>NC_139941.1:56028338-56190838 GCF_963454915.1 Gymnoscopelus microlampas
CATTCAGTGCTAAAACCTCAGTAGCAGGGTTGCCATGTCTGCTTATTATAAGCGAGTTTGGGCTTGTTTTTCTGTAAAGTCGCTTGTAAATATTGGTAGTTGTGGGTTTGGGGCTTGTTTATAAAGTGTAGTTGTTTATTTGGTCTTGTTTATAAAGTGTAGTTGTTTATTTGGTCTTGTTTATAAAGTGTAGTTGTTTATTTGGTCTTGTTTATAAAGTGTAGTTGTTTATTTGGTCTTGTTTATAAAGTGTAGTTGTTTATTTGGTCTTGTTTATAAAGTGTAGTTGTTTATTTGGTCTTGTTTATAAAGTGTAGTAGTTTATTTGGTCTTGTTTATAAAGTGTAGTTGTTTATTTGGTCTTGTTTATAAAGTGTAGTTGTTTATTTGGTCTTGTTTATAAAGTGTAGTTGTTTATTTGGTCTTGTTTATAAAGTGTAGTAGTTTATTTGGTCTTGTTTATAAAGTGTAGTTGTAAATATTTTGTGTGTGTGTGTGTGTGTGTGTGTGTGTGTTTGTGTGTGTGTGTGTGTGTGTGTGTGTGTGTGTGTGTGGTTGTGCGTGCGTGCGTGCGTGCGTGTGTGCTACTCTGAACATGTAGTTTGATAAGCAAACAGAGAGACGACTCAGCCTTTCAGTGACACGTTTGACATAGGCCTACAAGACGTTTTAGAAACAAGATTTAGACTTTAGACGTGTTTTCTGTCTAAAAGCCATCTTGCTCAATACTTTCGATAACCTTATTTATATTTATTAGGTTTATTTAAATTTGCACTACATTATGCATTTTGGCTACATTGCCCTTGTTGATCTGTACATGCACACGCACACGCGCGCACACACACTCTCTCTCACACACACACACACACACACACACACACACACACACACACACACACACACACACACACACACACACTGTCACACGTACATCATTAGTAATTACACTTATCTTGGATAACTATTTACATTTTTTAATGGATATTAAAGGAAGGAGGATGTGATGATATGTGCTCATCAGTCCAGTAGGTGGCAGTATACCTTTTATTCCAGAGAGTGGTTTAAGTGATAGAAGCTTCTAGATCATGTGACAACAAACTGTCTGTCTGTCTGTCTGTCTGTCTGTCTGTCTGTCTGTCTGTCTGTCTAGAATAATAGAATAGTCCCCACTCCTTTGGGGTGTTATTTTGTCACATTACATTATGTGTATATATGTACATAGCGTGAAATTCGTCCTCTGCTTTTAACCCATCCTATAACAACTAGGAGCAGTGGGCAGCCTTCTCCCTCCATTGGCGCCCGGGGAGCAATTAGGGGTGAAGAGTCTTGCTCAAGGAAACACACATCGACACATTGTTGTCATAGCCTGGAATCGTACCTGGGACAACCATAGGTCTGGCTCCCCAGGCGGGCTCACTAACCACTCAGCTATGGCCGCGCCCCCCTTTCTGTCTGTCTGTCTTGTCTGTCTGTCTGTCTGTTTGTTTCAACTTTTAAATGACATCAGATTTAAAGTGTCCTTATTGACATGAGCAACACTTTGACATCAACAAGAGTAAAATAAAACAAACAATAAATAAATACATAATTATGTACAGTCTGTCAGGTTGTTCACGTCAACATGTCTCTCAAGTAAAAGTGATGTTTAATAAAATATTAATTCTGATTGGCTGCTGAGTGAATCAGGAAGTGAAATTCAAGTTTGAGTTTCCAGGCAGTCAGAAGCTTCAGTGGTGAGTTTAACCACACACACACAGACACACACACACACACACACACACACACACACACACACACACACACACACACACACACACACACACACACACACACACACATATGCGCACACGCACACGTGCACACGCACACACACGATTTTAGCCTGTGTCAGGAGGGGGGGCAAGATTTTGTCATAAGGGGGGGGGGGGGGGGGGGTAGGGGGTGGGGAGGGACACACACACAAAAACTATGGAACTCTGACTGGTATTATTTTACACTATGGAATTGGAAATAATAGAGCATATTCACATGGCGGCCATTTTGTCATTTTGCTTTGAAGAAACGGGGTGGCATTTCATGAACTTAATAATAAAATGGCCGCCGTGTGAATATGGTCTTCAGAGACCACACCCCCTTGTCACCCTGCATAATAATACATATGTGCAGAGTAGACCAGTGGAGTGGAGAGCATTTTATTTGGGTTTTCTCTTCTGAAGTGACCAGATATTTACGGGTCCATTTTGTTCCATTTGTACACTCTCAGAGTTATGGGGGTCCTTGCAAATAAAACATTTGAGAACCACTAGTAGGACTCCTAATGTGTCATATATAGTGTCGTAGTAAATCAGAGCCATGGACACATTTGTCCGTGTACGGACATATTGATGACCCCTGGGTTAGACATAAGGTGCATAAGGTACAGTATGTACATGAGGAGACATAAGGCGCATAAGGTACAGTATGTACATAAGGCGCATAAGGTACAGTATGTACATAAGGTGCATAAGGTACAGTATGTACATAAGGAGACATAAGGTTCATAAGCAGCAGCTATATACATGATTATGTGCAATAATCCACACTGTCGTCTTTCTGGAAACAGATGATGCAACATCATCTCTTTAATCTGATTGGCTGATTCTTCTAAACTATAAAACGAGTCCTCCTTCATTCTCTTTCAGACTCCAGAACTTCTCTTGAGGTAAACATGTGTTTATTCTGATCTGTTTATTCTGATCTGTTTATTCTGATCTGTTTATTCTGATGTGTTTGTTCTCATCTGTTTATTCTGATCTGTAATATATTAGAGTATATGTATATTGTTATATTTATATTATTAAAACATACAGTATATTTATATTGTTATACATACATTCTAAATAGTGTTATTATTTATAATATCATTGGTAAGCGGTAGCTCAGCCTCAAGGCCCGAACCAACAGGCTTTGGATCAATTATTTTACACTGTGCAACCTGACTTATGAAAAATACACACTAATAACACACACACACACACACACACACACACACACACACACACACACACACACACACACACACACACACACACACACACACACACACACACACACCTCTCATGTGACACTTTGATCACATGACCAGTGTGTTTTTAAAGACATTAGATGGTATCAGCAGTGAGATGTAATGAGGCTTAGATTGATGTTTAATGAACATGAACAGCATTTTACCAGCGACGCTGAACACACACACACACACACACACACACACACACACACACACACACACACACACACACACACACACACACACACACACACACAGTTAGCCTCTGTCAGGAGGGGGGGGCAAGATTTTGTCACAATGGGGGTGGGGAGGGGGTGGACACAAAAACTATGGAACGCTGACTGGTATTATTTTACACTATGGAATTGGAAATAATAGTTTCTTTCTTTCTTTCTTTCTTTCTTTCTTTCTTTCTTTCTTTCTTTCTTTCTCTTCAAAAGAATCAGAATCATCTTTATTGTCACATCTCAGGTTAAAGGTGTAAAGAAGTGGGTGAAATATTGTTTTGTGCAGCTCCATAGTTTTAGTTATTTTCAGAAAGAGAAAGAAAAGAAGACGGGGGGGATGGGCAAGGAGAGAATAAAAGATGAATTAAACACAGATATATACATACTGTATGTACATGAGGTTAGACCAGGGGTCATCACCATGCTGTCTTGTAGAGGACATTTTGGTCAAAATTACATTTTTGTCACGGACATACAAAATGAGGGAACAACAATATTACCAGAAACACATAAAGAGCCCTGAATGACCATATAACAGGTCTGTAACTCTGAGAGTGTACAAATGGAACCAAATGGACCCGTAAGGATCCATTTGGTTCCATTTGTACACTCTAACCCTGCGTTTTAACAGCGGGCAACTCTGGGCGATGCCGGGCGATATCGCCCAAAAAGATAAAGAAAATCCATCTTTCATCGCCCCCCCGCCCACTTCGCCCGATCGCCGGCTCTCATAGACTTTCATTATATTTTGGGCGATGTTGCCCGGCATCGCCCGAGAGTTGCCCGCTGTTAAAACGCAGGGTCAGAGTTATGGGGGTCCTTGCAAATAAAACATTTGAGAACCACTAGTAGGACTCCTAATGTGTCATATATAGTGTCGTAGTAAATCAGAGCCAAACATATTCTGAAGAAAACCCAGAGACTTGACATTCAGTAATTGGGTCTTCTGATTAAAATAAGAACATTATAATGGTGTGTAAATGAAGAATTTGACACGGACACATTTGTCCGTGTACGGACATATTGATGACCCCTGTGTTAGACATAAGGTGCATAAGGTACAGTATGTACATGAGGAGACATAAGGTGCATAAGGTACAGTATGTACATAAGGAGACATAAGGTTCATAAGCAGCAGCTATATACATGATTCTGTGCAATAATCCAGACTGTCGTCTTTCTGGAAACAGATGATGTAACATCATATCTTTAATCTGATTGGCTGATTCTTCTAAACTATATAACGAGTCCTCCTTCATTCTCTTTCAGACTCCAGAACTTCTCTTGAGGTAAACATGTGTTTATTCTGATATGTTTATTCTGATCTGCAATATATTAGAGTATATTTATATTGTTATATTTATATTATTAAAACATACAGTATATTTATATTGTTAAACATATATTCTAAATAGTGTTATTATTTATAATACCATTGGTAAGTGGTAGCTCAGCCTCAAGGCCCGAACCAACAGGCTTTGGATCAATTATTTTACACTGTGCAACCTGACTTATTAACAATACACACACACACACACGCACGCACGCACGCACGCACGCACGCACGCACGCACGCACGCACGCACACACACACACACACACACACACACACACACACACACACACACCTCTCATGTGACACTTTGATCACATGACCAGTGTGTTTTTAAAGACATTTGATGGTTTCAGCAGTGAGATGTAATGAGGCTTAGATTGATGTTAATGAACATGAACAGCATTTTACCACACACACACACACACACACACACACACACACACACACACACACACACACACACACACACACACACACACACACACACACACACACACACACACACACACACACACACACACACACACACACACACACACAGAGAGAGAGAGAGAGAGGGAGGGAGAGAGAGCGTGTGTTGTGTCATTTAAGCCCATATGATCAGGGCCCTTGTGATAGTTCTAGAGTCAGGTTTACTCTACCTAACATCACTAGTAGGAGCTAAATGTGTTATTTATATTATTAGTAGTATTGTGCACTGGGTTAGATAATTAGTTAGGGAGAGTTAGCCTAATGTTTGACCAATCTGTAATATAAATGCTTACCACTAGCTTTCCTCTCAAACATGTTCATAAAAGTGTCTACAAACACCTCTCAATTTGTTCCAACCCAACTCCATTGGGAAACTGGTGGGAGCCAATCAAAGTTGGGGTACCCGGAGGGCCTGGGCAAAGACCTGGAACAATTCAAATTGGCCAAAATGAACTTGTGGGATGTCTAATTATAGGTTTTCAGGAGTCCTGAATCCATTACAACCATTAGTTTTTAGTAAAAAATTACTCTTGGCCACAAAAGTTACCACACCTACTTTTCAGGGTCCTATCAATCACATTGTGGTGGCTGTAATTGTCATCTACCTGGGCCCTCTCAGACCCCCACCTTTCAAGCATTGTGGGATAAAATGTCACAGATCACAGAAGTGAACCTTTCAGGTTCTGTTTATTCAGCTCTCTGTATCTCTGCAACACATCACTCTATAAGCCATATCTCCTAAACTGGTGGGTCAAACTGTACAACCAACATGTCAATGTGTAGTTATGATTCCTGCTTTCATATGACATGACAACATGTCAATGTATATATGTTTATTCTCTTCTGTTTATTCTGATCTGTTAAATTCAGTTCAGTTCTGATCAGTGATGATGAAGATTACAGCCACCCTCCTCATCCTCTCCTCTGTACTTCATGTCAAAGCGATCCCAGGAAGTAAGTACATTATATTTATGTTATTATATTAAAGATGCTGTTATAAATCTAAAGATGCTGTTATAAATCTATAATAATCTCTTATTATATAAAATATTAATTCATAGATGTACTCTTGTTATTGTTATATTTATATTATTAAAACATACCATATACATTATATTTATATTGTTATAAATGCATTATATTTTTGATATATATGATATATATATCTATATTGTTATTAATATAAATAAACATTATGTCTGTTGATTATATACTGAATAACTTACTGTTAAATTGATATATCAAATATACATACAGTTTATTCATAGTGTTATTATTCAGCCTCAAGGCCCGAACCAACAGGCTTTGGATCAATTATTTTACACTGTGCAACCTGACCTATGAACAATACACACTAATAACACACACACACACACACACACACACACACACACACACACACACACACACACACACACACACACACACACACACACACACACACACACACACACACACACACACACACACACACACACACACACACACACACACTTTTACTCCAATACAATTATTTGAAAACTTTAGTTACAAGTTACTTTATAGATTTTGCAACATACACTTCAGCCCTATATACTTTAGACCATTAGAAAATAGCAGATCTACAAGCTCACAATGTGTCGCGATGCCACACATTGTGAGCTTGTAGATCTGCTATTTTCAAAAGATTAATACATTTGAAAACTTGTGAAATGGGACATTCTGCATAATGAGTACTTTCTACTTTTGGTACTTTAAGTACATTTTGATACTTGATAAAGTACTTTTACTCAAGTACATTTTTAATTCTGGACTTATACTTGACTTATGAACAATACACACTAATAACACAGACGCACATGCCCGCATGCCTGCACTTCTGGACTCATACTTGTAACAGAGTATTTCTACATTGTAGTGTTGATACTTTTACTTAAGTAAAACATTAGAGTACTTTTTGCACCACTGTATATTATATTACATTATATTATATAATGTTATGTTCACATCCTGAAATAAATCATTATGAATCTGTTTCATAATATTATAAAAACATTTAAATCTGTTGAATAAAATGTTTGACAGGAAGATACTTCTAATATTCACCTTTAGAACCAAACATGACTGTTTAACATGATGATGATGATGATGATGATGATGATGATGATTGTTATTTGTATTTAATGTCATCTTTGTTTTATTTCCAGTGTTTCATGAGGACATTCTACTCATTGGCTGTTCAGACACAGTTAAAGACTCATATAAAGAGGAGATGCAGGCACTGGATGGTGAAGTGTGGGCGTATGCAGACTACAACAAAGGGAAGATGGTGTACCCTCAGCCTCCGTTTGTAGATCCATTCACCATGGGAGGAGGTTATGGAAGAGCTGTGGGTGATCAGGGCTACTGCAAAGACCAGCTGGACGCCATTCGCACTGGCTTGAAGAAACCACCAGTGAAAGGTACATGAATACTATGAACACAATAGTTATTAACTAAAACGGTTGAATATATTTAACATTAATGAAAATGTTTAACCCATTCAATCCGGGAACACATATCTGTCATTTTAGATTTCTTTGGCTGTTAAAAAATAGCAGATCTACAAGCTCATGGCACCGAGTGCCGCGCTATGAGAACTGTTAGGATTTAGAAGACATTTGTAGAATCCCCAGAAGCAAAGATTTGAGTACAAATGTCTGCTTTAAAAGTATATATAACTGCTCAAAAGAAATGTAGGGAACACTTTGATCCCTTATTTATTTAGAGTTTTCATGAACTGTGTACATACTGCTAACGCAAACTGCTCAAAAGAATTAAGGCATCAAAGTGTTCCCTTCATTATTTAGAGCAGTATATATTCAAAGATTTGCGCAAACTTTCATGATTTTTCAAAAGTAGCAGATCTACAAGCTCATAGCGCGGCACTGAGTGTCACACTATGAGCTTGTAAATCTGCTATTTTTGAATATCCAAAGAAATAAAAAAATGACACTCAACTCAACTCAAATGTTATTTATAGAACACATTACAATGACCAAGGCCAACCAAAGAGACACAACACATCAAACAACAATGTTACAGTTCATACAGTGTAAAAATACAAAATACAAGCAGCCATTAAAAATGCATAGCAGAAAATAGTGAGGTAGAGACAATGGTTGTGATGTAACTGTTTAACTGTGTTCAAAGGCCAGGGAAAATAAGTAAGTCTTTAATAGTGATTTATAAATGTCTATGGACTGAGAGGCTCTTATATTAAAAGGAAAGCTATTCCAGAGCCTCGAGGCGGCCACAGTGAAGGCTCGGTCACCTCTAGTCTAGACCTTTTGTTAGTCGACCTTAGGGGTCTTTGATGAGGTCATTGAGGAAAGGCGGGGCTAGCCCGTTACGTGCTTTAATTAGTTTTTTACAATGGTTCTTAATCACTTGTTCCATTCACCTGAAGACACTCCCTCGTCTCCCTCAGTGAGGTGCAGTCAGTGTGTGGGCTGCTAGCAGTGGTGGAAAGTAACTGAGTAGATTTACTTAAGTACTGTACTTAAGTACAATTTTGAGGTATTTGTACTTTACTTGAGTCTTTACAGTTTTCAATACTTTTATTTCTACCCCACTACATCTCTGATCCAAATATTGTACTTTTATCCACTACATTTACTTTAAAACTTTAATTACTAGTTACTTTGTAGATTTTGATTATTATCATATTATTATTATTACAAAACATACATTAACCACTTAAGCATTTTGGCCATTTGAAAATAGAAGATCTACAAGCTCACATTGCGTTGTGATGCGACGCATTGTGAGCTTGCAGTGTGAGCTTGTAGATCTGCTATTTTCAAAGGATTTTCATACATTTTAAAACTTGAAATGGGACATTCTGCACAATGAGTACTTTTACTTTCAATACTTTAAGTATATTTTCAAAGACACAGACACGCACACATGCACCGATTTTAGACTTTATTTAGTGACATATATATTTGTGTGATGGGGGCAGTTAGCCTAGTCTTGATATTATACAGATGATAATAAAACTGAACATTTTTAATTGTCTATTTCCAGATGGATATGTGTACTATTTGACTCACCGCTGTGTGTTTAACTCCAGTGAGCTGAAGGACATACAGTACATAGTGTCAGTGAATTTCGATGGTGATGAGCTGTTCAGGTGGGACAGTAGAGTAGATCAGTGGGTTGGATACACTGAGTTTGGTGTGAAGAACGCAGAGCGCTGGAATAAAGATCCTGGATACCTGGCTGTGATGAGAGCACAACGAGAGGCAGTCTGCAAACCCAACACTGAGAACTGCTACTCCTCTGTTCTGAACAAGAGAGGTGAGCTGATCTCAGAGCAGCACTCAACACTCATCACCTCATAAACTATAACATGACATCATAATAAATCATTCTATTCAGAGATGATTAATGGTGTTAATATTGATCTGATAATGATTATAAAACATTCCTTAACCCATTCAATCCGGGGAGGCATCTGTGTCATTTCACATTACTTTGGCTATTAAAAAATAGCAGATATACAAGCTCATAGCGCGGCACCGAGTGCCGCGCTATGAGCTTGTAGATCTGATATTTTTGAAAAATCATGAAAATGTTTGCAAATCTTTGAATATATATATTTTTAACATGAACATTTGTAACTCAAATCTTTGCTTCTGGGGGTCCCTGGAACAACATTTTTGACAAATGTTCGCTTTAAAAATATATATATCTAAAGAGTTAAACAATCACGATAAAAAAAAAATTGCGGATCTACAGATGTGCCACTTCAAAACTTCACATGTCCTGCCATCGCCAAGACAGTACATTTTCAGGGGATTCCCAGGGCAATAAGAGGGACAAAAAAGGGCATTTAAAATGGTGAATTATTTTGATGATCACTGCTTTTATGATGCTAATTAATTTGAGCAACTGGTCAAATCACCTTTCGCCTCATAATGAGTCTGACACCTTCTTCAACACACTTCTTTTGTTCTCATGTATATGGATGTCTGTTGAAGGGAAAAATGGAGGGGTGTAGTGACAACTTCTTTTCAGGGGCAAAACAGTGCCTTTTCAGGGCAGAAAAGGGAGGAAATGCATGCATTTTCAGGGCACTTTCAGGGAAAGAACAGTAACGTGTGAAGTTTTGAAGTGGCACATCTGTACAAGCTCATAGCGCGGCTCTCGGTGCCGTGCTATGAACTTGTAGATCTGTTCTTTTTGAATCTGCTGAGAAACATTTCAGATCCTCCTAAACACTTAAGCCTAATTTATACTGTATCCTAACACGCTGTCACACAGTGGAAATAGCAGATCTACAAGCTCACAACATGTGGTGTCACCATCATACACAGAGTATAAATGAAACATATAGATCTATTTCTGAGTGTTTTCACCTACATATAATGACCTGCCTAAAATAGAGACACCAGGATTAATGTTTTCAAATGAACTTTAAAAAGAACCATGCAGGCTAAAACACACCTCTATACACTTCATTTACCCTCCTGAATTATTATTGTCTTTACTAGTTTGTTTTCTAGTAATATTTTATAGGATTATGTGTATTGTTTTGTTCGTTTATACTCTTGTTCATTCAAACTATTTTCATTACATTTTATAGCTTGGTTTATTGTTGTTTATGTAAAGCACTGTGCAACTCTAATTTTTTAAATATATCTTTTTTAGGAGTGGAGCCCAAAGTGAGACTGAGGTCAGAGACTCCCCCTCGTCGTGGTGAACACACTCACATGCTGAGGTGCAGCAGCTACGACTTCTATCCTAAAGTGATCCTGGTGACCTGGTGGAGAGGTCAAGAACCGTTGACCTCTGGTCTCTCCTATGCCGATGTGTCTGATGGAGACTGGTACTACCAGTACCACTCCTACCTGGAGTACACACCCAGGTACACACCTAACAGACACCTACACATAGAAATACACACCTAATAGACACCTATACATATATTCTTTAAAAATAAAACAAGTGTTACTCACTTGCTGAAAATGGCCCATTGATTGGTAGGTTAATATTAAATCAAGCAGACACACGCGTTCGTCGTGCACGCATGGCGAACGCACACAGAGACCCGCGCACAAGCGTGTTATACATGAATACACACAGGAATACGCTATTACGTGTGTATCTCGTTACTAAGTTTCTCCTGCCACTTACCATCCTATTTTTCCTGCATTGGGGAGGGAATAGTGGAATACACAATAAACACTAGAGCAGAGGAGAGCCCAGCGGGGCATTCACGCTCCTACACAAACATAGTCAAAAAGGTTTTTTTTCTCAAAAAAACTAAATATTAAAGACAGGGTGCCGTGGTTTTCAGTGATTTTTTCCCCCTCTAAAACATAATCATCAGGTATTATGTTATACTAGGAGGAAGATGTTTCTCAAAAAAAGTGTACCGAAAGTGTTAAAATAATGTTTTTATGTGGACACGCCTCCAGTTCATTAAGTATACCTAGTTCTCACCTTAGCACCTCCTCCACCACCTTAGCACCACCCACCTGTCCTAGTCCCTCCTCCTCCTCATGCCCACACCTGTTGTGTTATGATAATGAGGGGGGGGGGGTATGTTTTTTATAGAGACATGAAAAACAGAAAAAGTGCAAAACCATGGCACCACCTCTTTAACAAAGAACAATGGATCAATGTGTTGAATCGCGGTGTGTTTCAGCGTGTAGATCGGCTACTTTCACAATCTGTCCTAATGTTAGTGCTAATTAACAGCTGCTCACTCACTGCCAGACCGGGCGGGGAGGAGGGGCCGCTTCAGCTCTGAGCAGATCCACATGGACACACATTCTACTTCATGATTATTTTAAATATCAGTATAAACTTATCTTATTTCCTATAACAGTCTAATACTATTGTGTGTGTGTGTGTGTGTGTGCGTGCGTGCGTGTGTGTGCGTGCGTGCGTGCGTGCGTGCGTGCGTGCGTGCGTGCGTGTGTGTGTGTGTGTGAGTGATACAGATCAGGAGAGAAGGTCACATGCATGGTGGAACATCCCAGCCTGACCGCGCCTATCAAGATGGACTGGGGTCAGTTACTGTAATCTACTGTAATGTGTTACACTACACTCTGTTTTAAGGGTTAAAGGATTATTCTCTATTTGTACCTGAAGGTATATTTATTTTGCTGAACGTAAAAACATCGATCAGCTTAGTTTACTAATGGCTGCAGATAATCATCTTTTAGGTCTGAATATGATATAATATAAAATGATATGATATGATATGATATGATATGATATGATATAATATAATATCATATAATATCATATAATATCATATAATATAATATCATATAATATCATATAATATCATATAATATCATATAATATCATATAATATCATATCATATAATTAATTTAATATTTGTATTGTCAGATTTCTCCACGCCAGAGTCAGTGAGGAACAAGGTGGCCATGGGAGCATCAGGTCTGGTTCTGGGTCTGGTCTTGTTCCTGTCTGGATTCATCTACTTCCAGTGGAAGAAACGAGGTGATTAACATGTTTAATTAACATGTTTAATAAACATGTTTAATAAACATGTTTAATTAAGTATTATACTACCAGTGGAGGAAATGAGGTGAATAACATGTTTAATTAACATGTTCAATTATAGTCAGGGGATATTAGCAGAATATTTTCCAATCTTGGAATATATTCCTTACCAAAAAAAATCTTCACCAATGTGTGAGGGGTCAAACGAGGGTGTTTATATGATTCTGAATCTATTGCAATCATTTGTTTTGCACCAAAACCACTCATTGGGCTAAAAACGGCCATAGCCATGTATACTTTTTGTGTAAAAGGCCCATTGAGATTGGGCCATTTTTAGCCCAAGGAGTGGTTTTGTTGCAAAACAAATGATTGCAATGGATTCAGAATCATAAAAACACCCTAGTGTGACCCCTCACATGCTACCTAAAACAGAATTAAATTTAGATTTTTTTGGGGGGATTTTTGTTTAACCAAGGTTATGGTGGGTACCCCAACTTTAAGGAGCTGTCATAAATTCTCCTAGGGAAACTGCATTTCAGTATTTGTGAGATGTGTTACTAGACACCTTTACAAACACATTGGTGAAGATTTCTTTTGGTAAGGAATTTATTCCAAGACTTTTTTTAATATCCCCTGACTATTAACATGTTTCATTAATTATTATACTACCAGTGGAAGAAATGAGGTCAGATCAACAGAGGATCACATGACATGTGGAACCCTCACAGAAATGCAAACAAACAAACATGTAAAGCCACAACCTAAACTGGTTTCTATTGGTTTAGAACCTTAACCGCTTTAGACCAGTTTAGACGACCTAGTTAGAGGTCAAAGTGTGTTCTATGTTGTCACATTTAGCTTTAATACATCAGTGTTACATTTAGTCTTAAATAAGAGTCAAATGTTCACATTAGTTCTGATGCAACATGTGACCCTGATGACTGAACCCTAATGTTATTGTGTTGTTGTGTTATTGTGTTATGGTGTGTATATTTATGCATTTTATTGAGAAATACACACAATACAGTACATAGGATTTATTCTGTTTTAACTGTCTCTCCTCTTCTTCTATCAGGCCGTATTCTGGTGCCGACAACCAATGACGATCTTTAGACTCCTCCCACACACCCAGGTTCACTTCCTCTTTCTTTTTACTAAACTTTGTTTTTTTGTTTTATGTATAAAAGTATAAAACATACACAAAACAACATGCTTCTGTAAGAAGTGAAACAACTAGCCTGGTAAACCATCCCGGTCGCGTGAATTCACATTATCATGTGTCTTCTGCTTCATTTATTATAATAATGAATCTAATAATCACATTTAATAATCAAATGATTTGTTGCATCAGACAACACCGATGACAATGTATTGACAAAGTATTGGTCAAATGTTGTTTGAATGGACTGAGTTGTTTCTACTTTGATGGTTACTGTAGTTGCTGGGAGGCTGCTGGGAGGTTAGGTTTTTAACTAGTTTACTAATAACTTGTTCAAGATCTATTAACTATGTATAGCATCGTTTTAAATCATTAACCACTAACAAACATTTAACCAGTTATGAATAACACTAATGATTTGAGAATGATTAATTCACTATTATAAAGGAAGGTTATTCTAAATGTTAACATGTTCACACAGTTAATACATTCTGATTCTTATTGGTTTATTGTCTTTTCACAGAACACCTGGGTGTGTTTTCAGAGCAGAGAGTCATCGCTGCTGGTAGAGAGGAGTAAATACGTGTGTGTCCATTCAGCTTTTAAATAATCATAACAGCAGCACAATGATGACATCATCAATCTTTTTAAATAATCACAACAGCAGCACAATGATGACATCATCAACCTTTTTCACAATGTGTAAAATGTGTCCTTTAAACAATTAATAATTATAATTGGCTAGCCAAAGCTAATGATAATTAGTGTGCAGACTCTGTCTTTTCCTGGTGTTTCGCCCAGGTCGACATGGTTTTGAGGTGAGGTTAGGGTTAAGTTTAGGTTTAGGCATAGTTTTTGGGAGGTTAAAGGTCAGGGTTTAGGGTTAAAGTTAAGTTTATAGATGTAGTTTTAGTGAGGTTAAAGGTCAGTTCGGGGCGCCACCTGGGCGAAACACCAAAGGAAGAGGGATTCCCAATTAGTGTGGGCGGTTCATCAAATTACTTTTTATAGTTTCTGTCGTCAGAAAACACAAACATAATAGTTCAGTTCTACACTATATTGAAACATTAAATAAATGATCACACACACAATCAGAGTTCTTCATAACATTAATATTAATATCCATCTGAATGGAAGTCAGTCAGCCATGTTTGTGAAAAAGGTTTTATTATTTTATAATTGACCATAAGTCATTTATTATGTAATAATTTATAATGTGTGATAATTCATGTGTTATGATCAGTTTCCCTGTGATGGGTGGACCTAAAAACCCTCTAGGGTGGTCCGGGGTTATGGGTGGACCTAGACCCACTAGGGTGGTCTGAGGTGATGGGTGGACCCGGGTCCACCCAAATTAGACAATGGTGGGCTACCACAGTCTAGGAAATGAATGGGAAACACTGATGGCATGAAATAATTTTCATTTTAAGTATTCATTCTTAATTTTTAAATGTAATGATTTATATGTAATCATGATCAGGGGAGCAGATCTCATTACAACTTAGGAGGGAACCACAAACAAGGAATCTTCTCATCAATAAGATTCCCAACATAGAGCTAACGCTAGGATTTTAAACTAACTAATAATGTTCACAATGATTACAGTTTGTCTGACAAAACTGTCTAAAAAACAAAACACCAAATCCATGTTCAATGCATGAAACAAACTATAATGTTATGATGTAAATAATCCATTAGAGGTTGACATCACATGATTTAACTACAAACACATGAACATGCCTCCATGTTTAACAGCAGGTTTTACAAAAAATGATTCTTTCACATTCATTCACATCATTTGAGATTTTATTTGATTTTGGTAAAAGATATTCAAGCAAAATCACAAAACAACTTAAACCCAGGATAACACATTAAAGCGTAATGAAACACTTGTTTACAATGTGGTCCTGCAGCATAACTAAACATAAATAGTCCAATAAATGTATTTGAATTCAAATGATTTGAGAAATCTAAACTAAACAGTCAGATGACCTCTGCATAGCAGGGGGTCTGACAGGACACACTGAGTTAATGATATTTACAACATTTAGGTTTGTCTGTTTATCTGATTTAATGTTGATGAGTTAAAATGGACAACACACACACACACACACACACACACACACACACACACACACACACACACACACACACACACACACACACACACACACACACACACACTATGTGTCTAATTCAGACAGTTTATATATTCCTTGGTCAGTACTATTTATCTTTCCGTTTTTCAGCTCCACTGTTGTGTTTCTATCCGTTCATATTGGCTGAACTTCACTCATTAAACTAGTTAACAGCTCTGTGGACAAGTGATGATGATGAAGATGATGATGAAGCTTGTGGATTCAATTATTTGGCAGTTGTTGATGATCAGGACACACGGGTGGCAAAAACAAAACCTTCACAAAGTATTGTGTTTACTGTATGTGAGAATGATTTCAAAAGTGGAATCAGCTTCTATTAAATATAGATTTTAAATGATATCATTTATTTAAAACAGTTTATTGGAGGAACATGTCAGACATGTCCCCTCCTTCCCCCCTGGGATCTGCACCCCTGATCATGAATGGTTTGAAGTTCAGATGTTAGATTTTGGCTTTAATTTGCTTGGTTTGAATGGAATGTCACAATATCAATAAAGGAATAAGAAACATTATGTTGGCCTCATGTTTTCCTACATTTCACTCATACAGTATTTTCTCTTAACTGTCTGTTAAGAGAAAATACAAGAGAAGCCAACCTCCACATTCACCACATGTGTTTTTCCCCAGGTGTGCTGAACCATGTGTCCTTTCCATGTCCTACCTGAAGATCATTGTCTTTACTGAACTCTCCTGAACTTGAATACAGCGTTTTATGTTGAAACAATTGTCCTCTTAATCATTAAGACCGGGAAGGTATTTTAGATTTTAACCTCTATAAGCATTATCTTATACTTTGGCTAATCAAAAATTGCAGATATACAAGTGTGGCACCGTCAAAAACACACCCTCTACTTAAATAATATACTTATAAATTAAACAAATAAAATACAAGTGAAAGGTTTGTAAAAGTACAGGGTGCTTAAATGTTAAAAGGACCGACTACGCCACCAGTTTGAGAGGTCTGGTCCTCAATTAAAACTTCTTAAAAACAGCAACACAGGTTCGTATGACAACTTTGAATTTAAAAGGCAAAAACTGAAAACTGAGGCAAATGGCAAATATAAACAATGGACTTTTATTGAAAATTATCCTAATTACAGAGGCCTCTAAAATAGCCGACACAACAATAAAATGCCTATTTAAAACCTACTAAAAAGGGCCCGCTAACTAAAATAGAAAACAAAACAAGAACAAACAGCGAAATTAAAGATGAGCAGAGCACGGCAGGTAGGAGCCTTCAGTTCGCACACCTCCTGTGGAGGACAGAAAAAGACTGGGGCAGATCACTGTATAATGGCTTTTAAGCTGGTCGAAGTGGCATAGCCACACTATGTAGGCCAGGTGCTGTATGTCAAGAGACTTACCGACAAGGCAGAGTCAAAGACCCTGCCGCTGCGGTTTTTACGTTCACAGCACTGCCGTCTCCCCGTGGCACGGTGTCTGGCCGTCTGCTGGTCCGCTCTGCTCTCCGTCTGCTCCCGCTGCCGTCTGCTCACGCTGCCTGCTGCTCTCGTCGGCTTGTGGAGAAACGAACAGAAAGACTGGGCAGATCACTGGTATACTGGCTGTTTAAACTTCTCGTTGTGGCATAACCACACCACGTAGGTCAGGCGCTGTGTAGTTAGAGACCTACCGACGAGGCAGAGTCAAAGACCCTGCCGCTGCGGTTGTTGCGAATACAGCCTGACGTCTCCTGGTCTTGGTCTGCTCACACACACTGCTCGCTACTCCCCGTCGGCTTGTGGTCCTCTACTGCTGCCCGTCTTCTGCCCGTTTCTCACTCGGTCTCTGCTCACTGTCCACTCTCCCTGTGCTCTGTCCTTGTGCTGCGTGCCCGGTGCCCTCCTCTCTCGTGTCGCTACAAACATTTTAAACTTGGTCCACAGTCTCTCGTGGGAACCTCCCCTCGGCCTACTCGGCTCCCGATTGGCCGGGACTAGAGCTCCCAATGATCCTATATCACACGGCTGCTGTCTATTAGTGTCTGTGAGGGTGCCGTGGCAGAAACAAAAATTAACTCCACACAAAACCATTACAAACTGCAAATGTAGAAAAACAAAATATAGAAAAACAAACCATGCACAAAAATAACACTGCAAAAAATATCAAAACGCATCCAAACATCACAGCAAAATAATAGTCACACAATAAAGAAAATAATAGTTTTCTGCCTACTGACATCCCCCCACACTTTAAGGTTAGCAGTCCCTGCGATCAGGCAGTTTAAGTGTCTCTGTACCTAGAGGGTACCTGCCCCAAGTTGGCCCTGGTGGACCGCCGGGGGCCCTCTTCTACCAAAGGGATTGGAAAGAACCCATAAAACACCTGTTCTGGGGGCCTCTGGTCTTCCCTGGTTGGCTCTGGGGCTAATGGAGGAGACTCTGTTGTGGGCGCTATACACAGCTTTAGTGTAGTCCTATGGGCTGTTCGTTCCCGCCCTCCCTTCTCTGGCTGAATTCTGTATACCACCCCGGTGTCCCCTACTTGCTCTAAAACCACAAATGGTTCGGGGGCCCACCATGTACGCAGCTTCCCCTGCCCTTGCCTGGTTTGGTTGCGAACCCACACCCTCTCCCCTGGCAACAGTGGTAGTGTGTTCACCCTCTGATCATAACACTGCTTGCGGTTAGAGGCTGCATTACCCATTCTCTGGCTGGCTGTGCGGTACGCTGCGGAGAGACGCTGTTGGTGATGTTGGACCCAGTCCCCCAACCCAAGGCGGGGCTGTTGTGGCTCTATCCCCAACCCGACATCAACCGGGCGCCGTAAATGGCGGCCGAACATAAGGAACGAGGGAGCATAACCGGTTGTGCTGTGGGTGGTATTGTTATAAGCATGTACAAGTTCAGGTAAGTACTCAGGCCAACGACCTTGTTTCTCCGTTTCTAAGGTGCGAAGCATATTCAGGAGGGTCTGATTAAAACGTTCAACGCCACCATTACCAGCAGGGTGATAGGGGGTGGTGCGGCTCTTAGAAATGCCATAAGTATCGCATAGCTGTTTCATAAGGGCAGATTCAAAATTGGCTCCACGATCTGAATGAAACCGTGCAGGGCAACCGAAAGGCTGGATGACATGGGTCCACAAGGCCCTTACAGTAGTTTGAGCAGTTTGGTCACGGGTAGGGATGGCCCAACTAAATCGGGTAAACAAATCAGTTGCTACTAAAATGTTTTGATATAAATCAGTGGGTCGGCCTAAAGTTAAAAAATCTATGCCTATCACCTCTAAGGGATAAGAGACTGCGAAAGGGTGTAGGGGCGCCCTAGGCTCTACTCTATCCCTCTGTAGGCCGCAGACGACACAACCCTGTTGGAAAAGACGTACCTCCCCCTCCATGCCGGGCCAGTAGAATCTCCGACGGAGTTGAGCCAGGGTCCGGTCGAGGCCGGCGTGGGCGGCAGCTACATGCAGCTCCTTCCAGACCTCTTCTCGCTTTGAACCTGGGCAGACAATCTGGGAATACACCTCATTTGTGTATGAGTCAGTCACTTTGCGGTAGAGAATGTGATCTTTAACCTGTAACTTCTTCCACTGTTTGAATAACATCTGGGCCCCCGAGACCAGGTGCGGCGTTCAGGCAATGAAGGTGACCTCTGCTGTTCTACACACCTTGTCACCACCTGGATATCCACGTCCTGGGCCTGGGCGTCTCGCCACTCTCTGCCAGCCCACCCCTCTGGTCCGGCTGCCGGTGTCAGCTCCACAGCTGCCACGGTTACTGGGAACCGGGACAAGGCGTCGGCATTCACATTGCTTTTACCTGAGCGGAATTTGATTTCGAAGGTGAAGGCTGCAAGCCGTGCGACCCAGCGCTGTTCCACGGCCCCAAGCCGAGCGGTCTGTAGGTGGGCAACAGGATTATTGTCGGTATATATGGTAAATTGTACACCTGTCAGATAGTCCTTGAACTTTTCAGTCACAGCCCATTTCAGGGCCAAGAGTTCCAACTTGAATGAACTGTAGTTGGCGTCATTCTGTTCTGTGGGGTGTAGGCTCCGACTGGCATAGGCGATCACCCGCTCCTGGTCGTCTTGTACTTGCGCTAGCACTGCCCCCAGTCCATGGTTGCTAGCGTCTGTGTATACTATAAATGGTTGAGAGTAGTCTGCATAGGCCAACACAGGGGCCTGGGTGAGGGCCGACTTCAGTGCATCAAAGGACTGTTGGCATGCTGGTGACCATGTCACTTTCCGATGCTGTGACTTCTGGTCGGCTGGGATACCGGTCAACAGGCTGTTCAGGGGCCGTGCGACGGCGGCGAAGGAGTGCACGAAGCGTCTGTAGTAACCCGATAGACCTAGGAAACCTCTGACCTCTCGGATGGTGGAAGGGACTGGCCAGTCCCTCACTGCCGCAATCTTATCAGGGTCAGGCCTGACCCCTTCACGGTCCACCACATGGCCCAAGAATTTCACCTTGCTCTGCAGTAGTTTGCACTTATCCAGACGTAGTTTCAACCCGTGTCGCCATAGTTTTTGGAAAACCTCATCTAAATGCTGCAGGTGGGAGGAGAAATCAGGTGAGTATATAATTATGTCATCTAAGTACACAAGGAGGGACTCCGTCAGCTGGCCACTTAGACATTGTTGCATTAAACGTTGAAATGTTGCGGGGGCGTTACAGAGGCCAAAGGGCATCCGCTGGAACTCATACAAACCAAGGGGGGTGGTAAAGGCGGTCTTCTCTTGGTTTCTGGGGTCCATACCAACCTGCCAGTAGCCACTAGCGAGATCTAGGGTGGAAAACCACTGGGCTTTAGTAAGACTGGTGAGGGTCCTCGATCCGGGGTAGTGGAAAGGCATCCTTGTGTGTCACAGCATTAAGTTTTCGATAATCTACACAGAACCGCCAGCTTCCATCCTTCTTTTTGACCAAAACTATGGGGGCGGCCCAGGGACTACAGCTCTCTTTAATTACACCTTTCTCCAGCATGTCGGTCAGTAGCATTTTCATCTCCTTGTACATGGCTGGGGGTAGAGGTCGGTGCCTTTCACGGATGGGCGCAGCATCTCCTGTGGGGATTTGGTGTTGTACGATGTCGGTGTGCCCAAAGTCTTCGTCGTGAATAGCAAATACCTTCTCCCACTTGAGCAGCAGGTCGCTCAACTCTCCTTGCTGTTGTACTGGGAGTTCAGGTCGGTCGCACAGGTCACGCACCTCCTGTGGTAATGGCCGCACAGCCCCGTCGTCTTCCACACCGACCATGGCTACCTCCACCGTCCCATCACCATCCAACGACAGGCTTAAATCATGGTCTCCACGCACATCTGAGTCATCGACATGGTACAGCTTTCCCAACCTCTGGTAGCGGCCTATGGACAAGGTATAAGGGTGGGGGTTACATAGGCGTACAGGGACTCTGCCACCTCTTACCATAACCACGGAGCGGGCCAGTACAAAATCCTTGGCGTCTGGCAAGGCTTCAACCAGGGCTGCGTAATCCGTGCCATATGGACCTCTCCTGGCACGTCCCCATACCACCACCTCGCTCCGGGGGGGGACTTGTATGCGCTGTTTGTTGGCGGGCCACACGTAGCCCAATGACCCGTCCTCTTCCATGATGGCTTGGACCCGTCGACAGGTGGCAAAGGCGTCTCTCCACACGGCCTGGTTCTGGCCCTGTCGTAATGGAAACGGAGGCCTCCCAGGCCATTTAAACAAGGCACTCCAACAGGCAGTAACAACATTCATGCCTACAATTAAAGGGTGGGTGCAGTGCTCGTCTTTCACAATGACAACCCCCCTCCCAGGTATGTCTATTCCCTCCACTTCAAGATCCAGCACGGCATAGCCGGTGTACGGAATATCAAGTCCATTGGCTGCTCTCAGTCTAAAAAATAACGGCGTCCTCCCAAGCTTAGCCTGGGAGAAATATTCCTCAAATAGACTTTGTTGCATCAAAGTAACCTGTGATCCTGTGTCTAACAGCCCTTGTAGTTTAACACCCTCCATATTCAATTTGATAGTTGGACACTGCCCAATAAATGCCTCGGTAGCCCTTAATTGTGATGTTTTATCCACCCCTGCCCCACGGACCTCAGCGACAGGGAGTTCTAGTTTAAAGGTGACTGGTTGGTTGTAGCTGCTCGGCAAAACCTGGCAATGTGTCCTGAGCGTCTGCACTGGCGACAGATAGGCCTACCTTGTTCATCCCAGTCATTGTCAAAGGTGGGCGTGTGTCGTCGCTCTCGTCTGGCCTGTTGTGGTGGTGATGGCGTATGAGTTGAGGCGGGCTGGAGGAGTGGTCGGATTTCCTTCATGAGCTCTTGAGAGAGCCCCTGCATCTGTGTTTTAACGTCCTCCATAATTTCTCTTTTCAGAGTCGCTTTCCAATCCGCCTCCTGAAATGGTTGAGAAACAGGTGTATTGTTAACTGCGTGACAGGTGACCTCAGTTGACCTCATACCTCCATGCTCTGCGTCCAACAGTAGTGCTTCTTGGCGTACAGAGGCGAAATCCTGGTCAGGGTGTCGCCTGCCGTAGACTCTCAGGGCCTGTGCAAGCGGGCCTTCACAGAGCCCCAGGAGAAGCTGCTCTCGAAGGATGGCATCGGAGGGGGCGGTGTCTGGGTTGTGTCGCCGCAGCCCACAATACAGCTCTCTCAGCCTTAAAATAAATGAGGGGACACTCTCCCCTACCTGCTGTGTGCAGCTAAAAAACTGTGACCGCAACACTGGGATTGGGGTTTGATGACCATATAGGGCGTCTAAGCAATGAAATATTTTGTTCACCTTGTCTCGCTCTGTAGCATCAAGAACACTGACATGCCGTTTTGCCTCACCTGCTAGCGTACCTACCACAATGGCTACTTTTTTTATCATCTGTTAACTCTTGGGACCCCAGCAGCCCTTGAATCTGTTCCTTCCATTCTGAATATTTTAAATCACCTCCTGGGCCTTTAAATTTAGGTAGCCAAGGGGCACCTGGGTATACTGGCATCATCATCATCATTTTGTATACAGGCGCTATATATATACATATATATTTTAAACCCTCAGTTTCAGTTTTGCCTTTTTTAAAAGAAAGTTGTCCTGCCGACTACTGCCAAAATGTGGCACCGTCAAAAACACACCCTCTACTTAAATAATATACTTATAAATTAAACAAATAAAATACAAGTGAAAGGTTTGTAAAAGTACAGGGTGCTTAAATGTTAAAAGGACCGACTACGCCACCAGTTTGAGAGGTCTGGTCCTCAATTAAAACTTCTTAAAAACAGCAACACAGGTTCGTATGACAACTTTGAATTTAAAAGGCAAAAACTGAAAACTGAGGCAAATGGCAAATATAAACAATGGACTTTTATTGAAAATTATCCTAATTACAGAGGCCTCTAAAATAGCCGACACAACAATAAAATGCCTATTTAAAACCTACTAAAAAGGGCCCGCTAACTAAAATAGAAAACAAAACAAGAACAAACAGCGAAATTAAAGATGAGCAGAGCACGGCAGGTAGGAGCCTTCAGTTCGCACACCTCCTGTGGAGGACAGAAAAAGACTGGGGCAGATCACTGTATAATGGCTTTTAAGCTGGTCGAAGTGGCATAGCCACACTATGTAGGCCAGGTGCTGTATGTCAAGAGACTTACCGACAAGGCAGAGTCAAAGACCCTGCCGCTGCGGTTTTTACGTTCACAGCACTGCCGTCTCCCCGTGGCACGGTGTCTGGCCGTCTGCTGGTCCGCTCTGCTCTCCGTCTGCTCCCGCTGCCGTCTGCTCACGCTGCCTGCTGCTCTCGTCGGCTTGTGGAGAAACGAACAGAAAGACTGGGCAGATCACTGGTATACTGGCTGTTTAAACTTCTCGTTGTGGCATAACCACACCACGTAGGTCAGGCGCTGTGTAGTTAGAGACCTACCGACGAGGCAGAGTCAAAGACCCTGCCGCTGCGGTTGTTGCGAATACAGCCTGACGTCTCCTGGTCTTGGTCTGCTCACACACACTGCTCGCTACTCCCCGTCGGCTTGTGGTCCTCTACTGCTGCCCGTCTTCTGCCCGTTTCTCACTCGGTCTCTGCTCACTGTCCACTCTCCCTGTGCTCTGTCCTTGTGCTGCGTGCCCGGTGCCCTCCTCTCTCGTGTCGCTACAAACATTTTAAACTTGGTCCACAGTCTCTCGTGGGAACCTCCCCTCGGCCTACTCGGCTCCCGATTGGCCGGGACTAGAGCTCCCAATGATCCTATATCACACGGCTATGGAATGCTAAAGCTGCCATATCTAGAAATAAATACATAAATAAATACATGAATTTATACAGCAAGAAATGTTAAAATAAATACATAATTGTGCAAGGAAATGTACAATTAAATATTGAAATGTATTCATTTATGTATTTATTTATGTATTTATATATTTATGCATTTATTTATTTGTATATTTATGTTTTTATTGATGTTTTTAATTATTTATTTATTTAATTATTTATTTAAACATTTAATTATTTATTTATGTATTTATTTCCTTATTTATTTACGTATTTATTTATTTAATTATTTATTTAAACATTTAATTATTTATTTATTTCCTTATTTATTTACGTATTTATTTATTTAATCATTTATTTAAACATTTAATTCTTTATTTATGTATTTATTTCCGTATTTATTTAAACATTTATTTCATGAATCATTTCAGGCCGTATTTCATTGACGGTATGTTAATGAGGGGGCAGGCTTTAGCAATCAAACCCAGAGCGATCAAACTTCCAGCCCATAGAGCTGGAATGTATTACTATTTTGTTGATGATGATAACTGTGTTTATGTTTATAATAATTTGGTTTGATTTGATAAATTAACAAATAACAATGAAAGCCATAATATATTTAAAAATATGAAGCAAAACTAAATAATATATAACAATAAATAAATGCTTGGGGATAATCCCCAACATGTTCAAAAAGGAATAGGAAGAAATTAAGACGTATTTACTTCTACCCCCTTCGTATATGTCATTCCTGATTCATATAAACAATTACAAATTTAAATCAAAATCATAAAATCCTATGATATCTGTATAAATGAAACATATATTAAAAAAAATCTTATACATATGATATTCCCTGAAGGCTTTCCTGAGGGTCCATGACTGCTTTCCTAACCGTGTTTCTGGGACCACCTTTGATCCCTGAGGGGTTTCTCGGGGGTCCATGGCTGGTTCCCAAACTGTGGTTCGGGGACCTATGGGGGTCCCTGAAGGGTGTCAAGGGGGTCCATGGCTGTTTCCCAAACTGTGGTTTGGGGACCTATGGGGGTCCCTGAAGGGTGTCAAGGGGGTCCATGGCTGTTTCCCAAACTGTGGTTCGGGGACCTATGGGGGTCCCTGAAGGGTGTCAAGGGGGTCCATGGCTGTTTCCCAAACTGTGGTTCGGGGACCTATGGGGGTCCCTGAAGGGTGTCAAGGGGGTCCATGGCTGTTTCCCAAACTGTGGTTCGGGGACCTATGGGGGTCCCTGAAGGGTGTCAAGGGGGTCCATGTCTGTTTCCCAAACTGTGGTTCGGGGACCTATGGGGGTCCCTGAAGGGTGTCAAGGGGGTCCATGAGCAGCTGCTCGCTCACTCTATCAATTGCTCTGATTGGGTGTAGCACGGCTCTCATCGGATCCCACAAAGTGACAGTGTGTAGAGGTCTTAAATCTGAGCTTGTATATCTGCTATATCTGAGCTTGTACGTCTGCTATTTTTGAATAGAAGCTCATAGCGTGGCACTCGGTGCCGCACTATGAGCTTGTAGATCTGCTATTTTTGAATAGCCAAAGTATTCTTTCAAAGTTCTTTAGGAGAGTCTGTTCCAGGTAGAAAAAGCATCAACTAATAACAGTAAAGTATTCTGGGAAAACCATCTTCAACTACAAATAGATGAGGGGATATGGCGTAACATACTACTTAATGCAAAGAAAATAACGTGCTCCAACAAGTCTTATGAAACCCAACATAAAATAATACACAAGCTACATGTCTCCCCAGTAATAAGGAGTAAATATGATCCCCTATGCTCTCCCCTATGTCCTAGGTGTTAAAGTGGACAAGGTACTTATAGCCATATGATCTGGACTTTCCCACAAATCAGACCCTTCTGGGTATCCATTCAAAATGACATCCTTAAACTGATTGGAATTAAAATGCCCTTAAATCCACTCCATAATGTTCTAGGGGCAGACATAAATATCATAGTAACAAAAGGAACATCGACATCTAGTACGAGCTTTGCTCTATGCTGCTCGGTTGTCAATTCTCAATAAATGGATGGATGACAGTCCTCCAAGTGTCCTACTATGGTTTGAAAAGGTGCTACGGTTAATGCCCTTGGAGAGACTCTCATATGTTCTACGGGGTACCTTGTCCCACTTTGTAGAAGCATGGCTGCCCTTAGCGCCACATATAGGGGATGAGTGACGCAATGTCTTGTGTATTGGAGTCAGTGGTGGAAAGTAACTAAGTACATTTACTCAAGTACTGTACCTAAGTACAATTTTGAGGTATTTGTACTTTACTTGAGTATTTCCAATTTCCAATACTTTTACTTCTACTCCACTACATCTCAGAGGCAAATATTGTACTTTTTACTCCACTGCAATTATTTGAAAACTTTAGTTACTAGTTACTTTTCAGATATACATTATGATGTAATGAAACATACATTAACAACTTTAACCCTATTTTATTTTATACATAGGCTATTTGAAAATAGCCGATCTACAAGCTCACAACGCGTCGCACCGCGACGCGTTGTGAGCTTGTAGATCTGCTATTTTTTGTAGATCTTTGTAGATCTACATTTTAGTACTTTTACATTTGGTACTTTAAGTACATTTTGATGCCAATACTTTTGTACTTTTACTCGAGTACATTTTGAATCCTGGAGTTTTACTTGTAACCGAGTATTTTTATATTGCAGTATTGGTACTTTTACTTAAGTAAAGAATTTGAGTACTTTTCCCACCACTGATTGGAGTGAAGGAGGATGTCAGTTAGTCTCCATACTAATTGGGAGGCAGGGGATGGGTACAAACGGTAGAGCTCTACATGGTAGAGAGGTTGTTGGCAGCAATAATGTGATGATTACTATTAAATGTATTTGGTGTGAAGTCTTTTAGGATTTGGTTCTCTCTTTTGTGTTTTTGTCTTTATTGTATTGTTATGTTGGGCTATGCTGTGCCCTATGTCCTGTCATACTTCTGGCGGATTGTCTACTTTTTGATCCCTCTCTCTTGGAAGTGATGAGATGATCTTCGGAATGAACTTCCCACTGATGTCAGGACAGCAGAGTCACTGCCCATCTTTCGCCGCAGGCTGAAAACCCACCTCTTCAGGAAACACTACCCTTCCTCTTTGCCTGGCCTACTTGTTGTTAACTAGTTGTACGAACTCTTGTTTTAGTTTTGTATTGTTTTATTGGATCTTGTTTAGTCGATACACTTATTTGTCTGAGCTCGTGCTCATTTGATTTTGCTATTTTGTCTCATCTGAGAAAGTAGGTAGCTGATATATTGCACTTTTACCCTAGCGCTAGGTATACTCTTGGTTTCTTGTTTTTTGCAGGAAATGCACTTAAGACTTCTGGTGATTAGTAGTTTTCGTTCCCTACCTATGTTGAATACACTTATTGTAAGTCGCTTTGGATAAAAGCGTCTGCTAAATGACTAGATCTTATCTTAAAGTGTACTTTAAAAAACATGTCCAGGAATATACAGTGGCATTCAGACATCTTGAATGTATTTATTTGAAAAGAATATATGTATTGGTAGACCTACAATTGAAACATAGCCATGTTTGGTTTGGACGGACGGTATTCAAAACCAACACGACTTCTACTTATGATACAGGCCCACTAACATTACCAATAAGACAATTATTGCATTATAGGGACTTAAATGCTTTGTGTTTCCATCTCCATTTTCATTTTTCGATAAAGCCTCAAAATCCACCTCCTTCAAGTGTAAAACAGTTTCTTCTTTTTTTGGAAATATAAATATTTTTCAAATGTGTTTCCATTCAGGTCTTTATGCACACAATCCAGAATGTGCATAAAAGTGGTTGATGGAAACCCCACCCAGCCAATCACTACTCAATACCTTCAACAACACAACACACTGTAGATAGTCTTCAATCTAAACGGTGAACACACTCCCTGGTTGCCAGAGCAGAACTTATGCCCCACATTTCACACAAAGCGGTACACATCGGATTGACATCTGACGTTTGTAGGAGTAGCCCGTTTTGAACAAAATGCAAATCATCAACACAGCGTCCGATTTCGTTGAAACTTAGGACACATTCGCACTATGTTGAGGAACAAATGCCACTCTTTTAACATTGCTCTATTATAGCACCACCAGGAGGCAGATGTTTGCAAAACATTTTTTCTTTATATACACTTGTAAGAGTTGTAGTTTTGACTGGTTCACAGGGTATTCAACATCACCATGGTACATTGGTAAGAATGTATGGACAAAGTGGAGTTCTGTTTAAGCCTTTTATTTATCCGTTGCACACATGAGTATTTGTGATTTGAGCAAGGAGTTGATGAGGCTTCACGGTTATGGTTATACTATGAGAAACAGAAACACATAATTAAATACAATTCAACAATGACATCACATTAAACACAACAATTAACGATGAACCATTAGGCCTAATAGACAAACTTAACACTCCAGTGAGGATGGGTAGCTACCACTAAATACATGGAGTACTAACCAAACATAATAACACCAACATTCTCTAGGTCATAGTGATTACAGCATTTCACTGAATTCTACAATAAGTGCATTGTGTGCACTGTGCATTACACACACTTATCTATACGTTTCCAAGGCAAACAGGGGAACTGTAACATTATTACAATTATCAAAAAAACAATTAATACAACATATGAGAATCATGAACTCAACTCACTTCAGTGACGCATAACCATAGGTTTAGGTGAGAGTCCAGGACAGAGGGTTTCATAACCATAGGTTTAGGTGAGAGTCCAGGACAGAGGGTTTCATAACCATAGGTTTAGGTGAGAGTCCAGGACAGAGGGTTTCATAACCATAGGTTTAGGTGAGAGTCCAGGACAGAGGGTTTCATAACCATAGGTTTAGATGAGAGTCCAGGACAGAGGGTTTCATAACCATAGGTTTAGGTGAGAGTCCAGGACAGAGGGTTTCATAACCATAGGTTTAGGTGAGAGTCCAGGACAGAGGGTTTCATAACCATAGGTTTAGATGAGAGTCCAGGACAGAGGGTTTCATAACCATAGGTTTAGATGAGAGTCCAGGACAGAGGGTTTCATAACCATAGGTTTAGGTGAGAGTCCAGGACAGAGGGTTTTCAAGGTGAAGTTGCTGCTGATAAACTCAAACTGAAGGGGCTGACACTCAGGCAGTATTTATAGCCTGCCACTAATGAGCAGTGAGTGAGGACAGGTGTGATTAGGGATTGAGAGGGAGTGACAGTGAGGTGGGTGGATCCAATCCATGGGAATAGGCCAGGGGGAAATTACATTTAAATTTAAATAATAATATTAATGCTCCCAGAGGCAAATTCAAAGGAATCTATTTTTCTCCTTCTTTTTGCCGATGGGTTCCCAGATTGGGGAAGAGATATGATAGTGTCCAGTAGATGGCATTATTACTCTATCTTAGTCTATCCATAATGTAAAGGCCAAAGTTAGGCCAGTATATAAATAAACACAATCATGATAGTAGTTGTTACAGGGATGAATACAATACATTATACATACAATTATTACAACAATGTAAAAGACATTTAGGGCAGAGGGCCAACACTGTGGGAATGGACTGCTGGTTAAGGGCCAAACATGAAATGTAAGACCAGAGACAAACAGCACAATTTACAAAGAACCAAAAGCCTTCAGGGAGGAAACAAGCAGCACAGCCTGAGAGACTTATAGATCTGTAAAGTGTGTCTATAAGAAACATGAAAGCTTTTCATTCCTCATTGAGGCCTCAGGGCTCCAAGGTGTTGAGAGTATGAATCCAGTATGCTTCTCTGCAGAGTACTTTATTAATGATATCACCACCTGGTGAACATGGCAGGGATTCTTTCAATTCCACACAATTTGAAGGATGAAAGGGAGCCATGGTTGGCTTGAATGTTCACCTTATTCCTGACTCACTGTGGGCGTGGCCATGCCCTTTGTGGGCGTGGCCACATCTCAACTAGAGCGCTGTTGAGTCCTTTGACTCCTCCTTCGACCCCTCTCCCCAGGCAGAGGAGAAGACCACAGCACCGGACGGGAGGTCTCGGTGCTGTGGTCCTGTGTGTGTGTGTGTGTGTGTGTGTGTGTGTGTGTGTGTGTGTGTGTGTGTGTGTGTGTGTGTGTGGAATGGATCGAGGCGCAACTGTGCTTCGTGAGAGACGCTGTTCAACCAGCGCTCGGGAGACCCAGTGAACATCAAAGGAGACCGACACAGGTGGGCAGAGATAAATTGACTTACCTATGGCAACATAGGAGAACTAAAGCAGTAGAGATCATACTAAACAACAGCACATATCCAAACCCCCCACCCTCTGTTAATAATGTGGACCTTGTGCAGAATTACTATTCTGCCAAATGTAAACAACCCAACCACGCCCCTTTAAGTGACGCACCATGGCAACAGACGCTTGCATCCGAACCCCCAGAGTATATTCCAGAGACCGGTAACTTTACAGCCAGCGAGGTGGAAGAAGTGATCAACAGCCTGCCAAATGATAAAGCTAGTGGCGCTGACGGGGTCACGTATGAGACCCTAAAAGCCACTAGGCAGGTGTCATCTCAAATCCTGGTAAATATATTTAACACTTGCCTGTTGAATAGAAAAGACTCATGGGCAGGTGCATTAATACACAGAATCCCTAAAAAAGACAATATTCCTGACGACCCTTCTACGTGGAGGGACATTTCACTTTTACCCACAATATATAAAGTATTCATGAAGTGCATATTGGCCAGCATTCTGCCCTGGCTCACAGATACTGGTATTCTCTCATCTGAACAAAAGGCTTATATTGCCCGTCAAGGAATGAATGAGCATGTTTTCTGTCTGAAGACAGGGATTGACAACTTTAAACATGACTCTGCAAAGTTCTATTCAGTTTTTTTTTAGATTTCCGTGATGCATTCGGCACCCTGCCTCATAATGTTATGATTTATGCTCTCAATGAAATACAATTGCCACAGCTGTATTATACATATATAGTGATGAATGTCTATGAAAAATCCTACATTCAAGTTATATGTGGGAATACTCTGACTGATCCAGTTCAGCTTGGTATCGGTATTAAAGCAGGATGTCCCTGGAGTGAGGTAAACTTTATTCTTGCAATCAACCACTGGCTCAAATGGATGCACCAGTGCACACCTTATGGAATAAGATCTCCAAACCCAGTACAAGGATACGCCGATGACGTTCAGATCGCGTCACGTCAAGAGAGCGTTATCCTATCCATGCTCTCCATCACTGAGGAGTTTGTGCTGTGGTCTATAGGCTGGAGGCAAAACAAACCAAATGCACTGTGTTCTATGAAAGGCACAGCGGTGGTACTCGGTGGTATGCATCTAAAGCCGATAAGCCCCCATCCTTTACACTAATGCAAAAACCCATCCGAGTATATTCAAGACATGAAACATATCTGTACCTGGGACATAAATGTAATGTTGCAGGTGACTGGGAAGAATTGTGACTGCGGACCGGGCCTCTCCATGGAGCACGACCGTGGATTTCTACTACATTACACTATACCACTATACTGTACATTATCTTAACATTCTTATATTATACCATTATATACTGCATACACATTATTGCTGTACTATATTATATTATCATATACTATCTTGCTGTACTCTATTATATTTTCATATACTATCTTACACTATTATATGTGCTACTATTGTTATTGTTACTACTTGCACTGTATCTCTTTCTGTCTCTCCTCTGTCTCTGTATCTCTTTCTGTCTCTCCTCTGTCTCTCTCTCTCTCTCTCTCTCCTCTTTCCCCCGACACGGTCGAGGCAGAAGGCCGCCACCCTAGAGCCTAGGGTCTGCCTGACGTTTCTTCCAGTTAAGAGGGAGTTTTTCGTTGCCACTGTCGCAAAAAATTGCTTGTTCAGGGTGGGATTGTCGGGTCTCTTCTCTACATGTAAAGTGTCTTGAGACAACTTGTTGTGATTTGACACTTTTTTAAAAATTGAATTGAATTGAATTGAACAAGTCAGAGAACTGTATGATGACTACTCTGTCAGACTGGATTTAATCAATTCCTCCCCCCTCCCCATCCCAATGAAACTGCAGGCCATCAGAGGATTGGCACTTGGCCAAAATTCAACATCTTTTCTCAAATGTCCATTTGCCACAGAACATCCTCACAGAACTGAACAACAAGACAGTGCGTCTGGTGAGGGGCTGGTTCAGACTTAATACCCACTCCACCCGTTCCATCCTCTCTCAGCCCATCAGGGAGGGTGGTTTGGGCGTACCGAACATAGAATGGGTTTACACCGCTACCAGAACCAGCCACCTTATCAACATGCTCAACAATGATGATCCTACGGTCAGGGAAATGGCCCGTGAATCACTCATTCAACATATGCAGCGCCGCAAAGTACCACCCGCCATGGAGAATGAGCCGCAATTCCTTGGATTCAGGACGAAGGGAAATGGAGAACTGGACATTTAAAGAGACAGGATTTGGTGTGCGGTCCGATTGGATGGACCTCAACGACCTGTGCCATCGTTGGGGATTACAGCTGAAGTGGGCGGCGTCCGATGGAACAGCTGTTGCGATCAATAACCGCATCGTCACAGATCCGCTCGTCTATGCACGCGCCATCTACCAGCAGGACGGTGCTGAGCTGTCAATCAAATCTACGACTGCGAGAGCCTCCATTCTGGGAGTGAATAGATCTCACAGTGTACAGCACAGCACCATGCTGAAGATACAGTGAATGGATCTCACAGTGCACACACAGCACCATGCTGAAGATACAGTGAATGGATCTCACAGTGCACAGCACAGCACCATGCTGAAGATACAGTGAATGGATCTCACAGTGCACACACAGCACCATGCTGAAGATACAGTGAATAGATCTCACAGTGCACAGCACAGCACCATGCTGAAAGATACAGTGAATGGATCTCACAGTGCACAGCACAGCACCAGTCAGAGGATACAGTGAATAGATCTCACAGTGCACAGCCCTGGACCAGTCTGAATATACAGGGAAAACTGGCTTTTATTCCTTTTGCAAATCACTCACTGTCCCATTCTGTCCTCTCAAATAACACTATTGGTGAGGACATTCTAATCTTCACCATTAAAGCTCGTCTACAAGTGCTGCCGACCAAGTTTAACTTGGCAACCTGGTATCCATCAGAACATGATGGATACCCACACTGTATTCTACACCCAGTACCACATGACAAAGAGACAGTCGCACACATCTTAAATGGCTGCAGCCACTATAAAGGACTGTACAGACACCCCACCCTCATTTGCGCACACACATACCCCCTTACTTCTGAAGCTTTACCACTTGATACTTTTTATTTTTTACCTTTTGTTTTATTGTTCTTGTTCCCTGTCTTACACTTATGATTTTCTGTACGCTCACTGTTTTGTATGTAGGTCTGTCTGAGTCTGTTGTAGTCTGTTGTTGCAGTCTTGTTGTTATTGTAGTCTGCTGTCTAAATGTAAACCCGAAAATTGCAAAAATAAATGATTATTAAAAAAAAAATAAAGGACTGTAGGCTACATTGCCAGACACGATCGTCTGGTGGATCTGGTTTCAGACAGGATCAGAGAAGTACAGGAAAGGACAACACAAATGTATAAACACAGCACTGTAAAACTAGACTGGTTTGGTCACAATGACACACATGTCAATTCACTGCAAGATATTCCAAATACCCCAGATATTGTGTTCATTAATGAAACGAGAAAAAAGCGTTACTATCTTCGAAATAGGCTGCCCATTTGATTTGTATATGGACATTTGTTATACATCCAAATTTGTTATACATCCAAACGTATGAAATATCAGCCTTTGGTGGAACGTATTATGGCCTTGGGGATATAACTGTCATCCTTGTGTTTGGGAGTCTGTGCCACGTCCACAAACTTGTGCTCCGTGGCATGCAATTAGGAGGATTGCAAAAGACAAATGCAAAAACGTTGGCTAAATACTGTTCTGCCTCAGCTATAATGGGCAGTCTGTCTATCTGGAGAAGGCGATGTTTCATTTACCCTTGAGTGGCAAAAAAAAAAAAACACAACTGTTGAATTTCTGTATATAGTATGTCATCAATTCATTATCTTTTCTCCTCTGTGTGTTAAGCATGTGCAGCAGTTCTATCTGGTTTGCCCGTATAATCAGGGGTGCACATAACTTTTTAGGTCTGGTACGCAGAAGAGCACCTGGACATGTGACTTGGTGCGCATGGCGCCCGTCCCGTTTTGTCAACGGGGGGGGGGGGTTCAGCCCGGACAGTTTTGTCAACGGGGGGGGGGGGGGGGGGGGGGTCAGCACGGTGCCCAGCGGACAGTTTTGTCAACGGGGGGGGGGGGGGGGCGAAGAAAGGACGCTCTGCTTCTAAATTCCGCCGATTTTCGCCGTTTTTTTTTCTCACGCTGTCAGATAAAGCCCCCAAGGTTGGTGCCCTGTGCTGCTGCGCTGATTTTATCCGCCAGATTGGGACGTTCACGGCATATTTTGCACCATTACGGTGCGTTCATCATCGGTGACGAGTGCCTCTAACAGCCGCTGCTGGCTGCGTGCACGCAGCGAGGCAACGCGAGTCATATCTCTACCCCTGTGCCTAATGGCTGTACATGGGGCCGACGGGTGCTTTAGAGTGATTGTGTGAGTGGCTTCAGGAAGTAAATTCCTAGCCTCGATCTCCAGGCTCCAGGCTTTTTAGTTTTGCTAAAAAATAAAAGCTTGGAAATTCCTGTCCCAGCTGTTGGTGCGCAAAAGCGCCTCGCGTCGCCTGATGTGGTGCGCATTTTTTATTTTGGGTGCGCATGCGCACCTGCGCACCAGTTATGTGCACCCCTGCGTATAATGTAACCTTCTTCTGATCAATGTTTGGATCTATCATGTATCGCGCTTTTTGTGCAGATCCAAATAAAATAATTCATGTGTGTGTGTGTGTGTGTGTGTGTGTGTGTGTGTGTGTGTGTGTGTGTGCGCGCGAGTACGCAATGCACATTGTGTGACCACCCCACCTCCCCGACACCGAGGACATCCGTGGTGGTCTGAACTCTTCTCCCCCGGGAGAACGGTGGGACACATCTTTTGCTATTACTCCTTCAGATTCTGTCGAAAAATCAGGCAAATCGGTACATAGTATCTCTATAGTCATGTGATCAAGACTGATGTGTCCCATATGTCATATTCCATCCTAATTAGCTAACATTGGCTTCCAAAGTTTGCAGGATAGGATAGGTCCGTTTTGAACAAAATGCCTCAAATCATGAATGCAGTGTCCGATTACCGTGCAAGGAGTAAGGAGAAATGGCACCCTTTTCACTTTGGCCTATTATAGCGCCACCTGCAGGCCACAATAACCTACATGACCTGGCGGAGACCTGTGCTCCGAGGAGCACTTTCTCTAGTTTCTAATGGTTTGGTATGGGTGATGGGAAGTGACAAACGGGTGCCAGTGAGGGCGCTACCAGACTGTGGATCATTATATTCTTTAGTACCAGAGTCTGTGTTACCTTTTACACCTGAAAGTGATGCAGGGAGATCCTTTAGTTTCAGGGAATGAGGATGTTTGTGTTTCCTGTTCCAGTGCATGAAATGTCTCTCCTTTCAGAGTTGCTTCATGGAGAAGTTCACATGGGGGCAGTGGTGGAAAAAGTACTCAAATGTTTAACTTAAGTAAAAGTATCAATACTGATTGATTGAAATTTGTATTAGGCAAAAAGAATGTAAAACATCACAATTACATTAATAATACTTTTGTCTAAAAGGTCCGTCCGTCCGTACTGCAATGTAGAAGTAGGCTACTCTGTTACACGTACATGACCGGAATTCAAAATTGACTACTAAAAGTACAAAAGTATTGGAATCAAAATGTACTTAAAAATACCTCAAAAGTGTACTTAAGTACAGTACTTGAGTAAATGTACTTTACACCACTGCATGGGGGCGTGGCCGGAGGTGCCGGTTACAGGTGTGGACATGGTTCTCTGTAACGACCTCTGTGGGGAACGAGTATGAACAGATCAGGTACCAAATGTAATCTGGTAAAAAGCTCAATAATACTGATGACTGTTTTACTTCATAATTATGTCACAACTCAACTCAACCAAAACTTTATTTATATCACATTTAACATGACCATGTCAACCATAGCGCTGTAAAGACACAAACAAAACAATGCAATATAAACAACAGGCACGCACACACGCAAGCACACACACACACACACACACACACACACACACACACACACACACACACACACACACACACACACACACACACACACACACACACACACACACACACACACACACCTCTCATGTGACACTTTGATCACATGACCAGTGTGTTTTTAAAGACATTTGATAGTTTCAGCAGTGAGATGTAATGAGGCTTAGATTGATGTTTAATGAACATGAACAGCATTTTACCAGCGACGCTGAACACTTTCTGGGAACAGATGATGTACAGTAACATCATATCTTTAATCTGATTGGCTGATTCTTCTAAATATAAAACGAGTCCTCCTTCATTCTCTTTCAGACTCCAGAACTTCTCTTGAGGTAAACATGTGTTTATTCTGATCTGTTTATTCTCATCTGTAATGTATTAGAGTATATTTATATTGTTATATTTATAGTATTAAAACATACAGTATGTATATATATATATTTTGATAAATGAAATGTATATCTATATTGTTATTAACAAAAATAAACATTGCACACACACACACACACACACACACACACACACACACACACACACACACACACACACACACACACACACACACACACAGTAGCCTCTGTCAGGAGGGGGGGCAAGATTTTATCACAAGGGGGGTGGGGAGGGCGGGACACACACAAAAACTATGGAACGCTGACTGGTATTATTTTACACTGTGGAATTGGAAATAATAGAGCATATTCACATGGCGGCCATTTTGTCATTTTGCATTGAAGAAACGGGGTGGCATTTCATGAACTTAATAATAAACTGGCCGCCATTAATATATGGTCTTCAGAGACCACACCCCCTTGTCACCCTGCATAATAATACATATGTGCAGAGTAGACCAGTGGAGTGGAGAGCATTTTATTTGGGTTTTCTCTTCTGAAGTGACCAGATATTTACGGGTCCATTTGGTTCCATTTGTTCACTCTCAGAGTTATGGGGGTCCTTGCACCAATAATGTGTCATATATAGTGTCGTAGTAAATCAGAGCCATACATATTCTGAAGAAAACCCAGAGACTTGACATTCAGTAATTTGGTTTTATGATTAAAATAAGAAGATTATAATGGTGCGTAAATGAAGAATTGTCCGTGTACAGACATATTAATGACCCCTGGGTTAGACATAAGGTGCATAAGGTACAGTGTGTATATGAGGTTAGACATAAGGTGCATAAGGTACAGTATGTACATAAGGAGACATAAGGTTCATAAGCAGCAGCTATATACATGATTATGTGCAATAATCCAGACTGTCGTCTTTCTGGAAACAGATGATGTAACATCATGTCTTTAATCTGATTGGCTGATTCTTCTAAACTATAAAACGAGTCCTCCTTCATTCTCTTTCAGACTCCAGAACTTCTCTTGAGGTAAAGATCTGTTTATTCTGATCTGTTTATTCTGATCTGTTTATTCTGATCTGTTTATTCTCATCTGTAATTGCGAATGCGGAAGGAGGCGCCTCCGCCCAAGTGGAGCATACTATGAAACTCTGCTCATGTCTCTGTCTGTGTGCAGTATGTGTGCACTGCACTGCCTGTGTGCAACCAACAGAGTGGCGCCAGAGTGCAGTCAAAACACACACACACACACACACACACGCACGCACGCACGCACGCAAGCACACACACACACACACACACACACACACACACACACACACAGTCCGTAAATACACAATATTTTCGAGCTGCGTTCGCTTCCAGCGTTCGCGCGTCTTACTTGTATATTAGAGTATATTTATATTGTTATACATACATTATATGTATGTATAACCCTATATATCTAATTGTTATTAATATAAATACACATTATGTCTGTTGATTATATACTGAATAACTACTGTTACATTGATATATCAAATATACCGTTTATTGTCTCCGCCAGGCCGAAAGGCATGGCGAGAGAGTATGTTTTACACCCTGTCCGTTAGAGTTCTCAACGGGCCTGAAAATTAAAGCCCGGCCCTAACTGGGCCCGACTGGGCCAGCCCGAGGCCCGGCTCGGCCCGAACAATTCTCCTCATTTTAAGCCCGAAAACCCGACAAAACCCGAGAGGAAAAAAAAAAAAAAAAAAAGATTGCCAGTGTGGGCAGCGGCCGCAGCGCCATGTTGCGACTCGTGACTGGAGTCAACGGACATAGTTTTCTAAATGGAAACATCACAATCATGCTCAGAGTCAGTTGTTCATAAAACATCATGTTAACTTAGTAAGTTCTCTTCTGCGCGAAATAGGTTATAGTACGAAATAGGTATAAATTAGTACTAGAATCAGAATGTTAAATCCCCGTTGTCTCTCTCTCTCTCTCTCTCTCTCTCTCTCTCTCTCTCTCTCTCTCTCTCTCCCGACCCTGACGCCGCTGCCGCTGCTCGTGTAATTTATAATTTATCAGCAGAGCAGAGATCTATTCTAGACAGTCTACAAAGTTAAACCCAAAACGTGTTACTGCAGTCGCTCGCAGACCGGTGAGCGACAGACGCCAATCGCGGCCACTGACCATACACATGCATTTCGAGTGCTGGCTGAGGCTGAACTCAATTTTCATCACCATCTTCCTCAGCGACGTGCCATAACGCGTGCCGTATTTATTTACCACTTGGTACGTTTGGCCATCGTATCAGTGGAGACGTAGGTCCAAAGATGTAGTACAAAACAAATCATCTTCTAGTATGAGAACAAGGCAAGCACAAGCATACCTTGTATTTAGAATTGTTGCCTACTGTCTTGCGCTTGTATGTAAACTGCTAATAAACTAAAGTATTCAGTCAATCAATCAATGCTTTATCTGTCTGCCTTGAATCCGTGCGTCTGCACTCTGCATTGTTCTGGTGCGTGCTGCTGAGCACCGCCGCGCCACGGCTGTAAGTGTAACACCTTTAGTCATGTAAATTCAGGCTATTCTTTCTTCTAACAAAGGGAAGGCTATAACACCTATATCACCACTTACCAGTTTACCACCTCATGACAGGCCAGCCAGACTCCGCAGTAGTCAGTCGTTAATCATATTCATACATAGGCTGGCTAATGGCTAGATTGGCTACACACTTTCTTTAGTAATAGACTTTTGAATCTTTGATGTTCTTCTTCTTATTTCATTATTACTGACTATTATTAATTATCATATCACAGTAATAATCACACACAGCATACAATACTTCAACTCCATAGCCTACTCCCAATTTTATTATTATGTGTAGGCTTAGCAGCAGTGCAAACTTGTACAATATATAAACTAAACTAACAAAATAACAGTCTCTGACTGACTCTGATAAAACCGTGTATAACAAATAAACGTAATAAACAAAATAACAGAAACCTAGTTTCTGATTAGCAGCAAAAAGTAAAACGAATTAAACAAAACAAAATAACAGAAACATAGTTTCTGATCCTGATTAACAATAAACATTAGCAGACAAAAATGAAACAAATTAAATAAAACAAAATAACAGAAACCGAGTTTCTGATCCTGATTAACAATAAACATTAGCAGACAAAAATTAAACAAATTAAATAAAACAAAATAACAGAAACCGAGTTTCTGATAGCAGCCAAAAATAAAAGTAATGAAACAAAACAAAATAACAGAAACCGAGTTTCTGATAGCAGCCAAAAATAAAAGGAATGAAACAAAACAAAATAACAGAAACCGTGTTTCTGACTTAAAGTGACTTAGAAGAACAGTAGAAGCAAAATATAAAGTGAATACTGTCTGAATAAAGATATAAATAGCACTTCTATAAAATAGTTAAATCACACACAACACACACAAACTGCAGTGCACACCGATCTTTGATCAGTCCTTTTCTTGTACAAATTAAGACACAATAGTTAGGCTAAGGCTACTTATTGCCGTGGAGGAACAACAATGCATCCACAGTGTTTGGCTTGAGGCGTGTTCTCCTCTCCTCGATAGTGCGGCCTGCCGCACTGAAGACCCTCTCACTGCTGCTGCTGCTGGCCGGGACACCCAGAACATTCCGTGCCAATTTAGCGAGCCTGGGATATGCTGTGGTGTTTTTTTCCCACCAGCCCAGCAGATCCCGTTCGTCAGTCATGGTTGGCCTCTGGCGAATGTAGCTCTCCACCTCATCCTCCTCAGTTTCATCATCTGCTCCAAAGCGGTTCTCCCACTCGTCAAACTGACGTGGTCTCTTGGGAGCTGGAGGCTCTGGAGCAGCAGCATCTCCACCAGCCTCCTCTTCTTCGCCCCCCTCCTCTTCTCCAGTTTCTTGCACCACCACTGTCTCCTCCTCTGGTGGTCGTGTGGCTAGGCGGGACTTCACGTATTCGTGAACGGTGGCCCTTTCAGTAGCCGACAGCATGCGCAACTGGTTAAATTTTGGCCACAGAAAAGTTGCAGCCTTGTGGAGAGCTGTAATCTCCAATTTCTTTTCCAGCCACTGCGCATGTCGCTGGCGCACAAAAGCTTGCTGTGGTGCGTCTTGTGCGTTGGGACCACAGTGCCTCCTCAGTCTTTCTCTCCACAGACAGACAAGTTGGAGAGTGGGGTATTTGTCCCCCTCCAGTTCCCGCTGTGCGTCCCAAAAGGGCTGGAGGAAGGACACGAGAAATGCCAGCGTGTCAGGGCCCACCTTATCCACTCGGTCAGCCTCTCCCCGAGACTCCAACTTGTCGTGCAGCTCTTTGTATACATCCTGAATGGACTTCAGACACATGTACACAGAGCTGAATCTTGTTTCAGCCACCTGCAGCAGGGTCTTGCTCAGCTGCGCAGCTAATCCCGACTGCTTGACATACCTAGACAGTGTAATACAATAATAACAAATAAAAAAACGGAACACGCAAATTACGCACATTTTAATTTGCTTTTTAATTGTGTAACACATAGCCTACATAGCCTATAATAACCTGAGAAGAAAACGAAACGTAGCCTATAATAGCCTAATTTAGTATCGTAGTCATTAGTGCTATAATAACAGTATAACAAACAAACAAAGCCTACCTCACTAAGGCCCTCGCTGCAGTCAGGGTTTCAGCGATGTCAGGGGCATTTGCAACAAGTGCGGTGTCATGCTCCAGGCCATGCTTCAAGACCGTATTAAGGACATGATCCTGGCAGTCGAGTCTGGTGTAGGACTGCAAGGCTTTGATCATATTTGACCCCTGGTCAGTGACCCAAACAATTTTGCTCAGGGAAATTGGCTCAAATCCAAACTTGTTCACCAGGAGCTTGGTCATTATCTTCCGTTTAATGTTGTCCCCCGTCTTTTTCAATTCCAATGGGAACATGGCTGTGGTCAGATTTTTTCCGATCAATTGGAAATCTTCCGTTACATAATGGCAGGTAATGGCAAGATAACTAATTTTTTCGGAAATCATCTGTCCACATGTCAGTTGACATTCCTACATTGCCTCCGTTTTTTAGATGAGTTTTCACTTGGTCTGTGAAGACTCCTCGTTTCTCCTCAGCGATGGCCCTGCAGTGTGTGGCTATGGTGTTGGCGCATGGGATAACGGAGCTGGCTGGTACTTTACCGTGCGTGGCCCCGACGTTGATTTGCTCCTGGGCTAATTCCATGAAGCCATCGCCTTCTACAATATAAAATGGCCTGATGTCCTTTGCACAAAAAGAGACACACTTTTGTGTCACTGCTTGTTTCAGTTTTAGAGGTACAGTCTCGGCACTTCTTGTCACAAATGTGGCCATTGTTGACTGCTGCCCTGAGCAGGCTCAGGGCAGGTGTTGTTGTCGTTCCAGAGGCAGAGCACGAATCCTTTATGTGTCGATTCATGGTGGATGTACCCGTGGTCTTGCTGTTGTAGACCAGCACTTGTTTGCACTTTGTGCACTGGGTGAAGTCCAACACCTTACCTTCGGAGTTCACGACCAATTTAAATCTCTCCCATGCTTTGGCCTTCCCAGCCTCGTTAGTAGATAGACTCAATTCTCCTGTCGCAAGTTTTCTTTTTACTGATTTAGCATCCATCTTCTCCGTCTAAAGTTCTTCGCCCCTCTGGCTGACCTGCTGTTAACCTGAGTCGGACACGCCCCCCCATCATCCTCTCTGCGCACTGTGTGATTTATGGCCCTTTAAAAAAAACGATCTACAAGTTGAAAAAGTGTTAGCTCATGATGCATTGTGGACTTCAGTGGGTTTGTAGATTGAATGTCTTTTTTTGTGTGCAACACCAGATTGCAATGAAGTATAAATCAGGCGCCCTCAGCCTCACTCAGTCTGACAGACTTTGCTGCGCAACAGCGCGACGCGTGCTGCTGTTCTCTTTTCTCTCTCTCTACCAGTCCAATCAGTCCAGTCAGAGCGCAGCACAACACAACACAACACAACACACTGACAGCACTGCTGTTCATTATTAATAAATAAATACACAAAGACAGATTGACAGAACAGAATCATTATTATTGGAAAAAAAAAAAAAAAAAAAATCCCCAGCAGCAGCGCCAACCCGAGAGCCCGACCCGGCCCTACCAATTAGCATAATTTTCGGCCCGGCTCGGCCCGAACCCGTCGGGTCGGGTCGGGTCGGGTACCCTCGGGTTCGGGCAGAATTTGAGAATTCTACTGTCCGTCCGTCCGTCCGTCCGTCCGTCCGTGTGTGTGTGTCATTCTATGTGTCTGTGTACAGCTAATCACCGGCTCTGTTGGCTTGCTCGCAGCGAACCTCTGCCCCAAATCTTTCATATGGGCCTGTTATAGCGCCAACAGGAGGCCAATTTGTGAAAAACACATATCTTCACAGTACCTACTCCTACATATTTTGTCCAAACATCACGCAAGTTGATACACAGTATCTCTATAGTCATTAAACAAAACAGGTTTTTCAGATTTTTCATATTCCATCCTGATTGACTAAAATTGCCTTCCAAAGTTTGCAGGAGTGCTCTGTTTTGAACAAAATGCCTCAAATCATGAACACCGCTTGCTATTTCCGTGAAATGTTGCACGCACATTCCCACTACGCCAAGGAAGAAATGCCACTTGAACATTTTAAAAACAGCCTCATGGTGGTGCTATAACAGGCCGATTTGTGTTTTTGCCTATAACTGCACCGATCTGTGTAAAACTTTGTATGCACACTCTCTAGAGGCCAAGGAAAAACCTATGCCCTACATTTTTCACATTTGCCTTTTATAGCGCCACCAGGAGGCTGACTCATGCAAACACATTTTTTGATTGTAAGCCTTCAGATTTTATCCAAATTTCACGTAAATCGGTACTGTACACATGATCTCTATAATCATGTGATCAAGACGGATCTGTTAGATTTTTCATATTCCATCCTGATTGGCTAAAATTGACAGTTTGCAGGAGTGGCCCGTTTTGAAGAAAATGCCGCAAATCATGAACGCAGCGTCCGATTGCAGTGAAACTTTGCACACACATTCACACTACGTTGAGGACCAAATGCCACCCTTTTAACATTGCCCTATTATAGCGCCACCTTGAGGCAGTTTTATTTTTTATTTTTTTACTCCTACAAATTGTGTCCAAACATACAAATCGGTACAAGTGATCAAGATGGTTCTGTCCGATTTTTTATATTCCATCCTGATTGGCCAATTCCGAACATTGCTGGCCCATAATAACCTACCTGACCTCAGATTCAGATTCAGATGACTTTATTTATCCCCGGGGGGCAATTCAGTTTCTACAGATCTCACCATGACAAGACATACGTAGAACAACAGTAAAAACACGAAACAGAGAACGCTCAGATTGATCGACCTAGTACATTGTACATTGTTCCTTGTGTTAAGAGTAGAGCAGCAGTGCATATAAAAAGACATAGATATATGTAATTCAAGAACACACAGTAGAAAAAAGTACATAATGTGCATATACATAGTGCAGGTTATTTAAATAGTTGCATACTGTCGTTGAGGTATACACACATCAATAAATAAAAAAAGCACTTCAGTTATTTATTTATCAGCATTTAGCAGCCGAATGGCTGACGGAATAAAGGACTTGGAGTAGCGGTTTGTACTGCAGATAGAAGCTCTGTATCGCCGTCCTGACGGCATGAGGCAGAAGTTAGAGGACAGGATGTGGTCAGGTTGGTCTATAAGACCTTTTGCCTTCTGGACCACTCTCCTCTTCCAGAGAGTGTTCAGGTCATTTTGCTTGACTCCAGTGATTTTGGAGCAGACTTTGACGATGTTATTGAGGCAGTTTCTGTCCTTCACAGACAAACCGTTAAACCAGCATATAAAGGAAAAGGTTATGAGACTCTCAATATAGGACCTGTAGACAGTGCACAGGATGGTTTTTGACACTTTAAAGGAGTTAATTCTCCTAAGTAGATATATTTTCTGTTGGCCCCGCTTAGCGAGAGACTCAATGTTTTTGTCAAACTTGAGGTGGGAGTCAAACACAGTTCCTAGGTACTTGTACAGTAGGTATCAACTATCTGGACGTCTTCTCCGTGAATAGAACTAGCGACAGGGTCCGCTTTTTTAGTTCTAAAGTCAATTATAAGCTCCTTGGTTTTTGACACATTTAAGTCTAGGAGGTTGTCGTCGCACCACTGGACAAAGTCAGGAAGAGCACAGCCATGGTTTGACTCTGACCCTTTTAGCAGCGACAGGAGTGCAGTGTCATCAGAGTATTTGACTAGAAGGCTGTTCTCTCTGTTTGATCTGCAGCTATCTGTGTAAAGAATAAAGAAAATGGATGAGAACACGCAGCCTTGCGGGGAGCCAGTATTAGAGACTATAGGGCCAGGCATAGTGCCATTTACTAGGACACGCTGTGTTCTATCAATAAGAAAGTTTAGACACAGAAGCGAGAGTTGGTCAGGGAAGTTAAAATAGGAGGAAACTTTCTCTATCAGAATGTGGGGCTGCATTTTATTAAACGCAGAGGAAAAGTCGGCAAATAGGATCCTGGCATGGGATCCAGGATTCTCTAGATGCTCGTATACTTTATCAAGGATAAGGAGTTTAGCATCCTCTACACCTTTGCCAGTTTGATAGGCGAACTGTAGTGGATCTATTTTTCCAGCAGCCAGGGAAATTATTTTTTCCTTTAGGATTTTTTCCAGGTTTTTCATTACAATAGATGTTAGTGCTATTGGTCTGAAATCATTAAGTTCCCTGGGGTTTTTTACTTTAGGTATGGGGATGATGGTGGACTTTTTCCAAATAGAGGGGAACTGGCAGTGATCTACACACATCTGAAAGAGCTTTGTGAACACCTCGCCAAGTTGGTCGGCACAGTGTCGCAGAGTACGACCACAGATGGCATCAGGGCCGGCTGCCTTCTTTGGTCGGTCCTCTTAAAGAGACTAGTCACCTGCTCTAGTGGAATCACCAGGTCATTCTGGGGCAGGAGGGTTTCCCTCAGCCTGGAGACATCTTCATGAAAGTCAGACCTTTCAAACCTAGAATAGAAGGCATTGAGAGCATTTGGCAAATCTGCATTATTTATACCATCTATGCTAATAGGCTGCTCTTTTGTGTCAGTACGTTGGTTTATAGATGCCATGGTTTTAATACCCTGCCAGGCTGATCTGATGTTACCATTTGTGTACTGTTGTTCAATTTTGGTTTTATATTTAGCTTTTGCCTTAGCTATTTCTGCTTTAACCTCTTTAGAGGCTGCTTTTTTCTCTAGAGGGCTACCAGTGAAGAATACCTGTTTCTTCCTGTTTATAGCATACTTTAGCTCTTTGGTCACCCAGGGCTTATTGATTGGAAAGATAACAACCGTTTTTGAGGGTATAACATGGTCCACACAACGTCACCTTTTTAAACTAAGGGCCTAAGTCATTTTTTCAAGGTTTTCAGGAAAAATAAAAAACTGATCCAGAACAAAACTATATGATATTTCTTAATCATTTCACCCAAAATGTTTATAACAAATTATGACTATTTAAATAGAAATAACACTGACTGTCAGTTATGTAACATAAGAGATTGAAATAGGTTTAAATAGGATTAAATCTGACTTAGGCCAAAATAAAAAGCAAAACAAATTACAAAATGGCTCAGTAATAATTTGGCTTAAGTCACAAAAACATGTGACTTAGGCCAAACAAAAGGCCTATTTTGTCCTAAGTCACACTAGGGAGTTAGGCCATTATACTAAAAGGGGCGTGTTTTATACTAAAAGGGGCATGAACAGCATGATCCTTTTCAATTAGGAGTTGGGCGATTTTACCAGAGGTGGGCAGTGTCATGAGGAGCTGATTTAGGCAAAAATATAATTTCCTCAAAAAATTACTTAGGCCATTAGTTTAATAAGGTGACGAATATGATGTTATAGAGTCTGAGAGTTCATCAATATCAACACATGCATCAAAGAAACATTGCCAGTCTGTACATTCAAAGCATGCCTGGAGGGAGGATATACTGTCCTCTGTCCATACTTTCACAGTTTTCGTCTCCCTTTCTACGCTTCTAAAGCGTGGTTTGTATACAGGCAGAAGAAAGATACTGTTGTGATATGAGGCACCCAGAGAGGGCTGGGCTATTGACTTGACCTGGCGGAGACCTGTGCTCCGAGGAGCACTTTTCTAGTTCATAGTGTTATTATTCAGCCTCAAGGCCCAAACCAACAGGCTTTGGATCAATTATTGTCTCCGCCAGGCCGAAAGGCATGGCGAGAGAGTATGTTTTTCCCCTTGTCCGTCCGTCCGTCCGTCCGTGTGTCCGTCCGTCCGTCCGTCCGTGACCAGCTAATCTCTGGCACCGTTGTCTTGATCGCATCAAAACTGTGCACACACACTCCCTGGATGCCAATTCAGAACCTTTGCCCCAAATTTTTCTCATGGGCCTTTTATAGCGCCACCAGAAGGCCGATTTGTGCAAAACATATTTTTTCATAGTACTCCTACAGATTTTGTCCAAAAATCACGCAAATCGGTACACAGTATCTTTATAGTCATTAAACGAAACGGGTGTTTCAGATTTCTCATATTCCATCTTGATTGGCTAAAAATGTCTTCCAAAGTTTGCAGGAGTGCTCCGTTTTGAACAATATGCCTCAAATCATGAACACAGCATGCAATTTCCGTGGAATTTTGCACGCACATTCCCATTAGGCCGAGGAAGAACTACCATTTTAACTTTTTCAAATCAGCCTCATGGTGGCGCTATACAGGGCCGGACTGGGACCAAAATTCAGCCCTGGCATTTTGGTCCGGACCGCCAAATGGCATTTGCCCGGTACGCCAAATGGCCAGTCCGCCGCTGGCGCTATAACAGGCCAATATGTGTTTTTACCTATAATTGCACTGATCTGTGTAAAACGTTGTATGCACACTCCCTAGAGGTCAAGGAAAAACCTTTGCTCTGCATTTTTAACATTTGCCGTTTATAGCGCCACCAGGAGGCCGACTTATGTAAAACATTTTTTTTGATTGTAAGCCTTCAGATTTTATCCAAATGTTACGCAAATCGGTACACAAGATCTCTATAGTCATGTGATCAAGACGGATCTGTTAGATTTTTCATATTCCATCCTGATTGGCTAAAATTGACATCTAAAGTTTGCAGGAGTGGTCCGTTTTGAACAAAATGCCGCAAATCATGAACGTAGCGTCCGATTGCAGTGAAACTTTGCACGCATATTCGCACTATGTTGAGGAACAAATGCCACCCTTTTAACATTGCCCTATTATAGCGCCACCTTGAGGCCAATTTTTTCAACAGTTTTCTTTTTTATATTACTCCTACAAATTGTGTCCAAACATCATGCAAATCGGTAAACATTATCTCTATAGTCAAGTGATCAAGATGGTTCTGTCCAATGTTTTATATATTCCATCCTGATTGGCCAATTCCGAACATTGCTGGCCCATAATAACCTACCTGACCTTGTGGAGACCTATGCTCCGAGGAGCACTTTTTATAGTTTGTATTATTAGTAGTATTGTGCACTGGGTTAGATAATTAGGTAGGGAAAGTTAGCCTAATCTAACCAATCTGTAAAATAAATGCTTAACACTAGCTTTCTTCACAAACATGTTCATAAAGGTGTCTACAAACACCTATCAATTTGTTCCACTCCCTTGGGATATTTGTGGGAGCCAATCAAAGTTGGAGTACCCGGAGGGCCTGAAAAAAACCTAGAACAATTCAAATTGGCCAAAATGAACTTGTGGGATGTCTATTATAGGTTTTCAGGGGTCCTGAATCCATTCCAACCATTAGTTTTTAGTATAAAATTACCCTCTCAGACCCCCACCTTTCAAGCAATGCACTCTGGGATAGGTGTTAAAATGTCACAGATTACAGAAGTGAACCTTTCAGGTTCTGTTTATTCAGCTCTCTGTATCTCTGCTACACATCACTCTATAAGCCATATCTCCTAAACCGGTGGGTCAAACTGATGTGTAGCTATGATTCCTGCTTTCGACAACATGTCAATGTGTATCTGTTTATTCTGATCTGTTTATTCTGATCTGTTAAATTCAGTTCAGTTCTGATCAGTGATGATGAAGATTACAGCCACCCTCCTCATCCTCTCCTCTGTACTTCATGTCAAAGCGATCCCAGGAAGTAAGTACATTATATTTATATTATCATATTAAAGATGCTGTTATAAATCTACTCTTATTATATAAGATATGAATTCATAGATGTACTCTTGTTATTGTTATATTTATATTATTAAAACATACAGTATATTTATATTGTTGTACATGCATTCTATACATCTTTTGATATATGAAATATATATCTATATTGTTATTAATATAAATAAACATTATGTCTGCTGATTATATACTGAATAACTTACTGTTATATTGATATATCAAATATACATACAGTTTATTCATAGTGATATTACTAGTGTGGTTGCCCTAACAGGGCAACCAGACTATAGTACTCTATAATCTTTATTCTTTCTTCCTAGATAAACGTTATTTCAGGCTGCTACTACTCCCACAGTTTTTTCCCCTAATTTCGTGCCATATGTCAAAATGACCGGCTTCACCGGGAATCGTGCCCTTGTACTTTGCTGAGAGATTGGTTACATAGTTTAATTGATATTGATGTATTAGTGCATTACATTTCCCCTTCCACTTTAATGGGAAAATGAAAAAAACCCATTGAAGTATTTTTTTTTCTCAGATACCGTAAGGGCTAGAGTTACAAGACTTGCAGGGGAGGTTCATAATTTAGTGCGAAATTATTGTACAAAACTTTACACCAGTCGGCCTCATGGTGGCGCTATAACAGCCCCCTTTACGTTTTGGCCTATAACTCTTGAATCGTAGGTTGTAAAATAAAAAAATCTCCCCATATCGCATCTCCCCATATAGGCCACGCCCATTTGCGTCAGGATAGATTTTCCGCCATTTTTGAATTTTCTTCAAAACACACTTTTTGCTCATTTTCCTACAAATCGTGTCCAAATCTCACACAAATCGGTACACGTGATCTCTGGACCCATGCGATAAACTTAATCCAAACGGCATTTTGATAGTCCTTACCGTTCGTCCGTAATTGGCTTCCAAAGTTAGCGGGAGGGGCTCGTTTTACCAAAAATTACAAAAATCACGAACGAAACGTCCAATCGATCCCAAATTTGAATCACATGTCGAGGGTTGTTTACTCAACAAATCCCCAAAAGCATTTCCACTTTGATCCATAGGGGGCGCCACAAATGCGCAAAACGTAACCGTTCGATGCAAAAACATGATATTTGGGGGGATCAATCCTCTCAAAATGTAATAAAAGCGATATCAGGAGTGACGTGACAATATGATTGGCCCGGTATATTTGTGGGAGGGGCCTATGTATTTAGTGGGAGGGGCCTATTTCCTAAAATCAAAACGGCACGTATCACAAAGGCGGGATCCGATCGGCACCCGATTCGAATGGCACGTCGCGCGGCCTCCGACGGTATTCCTCCCGGCTTATCCCTCGAGTCCCGGCGGCCGAGACCCGCGACCGGCGTCGGCGCAACCACACTTTGCCATTTCCCAGAATTGCGACGCGTCTAGTTTATAAAACGTCTAGTAAGCGGTAGCTCAGCCTCAAGGCCCGAACCAACAGGCTTTGGATCAATTATTTTACACTCTGCAACCTGACTTATGAACAATACACACTAATAACTCCACTACATTTCAGAGTCAAATATTATACTTTTACTCCACTACAATTATTTGAAAACTTTAGTTACTAAATACTTTAGACCATTAGAAAATAGCAGATCTACAAGCTCACAATGCGTCGCGATGCAACGCATTGTGAGCTTGTAGATCTGCTATTTTCAAAAGATGTTTTTTTAATTTGAAAACATTCTGCATAATGAGTACTTTCTACTTTTGGTACTTTAAGTACATTTTGATACCAATACTTGTGTGTTTACGCAAGTAAATTTGAAATTCTTGACTTAAACTTGTAACAAAGTATTTCTACATTACAGTATTGATACTTTTAATTAAATAAAACATTAGAGTACTTTTTCCACCACTGTATATTATATTACATTATATTATATAATGTTATGTTCACATCCTGAAATAAATCATTATGAATCTGTTTCATAATATTATAAAAACATTTAAATCTGTTGAATAAAATGTTTGAAGATACTTCTAATATTCACCTTTAGAACCAAACATGACTGTTTAACATGATGATGATGATGATGATGATGATGATGATGATGATGATGATGATGATGATGATGATGTTTGTTGTTGAATTTAATGTCATCTTTGTTTTATTTCCAGTGTTCCATGAGGACATTAGTCTCTTTAGCTGTTCAGACACAGTTAAAGACTCATATAAAGAGGAGATGTGGGGACTGGATGGTGAAGTGTTGTTCTACGCAGACTACAACAAAGGGAAGATGGTGTACCCTCAGCCTCCGTTTGTAGATCCTATGACCTGGGCAGGAGGTTATGCAGTAGCTGTGGGTGATCAGTACTACTGCAAAGCCCAGCTGGACACCATTCGCACTGGCTTGAAGAAACCACCAGTGAAAGGTACATGAATACTATGAACACAATAGTTATTAACTAAAACGGTTGAATATATTTAACATTAATGAAAATGTTTAACCCATTCAATCCGGGAACACATATCTGTCATTTTAGATTTCTCTGGCTGTTCAAAAATAGCAGATCTACAAGCTCATCGCGTGGCACTCGGTGCCGCGCGATGAGCTTGTAGATCTGCTTTGTTTTATTATTTTTTTTACTTTTAGGATTTAGAAGACATTTGTAGAATCCCCAGAAGCAAAGATTTGAGTTACAAATGTCTGCTTTAAAAGTATATATAACTGCTCAAAGAAATGTAGGGAACACTTTGATCCCTTATTTATTTAGAGTTTTCATGAACTGTGTACATACTGCTAACACAAACTGCTCAAAAGAATTAAGGCATCAAAGTGTTCCCTTCATTATTTTGAGCAGTATACAAAGATTTGCGCAAACTTTCATTTTTTTTCAAAAATAGCAGATCTACAAGCTCATAGCGCGGCACCGAGTGCCACGCTATGAGCTTGTATATCTGCTATTTTTGAAAAGCCAAAGAAATAAAGAAATGACACTCAACTCAAATGTTATTTATAGAACACATTACAATGACCAAGGCCAACCAAAGAGACACAACACATCAAACAACAACAATGTTACAGTTCATACAGTGCAAAAATACAAAATACAAGCAGTGATTAAAATGCATAGCAGAACATAGTGAGGTAGAGACAATGGTTGTGATGTAACTGTTTAACTGTGTTCAAAGGCCAGGGAAAAGAAGTAGGTCTTTAATAGTGATTTATAAATGTCTATGGACTGAGAGGCTCTTATATTAAAAGGAAAGCTATTCCAGAGCCTCGAGGCGGCCACAGTGAAGGCTCGGTCACCTCTAGACCTTTTGTTAGTCGACCTTAGGGGTCTTTGATGAGGTCATTGAGGAAAGGCGGGGCTAGCCCGTTATGTGCTTTAATTAGTTTTTTACAATGGTTCTTAATCACTTCACTTGTCCCATTCACCTGAAGACGCTCCCTCGTCTCTCACAGTGAGGTGCAGTCAGTGTGTGAGCTGCTAGCAGTGGTGGAAAGTAACTGAGTAGATTTACTTAAGTACTGTACATAAGTACAATTTTGAGGTATTTGTACTTTACTTGAGTCTTTCCTGTTTTCAATACTTTTACTTCTACCCCACTACATCTCTGATCCAAATATTGTACTTTTACTCCACTACATTTACTTTAAAACTTTAGTTACTAGTTACTTTGTAGATTTTGATTATTATCATATTATTATTATTAGAAAACATACATTAACCACTTAAGCCCTATATACATTTTGGCCATTTGAAAATAGAAGATCTACAAGCTCACAATGTGTCGTGATGCGACACATTGTGAGCTTGTAGATCTGCTATTTTCAAAGGATTTTCATACATTTTAAAACTTGAAATGGGCAACACATTCTCACTCCCAACTAGTCACTTAATGAAGAACCGTCAGTAGCCCCTAAACGTCCGATTATGAAGGTCCTGGTTCCCCTAAAAGTCCGATTTTGCAGTCTTGGTTATTTCTCCCTAACGCCCTAAAAAGTCCAAACGGGACTATGTCGTTTGCGCATGCGCAAATGAACGTTCAACATATTGTGGTGGGTGTGGTGGATTGCTCCATTTACAACGCTAACGTCCAGGTCATAAACGATCAGATTTCAAATATGAAGTGCTTAACTAAAGGCCACGGATGTTATAATTGTGTACGTTCCAGCTTGAGTACCCATATCTTCCGTATTGTTCAATAAAAAGCCTTTTAATCCGATCGACGGCCATTTTCTCCGTCTTTTCATCAGCTTTCAACTATGCGGTCCTATCGGTCGGGAGGTGTATTGCACATTATAACTCTATGCGAAAATGGCCGACGATCGGATTAAAATGCTTTTTATCCAACAATACGGAAGATATGGGTACTCATGCTGAAACGTCGGCATGTATAACATCCTGGGCATTTAGGTAAGCACTTCATATTTGAAATCTGAACGTTTGTGTAGACGTTACAGTTGTAAATTGAGCAATTCATCACACCAGGTTGAAGAATGTCCATGACCGTCACCTTTCAGGCCTACCGCTGATAACCATTAGCACATTGGTTCTCAAAGTGGGGTCCGGGGACCCCCAGGGGTACTTGAGGGGGTTCCAGGGGGTCCCCAGCTAAATGATGGACAGGGACCAAATGGACCCTTATGGGTCTGTAACTCTGAGAGTGTACAAATGTAACCAAATGGACCCTAACAGGTCCATTTGGTTCCATTTGTACACTCTCAGAGTTAAATTAACATTGATTTTACAATATGAATGTGGGTCCCAGAGACCTACATGCCATTAAATGGGGGTCCGTAGCCTAATGCATGTCAAACTGGGGGTCCTTGAAATTAAAATGGTTGAAATCACTGCTAGAGAGCCGTAAAAATCTTCTCTTATGGGGGTCCCTGGCTTATCTTTTGAAATGGGGGTCCGCGGTCTAATAAGTGTCTATTTGGGGGTCCTTGGCACGAAAAAGTTTGAGAACCATTGCATTAGCACATGAAGTCAATTCATTGTTTAATTTCAAATAAGTTTAATTTCACTTATACCACTTCATTCTGTTGATGTTTCTATTTTACTGCTACAGCAATTCATCACAAGGCTTTTTCTTTACTATTTAGCATAAATATAGTCCTGGTTATTTCTCCCTGGTTATTTCCCCCCCCCCCCTCCCCCTTTTTTGTACATACTTTTTATTTTATTTTGATCATGTTTTGTTTTGTATATATTTCATTATTTTCTCATGACCTTTTTTGTACATAATGGTATATATATTTTTTTCCCCTCTGTATTCTTATGTTGATTTTTGAACTGTTTGGTTGCTACTATATATGTCTATGAAATTAATTCAAGGACCCCAATGGAAACAAGCCCGCAAGGACTTTTTTGGCCGGACCTTTTAGACAAAAGCATTATAAATGTAACTGTGTTGTTTTACATTCTTTTGCCTAATAAAAATTTCAATCAATCAATCCCTAACGCCCTAAAAAGTCCAAAAGGGACTATGTGGTTTGCGCATGTGCAAAGGAACGTTCAACATGGTGTGGTGGGTGTGGTGGGGATTGCTCCATTTACAACGCTAACGTCCAGGTCATAAACGATCAGATTTCAAATATGAAGTGCTTAACTAAAGGCCATGGATGTTAAAATGGTGTGCGTTCCAGCTTGAGTACCCATATCTTCAGTATTGTTCAATAAAAAGCCTTTTAATCCGATCGACGGCCATTTTCTCCGTCTTTTCATCAGCTTTCAACTATGCGATCCTATCGGTTGGGAGGTGTATTGCACATTATAACTCTATACGAAAATGGCAGCCAATCGGATTAAAATGCTTTTTATTGAACAACACGGAATATACGGGTATTTTTGAGGGATCGTACATAATTTTAACGTCCGTGGCCATGGGGTAAGCACTTTATAGTTGAAATCTAGACGTTTATGTAGATGTACGGGCCGTAAATGGAAAAAGTGCAAACATCAGGTTGAAGTGTCATGATATGAAATCTATCTATCTACATTGGACTGACACAACGTGAGCTAAGAGACGTGGTTTAAATGCAACATAACACACATCACCACCCAAACAAACCTGGAAATATTCTGTGCATTTTCATATTTTGTTGATCATTTTTCGATAAGTGTTTGTTGAGAACGAGAGATTTGTTTAACTTTTCCAACCCCGTGACGTCACGTCAGATTACTTCCGCATTCCGCGTGTTCGTACTCATGTCTCTGTCAGTGTCAATAAAGATCTGACAAAACAAATGTTTTATGATCTATCTAAACGTTCAAATGTTTTAAAAAGGTGCTGACCCTATGGCCACGGATGTTACAATTATGTGCGGGCCCTTAAAAGTACCCGTATCTTCCGTATTGTTTAATAAAAAGCATTTTAATCTGATTGGTGGCCATTTTATCAGAGAGTTGTAATGTTGCGTGAGTGCAGTACACCTTTCAACCCATAGGGTCAGGTGAAAACATATGGAGAAAATGGCCAGCAATTGGATTAAAAGGCTTTTTATTGAACATTACAAAAGATAAAGGTACTTTTGAGAACCCATACATGATTTTAACATCTGTGGCCATGAGTTAATAATTTTATATTTAAAGTGTGAAGAGTTATGTTGATGTACAGGCTGTAAATGCAGAAGTGCAAACACCAGGTTAAAGTTTCGCCATGACTGCCATAATGTATTATGGTTTCCAAGTGCTATACTGCCACCGGACATAAACATAAAACAGATCAAATAATTAAAATCTTTTTTTATTGTTTTTTAACACCCTCCCTCACTAATTGGATGACGCTGAGTCGAATCGTGGGTTACATCAATAGTCTACAATTTTTCAATTAGAAGTTATAGATTTTTGAAATATAAAGTTAGGCTTTTCTCACATTTTTCAAAAATATTTTTTTTTTTATTAAAAAACACATTTTCAGACTCAGAAAAGGACGTTGAATTGAATGGGATAGGTCTCGATTTTTTTTAACTTTTGGGAAAGTGGTTTAAACAAGCGTTAAATTGTCATAAACGTGAGGCTTTTTTCACAAAAATATTTTTTTTCTTTTTTTCTTTTTTCGACCCTTCCAACCGCTTACTGAGATGATTTCGAGTCGAATGGTAGGTTACATCAATGGTCTAGAATTCTTTAATAAGAAGTTATCGATTTTTGAAATAGTTTAAGGTTTAGCTTTTCTCACATTTTTTTAAAATATTTTTTTTTTATATTAAAAAACACCTTTTCAGACTCAAAAAAGGACGCTGAATCGAATGGGATAGGTCTCGATTTTTGTAAACTTTGGGAAAGTGGTTTTGTCAAACATTGATTTGTATGTGCGGTATCGAGCACCTAATCTGTGATAAATCAATGGAGATATTTTTTAAAAATCTGAAACTTCTCTCCATCCATGTTGAGAGTAAGCCGGATTTATTGGAACCAATCCTGATTTTTTATGACACTGATAAGTTCAAAAGTTCACCGAAAAGACTGCAAAGGTCGACGCGGCCGAAACAATTGCATTTGTTTTAATATCTCAAATACGATAAGGACTTATAGTCCAATGTTTGGATATGTTGTTCAACTTGCCAAGACGCACGCATGGATATCTTGTTTGTCCCTAACCGACATTTTTACCAATTTCTGAATTTGGCTCTCAGTATGGGTGAACGTTCTACGACTCCATGTACCTTATGTCATTGTCAGAAGCAAACGTTAGAAGTGTCGTAGCGGGACAAACAAGACATCCATACGTGCGTCTCGGCGAGCTGTACAACATATCCGAACGACGGATTCTAAAAACGTATCGTTAAGGAGATATGTCGTGTTATTTTGCGAAATAAGTTGAGATTAGTCCCCAGCCATTTAAGGAGAACGGTAAGGCCGTGTGCGAGAAGAGTTATACGAGCACGTTCGGGGTGGCGCGCTGATGCATATACTGGTGTCCGATTTTGTTTTTACTATTTTTGAACAGTTTTTCGCTATTATCTCAGCCACTAGGGGGCGAAAACACAATCGGACAACGGATTCCGTATCTGCTAATCAGCCCAAACGCGCCAATATAAGTTTCCTCACACGAGGACATGTGGTTGCGAAAGCTAGGGTTACGCGCTTTCTCGATTAACTTGGCCACTAGGGGGTGAAAACACGATCGGACAATGGATTATTTATCAGCTCTTCAGCGCGAACGCGCCAATATAAGTTTCCTCTCACACGGACATGTGGTTGCGAAAGCTAGGGTTACGTGCTTTGTTGATTAACTTGGCCACTAGGGGGCGAAAACACGATCGGACAATGGATTATTTATCAGCTCTTCAGCACGAACGCGCCAATATAAATTTCCTCTCACACAGACATGTGGTTCTGAAAATTAGGGTTACGGTCCTTCTAGAATAACTTGGCCACTAGGGGGCGCCGAATCGGACAATGGATTATTTATCAGCTCTTCAGCTCAAACGCGCCAATATAACTTTCCTCACACATGTTATTATTATTATTATTATTATTATTATTATTATTATTACCCTTATAGGTTTTTGTGTTCACCATCCATAGCGGCTATGGCCGGTGAACAGTCCAAATTTCCAGGCCCCACTGTGCGGCCTGTGGGGCCGTGAAAATTCAGGGGGCGGACTCTAAATGTCCTGTGGGCCCCCCTCTGCGCGTGAACACCACTTGTTCGACCATCGGTTTTACGGATTACCCACACGGATGTTTTTCCCTTTGTTTACATTTTAGGGTCCTATCTTGCAGTTCAATCATAATTCCACAGGGTGCCAGGCTATGAGCCACAACTATTAGAAGTGAACAGTGTACACCTCCCACACTATACTATGGGAAACAGCCTACTATTAGAACTATGGGCTGTGTACATTGTGTACACCTCCCATACTATGCTATGGTAAATGGCGTTTACCATCGTGTGACCTCCCGGGACGCTGTTTATCGCCAATTCCCGCCTAGTCCAGCCTGTTCCATGCTAGTATGACCTACACCACCCTCCCCATGTCTGTTCTCCCAACAGGCTGGACTATACTAGTCTTGGGTGCACTGTACTGTACTGTACTGTACTGTACTGTACTGTACTGTACTGTACTGTACTGTACTGTACTGTACTGTACTGTACTAGACTCTACTGGTCTCTAATAGGCTGTTTTAAGCTCTAGTAGGCTTTGCTAAGCTTTGCTGGGCTCTATGAGGCTATAAAAGACAGTACTTTACTGTGGCTCATGCAAAACTATGGCTCGTGAACACAAGCTATGGCTCGTGTACACAGTGGTTACTCCCTATGGTCTGAGTATCTACAGGGCTGACAAGGGACTAGTAAAGTCTAATAGAGAGTATTAGAGTCTGCTAAAGCCTAGTGCACTCTAGTCTAGCCTAGTCCAGCCTGTTCCATGCTAGTATGACCTATACCACCCTCCCCATGTCTGTTCTCCCAACAGGCTGGACTTTACTAGTCTCGGGTGCACTGTACTGTACTGTACTGTACTGTACTGTACTGTACTGTACTGTACTAGACACTACTGGTCTCTAATAGGCTGTTTTAAGCTCTAGTAGGCTTTGCTAGGCTTTGCTGGGCTCTATGAGGGTATAAAAGATAGTACTTTACTGTGGCTCATGCAAAACTATGGCTCGTGAACACACAAGCAATGGCCCGTGTACACAGTGGTTACTCCCTATGGTCTGAGTATTTATAGGGCTGACAAGGGACTAGTAAAGTCTAATAGAGAGTATTAGAGTCTGCTAAAGCCTAGTGCACTCTAGTCTAGACTAGTCCAGCCTGTTCCATGCTAGTATGACCTATACCACCCTCCCCATTTCTGTTCTCCCAACAGGCTAACTTTACTAGTCTCGGGTGCACTGTACTGTACTGTACTGTACTGTACTCTACTGTACTGTACTAGACTCTACTGGTCTCTAATAGGCTGTTTTAAGCTCTAGTAGGCTTTGCTGGGCTCTATGAGGCTATAAAAGACAGTACTTTACTCTGGCTCATGCAAAACTATGGCTTGTGAACACACAAGCTATGGCCCGTGTACACAGTGGTTACTCCCTATGGTCTGAGTATCTACAGGGCTGACAAGGGACTAGTAAAGTCTAATAGAGAGTATTAGAGTCTGCTAAAGCCTAGTGCACTCTAGTCTAGCCTAGTCCAGCCTGTTCCATGCTAGTATGACCTATACCACCCTCCCCATGTCTGTTCTCCCAACAGGCTGGACTTTACTAGTCTCGGGTGCACTGTACTGTACTGTACTGTACTGTACTGTACTGTACTGTACTGTACTGTACTGTACTGTACTAGACTCTACTGGTCTCTAATAGGCTGTTTTAAGCTCTAGTAGGCTTTGCTAGGCTTTGCTGGGCTCTATGAGGGTATAAAAGACAGTACTTTACTGTGGCTCATGCAAAACTATGGCTCGTGAACACACAAGCTATGGCCCGTGTACACAGTGGTTACTCCCTATGGTCTGAGTATCTATAGGGCTGACAAGGGACTAGTAAAGTCTAATAGAGAGTATTAGAGTCTGCTAAAGCCTAGTGCACTCTAGTCTAGCCTAGTCCAGCCTGTTCCATGCTAGTATGACCTATACCACCCTCCCCATGTCTGTTCTCCCAACAGGCTGGACTTTACTAGTCTCGGGTGCACTGTACTGTACTGTACTGTACTGTACTAGACTCTACTGGTCTCTAAAAGGCTGTTTTAAGCTCTAGTAGGCTTTGCTAGGCTTTGCTGGGCTCTATGAGGGTATAAAAGATAGTACTTTACTGTGGCTCATGCAAAACTATGGCTCGTGAACACACAAGCTATGGCCCGTGTACACAGTGGTTACTCCCTATGGTCTGAGTATCTACAGGGCTGACAAGGGACTAGTAAAGTCTAATAGAGAGTATTAGAGTCTGCTGAAGCCTAGTGCACTCTACTCTAGCCTAGTCCAGCCTGTTCCATGCTAGTATGACCTATACCACCCTCCCCATGTCTGTTCTCACAACAGGCTGGACTTTACTAGTCTCGGGTGCTTACTGTACTGTACTGTACTGTACTGTACTGTACTGTACTGTACTAGACTCTACTGGTCTCTAATAGGCTGTTTTAAGCTCTAGTAGGCTTTGCTAGGCTTTGCTGGGCTCTATGAGGGTATAAAAGATAGTACTTTACTGTGGCTCATGCAAAACTATGGCTCGTGAACACACAAGCTATGGCCCGTGTACACAGTGGTTACTCACTATGGTCTGAGTATCTATAGGGCTGACAAGGGACTAGTAAAGTCTAATAGAGAGTATTAGAGTCTGCTAAAGCCTTGTGCACTCTAGTCTAGCCTAGTCCAGCCTGTTCCATGCTAGTATGACCTATACCACCCTCCCCATGTCTGTTCTCCCAACAGGCTGGACTATACTAGTCTTGGGTGCACTGTACTGTACTGTACTGTACTGTACTGTACTGTACTGTACTGTACTGTACTGTACTGTACTGTACTAGACTCTACTGGTCTCTAATAGGCTGTTTTAAGCTCTAGCAGGCTTTGCTAGGCTTTGCTGGGCTCTATGAGGGTATAAAAGACAGTACTTTACTGTGGCTCATGCAAAATTATGGCTTGTGAACACACAAGCTATGGCCCGTGTACACAGTGGTTACTCCCTATGGTCTGAGTATCTATAGGGCTGACAAGGGACTAGTAAAGTCTAATAGAGAGTATTAGAGTCTGCTAGAGCCTTGTGCACTCTAGTCTAGCCTAGTCCAGCCTGTTCCATGCTAGTATGACCTATACCACCCTCCCCATGTCTGTTCTCCCAACAGGCTGGACTTTACTAGTCTTGGGTGCACTGTACTGTACTGTACTGTACTGTACTGTACTGTACTGTACTGTACTGTACTGTACTGTACTGTACTAGACTCTACTGGTCTCTAATAGGCTGTTTTAAGCTCTAGCAGGCTTTGCTAGGCTTTGCTGGGCTCTATGAGGGTATAAAAGACAGTACTTTACTGTGGCTCATGCAAAATTATGGCTTGTGAACACACAAGCTATGGCCCGTGTACACAGTGGTTACTCCCTATGGTCTGAGTATCTATAGGGCTGACAAGGGACTAGTAAAGTCTAATAGAGAGTATTAGAGTCTGCTAAAGCCTAGTGCACTCTAGTCTAGCCTAGTCCAGCCTGTTCCATGCTAGTATGACCTATACCACCCTCCCCATGTCTGTTCTCCCAACAGGCTGGACTTTACTAGTCTCGGGTGCACTGTACTGTACTGTACTGTACTGTACTGTACTGTACTGTACTAGACTCTACTGGTCTCTAATAGGCTGTTTTAAGCTCTAGTAGGCTTTGCTAGGCTTTGCTGGGCTCTATGAGGGTATAAAAGATAGTACTTTACTGTGGCTCATGCAAAACTATGGCTCGTGAACACACAAGCTATGGCCCGTGTACACAGTGGTTACTCACTATGGTCTGAGTATCTATAGGGCTGACAAGGGACTAGTAAAGTCTAATAGAGAGTATTAGAGTCTGCTAAAGCCTAGTGCACTCTAGTCTAGCCTAGTCCAGCCTGTTCCATGCTAGTATGACCTATACCACCCTCCCCATGTCTGTTCTCCCAACAGGCTGGACTTTACTAGTCTCGGGTGCACTGTACTGTACTGTACTGTACTGTACTGTACTGTACTGTACTCTACTAGACTCTACTGGTCTCTAATAGGCTGTTTTAAGCTCTAGTAGGCTTTGCTAGGCTTTGCTGGGCTCTATGAGGGTATAAAAGACAGTACTTTACTGTGGCTCATGCAAAACTATGGCTCGTGAACACACAAGCTATGGCCCGTGTACACAGTGGTTACTCCCTATGGTCTGAGTATCTACAGGGCTGACAAGGGACTAGTAAAGTCTAATAGAGAGTATTAGAGTCTGCTAAAGCCTAGTGCACTCTAGTCTAGCCTAGTCCAGTCTGTTCCATGCTAGTATGACCTATACCACCCTCCCCATGTCTGTTCTCCCAACAGGCTGGACTTTACTAGTCTCGGGTGCACTGTACTGTACTGTACTGTACTGTACTGTACTAGACTCTACTGGTCTCTAATAGGCTGTTTTAAGCTCTAGTAGGCTTTGCTAGGCTTTGCTGGGCTCTATGAGGGTATAAAAGACAGTACTTTATTGTGGCTCATGCAAAACTATGGCTCGTGAACACACAAGCTATGGCCCGTGTACACAGTGGTTACTCCCTATGGTCTGAGTATCTACAGGGCTGACAAGGGACTAGTAAAGTCTAATAGAGAGTATTAGAGTCTGCTAAAGCCTAGTGCACTCTAGTCTAGCCTAGTCCAGCCTGTTCCATGCTAGTATGACCTATACCACCCTCCCCATGTCTGTTCTCCCAACAGGCTGGACTTTACTAGTCTCGGGTGCACTGTACTGTACTGTACTGTACTGTACTGTACTGTACTAGACTGTACTAGACTCTACTGGTCTCTAATAGGCTGTTTTAAGCTCTAGTAGGCTTTGCTAGGCTTTGCTGGGCTCTATGAGGGTATAAAAGATAGTACTTTACTGTGGCTCATGCAAAACTATGGCTCGTGAACACACAAGCTATGGCCCGTGTACACAGTGGTTACTCCCTATGGTCTGAGTATCTATAGGGCTGACAAGGGACTAGTAAAGTCTAATAGAGAGTATTAGAGTCTGCTAAAGCCTAGTGCACTCTAGTCTAGCCTAGTCCAGCCTGGTCCATGCTAGTATGACCTATACCACCCTCCCCATGTCTGTTCTCCCAACAGGCTGGACTATACTAGTCTTGGGTGCACTGTACTGTACTGTACTGTACTGTACTGTACTGTACTGTACTGTACTGTACTGTACTGTACTGTACTGTACTGTACTGTACTGTACTGTACTGTACTAGACTCTACTGGTCTCTAATAGGCTGTTTTAAGCTCTAGTAGGCTATGCTAGGCTTTGCTGGGCTCTATGAGGGTATAAAAGACAGTACTTTACTGTGGCTCATGCAAAACTATGGCTCGTGAACACACAAGCTATGGCCCGTGTACACAGTGGTTACTCCCTATGGTCTGAGTATCTACAGGGCTGACAAGGGACTAGTAAAGTCTAATAGAGAGTATTAGAGTCTGCTAAAGCCTAGTGCACTCTAGTCTAGCCTAGTCCAGCCTCTTCCATGCTAGTATGACCTATACCACCCTCCCCATGTCTGTTCTCCCAACAGGCTGGACTTTACTAGTCTCGGGTGCACTGTACTGTACTGTACTGTACTCTACTAGACTCTACTGGTCTCTAATAGGCTGTTTTAAGCTCTAGTAGGCTTTGCAAGGCTTTGCTGGGCTCTATGAGGGTATAAAAGACAGTACTTTACTGTGGCTCATGCAAAACTATGGCTCGTGAACACACAAGCTATGGCCCGTGTACACAGTGGTTACTCCCTATGGTCTGAGTATCTACAGGGCTGACAAGGGACTAGTAAAGTCTAATAGAGAGTATTAGAGTCTGCTAAAGCCTAGTGCACTCTAGTCTAGCCTAGTCCAGCCTGTTCCATGCTAGTATGACCTATACCACCCTCCCCATGTCTGTTCTCCCAACAGGCTAACTTTACTAGTCTCGGGTGCACTGTACTGTACTGTACTGTACTGTACTGTACTGTACTGTACTAGACTCTACTGGTCTCTAATAGGCTGTTTTAAGCTCTAGTAGGCTTTGCTAGGCTTTGCTGGGCTCTATGAGGGTATAAAAGACAGTACTTTACTGTGGCTCATGCAAAACTATGGCTCGTGAACACACAAGCTATGGCCCGTGTACACAGTGGTTACTCCCTATGGTCTGAGTATCTACAGGGCTGACAAGGGACTAGTAAAGTCTAATAGAGAGTATTAGAGTCTGCTAAAGCCTAGTGCACTCTAGTCTAGCCTAGTCCAGCCTGTTCCATGCTAGTATGACCTATACCACCCTCCCCATGTCTGTTCTCCCAACAGGCTGGACTTTACTAGTCTCGGGTGCACTGTACTGTACTGTACTGTACTGTACTGTACTGTACTGTACTGTACTAGACTCTACTGGTCTCTAATAGGCTGTTTTAAGCTCTAGTAGGCTTTGCTAGGCTTTGCTGGGCTCTATGAGGGTATAAAAGACAGTACTTTATTGTGGCTCATGCAAAACTATGGCTCGTGAACACACAAGCTATGGCCCGTGTACACAGTGGTTACTCCCTATGGTCTGAGTATCTACAGGGCTGACAAGGGACTAGTAAAGTCTAATAGAGAGTATTAGAGTCTGCTAAAGCCTAGTGCACTCTAGTCTAGCCTAGTCCAGCCTCTTCCATGCTAGTATGACCTATACCACCCTCCCCATGTCTGTTCTCCCAACAGGCTGGACTTTACTAGTCTCGGGTGCACTGTACTGTACTGTACTGTACTGTACTGTACTGTACTGTACTAGACTGTACTAGACTCTACTGGTCTCTAATAGGCTGTTTTAAGCTCTAGTAGGCTTTGCTAGGCTTTGCTGGGCTCTATGAGGGTATAAAAGATAGTACTTTACTGTGGCTCATGCAAAACTATGGCTCGTGAACACACAAGCTATGGCCCGTGTACACAGTGGTTACTCCCTATGGTCTGAGTATCTATAGGGCTGACAAGGGACTAGTAAAGTCTAATAGAGAGTATTAGAGTCTGCTAAAGCCTAGTGCACTCTAGTCTAGCCTAGTCCAGCCTGGTCCATGCTAGTATGACCTATACCACCCTCCCCATGTCTGTTCTCCCAACAGGCTGGACTATACTAGTCTTGGGTGCACTGTACTGTACTGTACTGTACTGTACTGTACTGTACTGTACTGTACTGTACTGTACTAGACTCTACTGGTCTCTAATAGGCTGTTTTAAGCTCTAGTAGGCTTTGCTAGGCTTTGCTGGGCTCTATGAGGGTATAAAAGATAGTACTTTACTGTGGCTCATGCAAAACTATGGCTCGTGAACACACAAGCTATGGCCCGTGTACACAGTGGTTACTCCCTATGGTCTGAGTATCTATAGGGCTGACAAGGGACTAGTAAAGTCTAATAGAGAGTATTAGAGTCTGCTAAAGCCTAGTGCACTCTAGTCTAGCCTAGTCCAGCCTGTTCCATGCTAGTATGACCTATACCACCCTCCCCATGTCTGTTCTCACAACAGGCTAACTTTACTAGTCTCGGGTGCACTGTACTGTACTGTACTGTACTGTACTGTACTGTACTGTACTGTACTGTACTGTACTGTACTAGACTCTACTGGTCTCTAATAGGCTGTTTTAAGCTCTAGTAGGCTTTGCTGGGCTCTATGAGGCTATAAAAGACAGTACTTTACTGTGGCTCATGCAAAACTATGGCTCGTGAACACACAAGCTATGGCCCGTGTACACAGTGGTTACTCCCTATGGTCTGAGTATCTACAGGGCTGACAAGGGACTAGTAAAGTCTAATAGAGAGTATTAGAGTCTGCTAAAGCCTAGTGCACTCTAGTCTAGCCTAGTCCAGCCTATTCCATGCTAGTATGACCTATACCACCCTCCCCATGTCTGTTCTCCCAACAGGCTAACTTTACTAGTCGCGGGTGCACTGTACTGTACTGTACTGTACTGTACTGTACTGTACTGTACTGTATTGTACTGTACTGTACTGTACTGTACTAGACTCTAAGTTGTGCTTCTCTTCAAGATCTTCACCCTTCAACAGCTCTGTCTGCACTGCTGGTCAAAGCCTTGATTGCATCATTTTAACACACCTGTGTCTTATAATTGCCACCCTCTGATCTGTTGCAGGCACGTGCACATGTGACACAGACATCAAAGGGGGCTTGATTGTTTTGTTTTTTTCCAACTTCTGATGAGAGACCAGCGTTAGAAAATGCTGTAGGGTTAGGGTTAGGGTTAGGGGTGTTTGAATCCCTGTTGGGGAATAATAGTTAGGTTTATTTCACTACCTGTTCCAGGGGTGGGCATATTTATTTTTATTTTTTAAGTGACCTAATATATATTACCCCCCCCCCCCCCCCTGTTTTGAAGACGCTGGATCGAATGATGGCAATCTTGCCCCCCCCCCCCCCCCCCCCCCATTTAGATGACGCCGGATCGAATGACGGCAATCTTGACCTTCTAAAACCTTGGGAAAGTGGTTAAACCACCCGGAAGTTACTGTTTTAGGTTTTTTTTTCTCTGTGTTCTCTACAGTGCACCCAAGACTAGTATAGTCCAGCCTGTTGGGAGAACAGACATGGGGAGGGTGGTATAGGTCATACTAGCATGGAACAGGCTGGACTAGGCTAGACTAGAGACTCTAATACTCTCTATTAGACTTTACTAGTCCCTTGTCAGCCCTGTAGATACTCAGACCATAGGGAGTAACCACTGTGTACACGGGCCATAGCTTGTGTGTTCACGAGCCATAGTTTTGCATGAGCCACAGTAAAGTACTGTCTTTTATAGCCTCATAGAGCCCAGCAAAGCCTACTAGAGCTTAAAACAGCCTATTAGAGACCAGTAGAGTCTAGTACAGTACAGTACAGTACAGTACAGTACAGTACAGTGCACCCGAGACTAGTAAAGTTAGCCTGTTGGGAGAACAGACATGGGGAGGGTGGTATAGGTCATACTAGCATGGAACAGGCTGGACTAGGCTAGACTAGAGTGTACTAGGCTTTAGCAGACTCTAATACTCTCTATTACACTTTACTAGTCCCTTGTCAGCCCTGTAGATACTCAGACCATAGGGAGTAACCACTGTGTACACGGGCCATAGCTTGTGTGTTCACGAGCCATAGTTTTGCATGAGCCACAGTAAAGTACTGTCTTTTATAGCCTCATAGAGCCCAGCAAAGCCTAGCAAAGCCTACTAGAGCTTAAAACAGCCTATTAGAGACCAGTAGAGTCTAGTAGAGTACAGTACAGTACAGTACAGTACAGTACAGTACAGTGCACCCGAGACTAGTAAAGTCCAGCCTGTTGGGAGAACAGACATGGGGAGGGTGGTATAGGTCATACTAGCATGGAACAGGCTGGACTAGGCTAAACTAGAGTGTACCAGGCTTTAGCAGACTCTAATACTCTCTATTAGACTTTACAAGTCCCTTGTCAGCCCTGTAGATACTCAGACCATAGGGAGTAACCACTGTGTACACGGGCCATAGCTTGTGTGTTCACGAGCCATAGCTTTGCATGAGCCACAGTAAAGTACTGTCTTTTATAGCCTCATAGAGCCCAGCAAAGCCTACTAGAGCTTAAAACAGCCTATTAGAGACCAGTAGAGTCTAGTACAGTACAGTACAGTACAGTACAGTACAGTACAGTACAGTACAGTACAGTACAGTACAGTACAGTACAGTACAGTACAGTGCACCCGAGACTAGTAAAGTTAGCCTGTTGGGAGAACAGACATGGGGAGGGTGGTATAGGTCATACTAGCATGGAACAGGCTGGACTAGGCTAGACTAGAGTGTACTAGGCTTTAGCAGACTCTAATACTCTCTATTAGACTTTACAAGTCCCTTGTCTGCCCTATAGATACTCAGACCATAGGGAGTAACCACTGTGTACACGGGCCATAGCTTGTGTGTTCACGAGCCATAGTTTTGCATGAGCCACAGTAAAGTACTATCTTTTATACCCTCATAGAGCCCAGCAAAGCCTAGCAAAGCCTACTAGAGCTTAAAACAGCCTATTAGAGACCAGTAGAGTCTAGTACAGTACAGTACAGTACAGTACAGTACAGTACAGTACAGTACAGTACAGTACAGTGCACCCGAGACTAGTAAAGTTAGCCTGTTGGGAGAACAGACATGGGGAGGGTGGTATAGGTCATAATAGCAATACTCTCTATTAGACTTTACTAGTCCCTTGTCAGCCCTGTAGATACTCAGACCATAGGGAGTAACCACTGTGTACACCGGCCATAGCTTGTGTGTTCACGAGCCATAGTTTTGCATGAGCCACCGTAACGTACTGTCTTTTATAGCCTCATAGAGCCTAGGGGCCGAGATAATAGTGAAAAACTGTTTGAAAGGAGTAAAAACAAAATTGGACACCTGTTTCTTGGTCAGCGCGTCGCCCCGAACGCGCCCATATAACTCTCCTCGCACACGGCCTTACCATTCTCCTTAATTGGCTAGGGTCAAATGTCAAGTTATTACGCGCAATAAAACGATATATCTCGAAATTGATGCATTTTTAGAATCCACCTTTCGGATATGTTGTACAGCTCGCCAAGGCGCACGCGTGGATGTCTTGTTTGTCCCGGTACGACACTCCTAAGTTGACCTCCTACACTTTCAGAAGGCACATAGAGTCTTATATCTTAAGACCATATCAAAGGACAAAGTCAGAAATAGAAATGTGTCGTAACGGGACAAACAAGACATCCAAATGTGCGTCTCAGCCAGCTCTACAACATATCCAAAAAGTGGACCCTAAGTCCTTATCGTATTTGAGATATTGAGCGAGATAGCAAAGCCGTAACCATAGCCAATTAAGGGATAATTAAATCATGATTTGATATTAGGGTTTGATTATTTCAAATTTTAGCATTACTTTACGTGTAGATTTGGAAAAAAAATATATCGGAGAAATCACAGGCTTGGAACACCCTAAAACCAACCAGGAAGTGGCCTTTTGAGGCACTTCCTGTTGTCCGAGAAAAAAGAAACTTGCATATTTGGAATCAGCGCCATCACATTAGTCTAAAGCCAGAGTCTCGAAGAAAAATACAATTTCTAAAAATGTAACGAGGGTTGACCTTTGCAGTCTTTTCGCTGAACTTTGAGCTTTATCAGTGTCAGAAAAAATCAGGGCCGGTGCCAAAAAATCCGGCTTACTCTCAATATGGATTGAGAGAAGTTTCGGATTTAAAAAAAATATCTGGAGTGATTAGTTACAGATTTTGTGCTCAACAAAATCCGTTTTTTATACAAAAGTCAACGTCCAATCTTTTTGGTGACCGTTTGTATTTCCCAAGGTCCTAGAAAATCGAGACCTATCCCATTCAATTCAGCGTCTTTTTTTGAGTCTGAAAAGATGTTTTTTAATTTAAAAATAAAATATTTTTAAAAAATGTGAGAAAAGCTAAACTTTGAACTATTTCAAAAATCTTTAACTTCTTATTAAACAATTCTAGACCATTGATGTAACCTACCATTCGACTCAATATCATATAAATAAGAGGGTGGAAGGGTCAAAATAAAATAATAATATGTTTGTGAAAAAAGCTTCAAGTTTACTAAACGTTATTGCTTGTTTAAACCACTTTCTAAGGGTCAGAAAAAATCGAGACCTAGCCCATTCGATTCAGCGTCCTCTTCTGAGTCTGAAAACGTGTTTTTTAATTAAAAAAAAATATTTTTGAAAAATGTGAGAAAAGCTTAACTTTGAACTATTTCAAAAATCTATAACTTCTTATTGAAAAGTTGTAGATTATTGATGTAACCCACCATTCGACATAACCAGGGTTGACCTTTGCAGTCTTTTTGCTGACCTTTGAGCTTTATCAGTGTCACATGTACATATACATATACATATACGTATATGTTATAGCACATTTCTACTTGTTGGCATTGATTGATTGATTGATAGATTGATTGAGGCTAGCCTAGACTCAAGAGGGTCTATCGGGGGGGGCGGGGGGGGGTACGTGGGACGAATTAGGCGAGACCCCGCCCAGAAACAGCGTCCCGGGAGGTCACATGATCAGAAACGGCGTTTCCCATAGCATAATGTGGGAGGTGTACACGCCGTGTACACAGAGCACATTTCTACTTGTTGGCATTGATTGATTGATTGATAGATTGATTGAGGCTAGCCTAGACTCAAGAGGGTCTGTCGGGGGGGTACGTGGGACGAATTTGGCGAGACCCCGCCCAGAAACAGCGTCCCGGGAGGTCACATGATCAGAAACGGCGTTTCCCATAGCATAATGTGGGAGGTGTACACGCCGTGTACACAGAGCACATTTCTACTTGTTGGCATTGATTGATTGATTGATAGATTGATTGAGGCTAGCCTAGACTCAAGAGGGTCTATCGGGGGGGGCGGGGGGGGGGTACGTGGGACGAATTTGGCGAGACCCCGCCCAGAAACAGCGTCCCGGGAGGTCACATGATCAGAAACGGCGTTTCCCATAGCATAATGTGGGAGGTGTACACACCGTGTACACAGAGCACATTTCTACTTGTTGGCATTGATTGATTGATTGATAGATTGATTGAGGCTAGCCTAGACTCAAGAGGGTCTATCGGGGGGGGCGGGGGGGGGCTACGTGGGACGAATTTGGCGAGACCCCGCCCAGAAAGAGCGTCCCGGGAGGTCACATGATCAGAAACGACGTTTCCCATAGCATAATGTGGGAGGTGTACACGCCGTGTACACAGAGCACATTTCTACTTGTTGGCATTGATTGATTGATTGATAGATTGATTGAGGCTAGCCTAGACTCAAGAGGGTCTATCGGGGGGGGCGGGGGGGGTACGTGGGACGAATTTGGCGAGACCCCGCCCAGAAACAGCGTCCCGGGAGGTCACATGATCAGAAACGGCGTTTCCCATAGCATAATGTGGGAGGTGTACACGCCGTGTACACAGAGCACATTTCTACTTGTTGGCATTGATTGATTGATTGATAGATTGATTGAGGCTAGCCTAGACTCAAGAGGGTCTATAGGGGGGGGCGGGGGGGGTACGTGGGACGAATTTGGCGAGACCCCGCCCAGAAACAGCGTCCCGGGAGGTCACATGATCAGAAACGGCGTTTCCCATAGCATAATGTGGGAGGTGTACACGCCGTGTACACAGAGCACATTTCTACTTGTTGGCATTGATTGATTGATTGATAGATTGATTGAGGCTAGCCTAGACTCAAGAGGGTCTGTCGGGGGGGTACGTGGGACGAATTTGGCGAGACCCCGCCCAGAAACAGCGTCCCGGGAGGTCACATGATCAAAAACGGCGTTTCCCATAGCATAATGTGGGAGGTGTACACGCCGTGTACACAGAGCACATTTCTACTTGTTGGCATTGATTGATTGATTGATAGATTGATTGAGGCTAGCCTAGACTCAAGAGGGTCTATCGGGGGGGGGCGGGGGGGGGTACGTGGGACGAATTTGGCGAGACCCCGCCCAGAAACAGCGTCCCGGGAGGTCACATGATCAGAAACGGCGTTTCCCATAGCATAATATGGGAGGTGTACACGCCGTGTACACAGAGCACATTTCTACTTGTTGGCATTGATTGATTGATTGATAGATTGATTGAGGCTAGCCTAGACTCAAGAGGGTCTATCGGGGGGGGCGGGGGGGGGTACGTGGGACGAATTTGGCGAGACCCCGCCCAGAAACAGCGTCCCGGGAAGTCACATGATCAGAAACGGCGTTTCCCATAGCATAATGTGGGAGGTGTACACGCCGTGTACACAGAGCACATTTCTACTTGTTGGCATTGATTGATGTATTGATAGATTGATTGAGGCTAGCCTAGACTCAAGAGGGTCTATCGGGGGGGGGGGCGGGGGGGGTACGTGGGACGAATTTGGCGAGACCCCGCCCAGAAACAGCGTCCCGGGAGGTCACATGATCAGAAACGGCGTTTCCCATAGCATAATGTGGGAGGTGTACACGCAGTGTACACAGAGCACATTTCTACTTGTTGGCATTGATTGATTGATTGATAGATTGATTGAGGCTAGCCTAGACTCAAGAGGGTCTATCGGGGGGGGCGGGGGGGGGTACGTGGGACGAATTTGGCGAGACCCCGCCCAGAAACAGCGTCCCGGGAGGTCACATGATCAGAAACAACGTTTCCCATAGCATAATGTGGGAGGTGTACACGCCGTGTACACAGAGCACATTTCTACTTGTTGGCATTGATTGATTGATTGATAGATTGATTGAGGCTAGCCTAGACTCAAGAGGGTCTATCGGGGGGGGCGGGGGGGGGTACGTGGGACGAATTTGGCGAGACCCCGCCCAGAAACAGCGTCCCGGGAGGTCACATGATCAGAAACGGCATTTCCCATAGCATAATGTGGGAGGTGTACACGCCGTGTACACAGAGCACATTTCTACTTGTTGGCATTGATTGATTGATTGATAGATTGATTGAGGCTAGCCTAGACTCAAGAGGGTCTATCGGGGGGGGGCGGGTGGGGGTACGTGGGACGAATTTGGCGAGACCCCGCCCAGAAACAGCGTCCCGGGAGGTCACATGATCAGAAACAACGTTTCCCATAGCATAATGTGGGAGGTGTACACGCCGTGTACACAGAGCACATTTCTACTTGTTGGCATTGATTGATTGATTGATAGATTGATTGAGGCTAGCCTAGACTCAAGAGGGTCTATCGGGGGGGGGCGGGGGGGGGGTACGTGGGACGAATTTGGCGAGACCCCGCCCAGAAACAGCGTCCCGGGAGGTCACATGATCAGAAACGGCGTTTCCCATAGCATAATGTGGGAGGTGTACACGCCGTGTACACAGAGCACATTTCTACTTGTTGGCATTGATTGATTGATTGATAGATTGATTGAGGCTAGCCTAGACTCAAGAGGGTCTGTCGGGGGGGTACGTGGGACGAATTTGGCGAGACCCCGCCCAGAAACAGCGTCCCGGGAGGTCACATGATCAGAAACGGCGTTTCCCATAGCATAATGTGGGAGGTGTACACGCCGTGTACACAGAGCACATTTCTACTTGTTGGCATTGATTGATTGATTGATAGATTGATTGAGGCTAGCCTAGACTCAAGAGGGTCTATCGGGGGGGGCGGGGGGGGGGTACGTGGGACGAATTTGGCGAGACCCCGCCCAGAAACAGCGTCCCGGGAGGTCACATGATCAGAAACGGCGTTTCCCATAGCATAATGTGGGAGGTGTACACGCCGTGTACACAGAGCACATTTCTACTTGTTGGCATTGATTGATTGATTGATAGATTGATTGAGGCTAGCCTAGACTCAAGAGGGTCTATCGGGGGGGGGGGGCGGGGGGGGGGTACGTGGGACGAATTTGGCGAGACCCCGCCCAGAAACAGCGTCCCGGGAGGTCACATGATCAGAAACGGCGTTTCCCATAGCATAATGTGGGAGGTGTACACGCCGTGTACACAGAGCACATTTCTACTTGTTGGCATTGATTGATTGATTGATAGATTGATTGAGGCTAGCCTAGACTCAAGAGGGTCTATCGGGGGGGGCGGGGGGGGGGTACTTGGGACGAATTTGGCGAGACCCCGCCCAGAAACAGCGTCCCGGGAGGTCACATGATCAGAAACGGCGTTTCCCATAGCATAATGTGGGAGGTGTACACGCCGTGTACACAGAGCACATTTCTACTTGTTGGCATTGATTGATTGATTGATAGATTGATTGAGGCTAGCCTAGACTCAAGAGGGTCTATCGGGGGGGGGCGGGGGGGGGGGTACGTGGGACGAATTTGGCGAGACCCCGCCCAGAAACAGCGTCCCGGGAGGTCACATGATCAGAAACGGCGTTTCCCATAGCATAATGTGGGAGGTGTACACGCCGTGTACACAGAGCACATTTCTACTTGTTGGCATTGATTGATTGATTGATAGATTGATTGAGGCTAGCCTAGACTCAAGAGGGTCTATCGGGGGGGGCGGGGGGGGGTACGTGGGACGAATTTGGCGAGACCCCGCCCAGAAACAGCGTCCCGGGAGGTCACATGATCAGAAACGGCGTTTCCCATAGCATAATGTGGGAGGTGTACACGCCGTGTACACAGAGCACATTTCTACTTGTTGGCATTGATTGATTGATTGATAGATTGATTGAGGCTAGCCTAGACTCAAGAGGGTCTATCGGGGGGGGCGGGGGGGGGGTACGTGGGACGAATTTGGCGAGACCCCGCCCAGAAACAGCGTCCCGGGAGGTCACATGATCAGAAACGGCGTTTCCCATAGCATAATGTGGGAGGTGTACACGCCGTGTACACAGAGCACATTTCTACTTGTTGGCATTGATTGATTGATTGATAGATTGATTGAGGCTAGCCTAGACTCAAGAGGGTCTATCGGGGGGGGGGCGGGGGGGGGTACGTGGGACGAATTTGGCGAGACCCCGCCCAGAAACAGCGTCCCGGGAGGTCACATGATCAGAAACGGCGTTTCCCATAGCATAATGTGGGAGGTGTACACGCCGTGTACACAGAGCACATTTCTACTTGTTGGCATTGATTGATTGATTGATAGATTGATTGAGGCTAGCCTAGACTCAAGAGGGTCTATCGGGGGGGGCGGGGGGGGGTACGTGGGACGAATTTGGCGAGACCCCGCCCAGAAACAGCGTCCGGGGAGGTCACATGATCAGAAACGGCGTTTCCCATAGCATAATGTGGGAGGTGTACACGCCGTGTACACAGAGCACATTTCTACTTGTTGGCATTGATTGATTGATTGATAGATTGATTGAGGCTAGCCTAGACTCAAGAGGGTCTATCGGGGGGGGGCGGGGGGGGGGTACGTGGGACGAATTTGGCGAGACCCCGCCCAGAAACAGCGTCCCGGGAGGTCACATGATCAGAAACGGCGTTTCCCATAGCATAATGTGGGAGGTGTACACGCCGTGTACACAGAGCACATTTCTACTTGTTGGCATTGATTGATTGATTGATAGATTGATTGATTGATTGATTGACTGACTAAGGCTCTCTGCTGCCCCCCATTGAGAAAATGTAGTTGGCACAGACAGTGTACACGAATAGCAGTCGCGAGTGTTCACGCTCCATAGCAACTATGGGAGATGATCGCTGCCGTGTTCACCGGCACTAGTCCGTACACGGGTCATAGTTTTTTCCATTAGAACTGCCTGCCGTGTACACCACTTCTATTGTTACCCTTATTATTATTATTAATACCCTTATTATTATTATTATTATTATCATTCCAGTGTGTTACTGCTCTATACATTACATTATTATTCCAGTGTGTTACTGCTCTACATTCAATTATTACCCTTATTATTATTATTATTACCCTTATTATTTCAGTGTGTTACTGCTCTATAATTACATTATTATTATTATTATTATGATTATTATTACCCTTATTATTATTATTATTATTATTGGAATACAATACACACGGGGTGCCTTAAATATTATAAAATGAATTACAAAAGCGATATCAGCGTTGCATCATTTCGTTTAAAGTACTGAGAATTGGGAAATACTCCAGTAAAGTAAAAATACCTCAAAATTGTACTTAAGTACAGTACTTGAGTAAATGTACTTAGTTACTTTACACCAACGCCCTATAGAACCACAAACAGCAATTATTTGATCTGTTTTAATGTTTTAATGTTTATGTCCGGTGGCAGTATAGCACTTGGAAACCATAATACATTATGGCAGTCATGGCGAAACTTTAACCTGGTGTTTGCACTTCTGCATTTACAGCCTGTACATCAACATAACTCTTCACACTTTAAATATAAAATTATTAACTCATGGCCACAGATGTTAAAATCATGTATGGGTTCTCAAAAGTACCTTTATCTTTTGTAATGTTCAATAAAAAGCCTTTTAATCCAATTGCTGGCCATTTTCTCCATATGTTTTCACCTGACCCTATGGGTTGAAAGGTGTACTGCACTCACGCAACATTACAACTCTCTGATAAAATGGCCACCAATCAGATTAAAATGCTTTTTATTAAACAATACGGAAGATACGGGTACTTTTAAGGGCCCGCACATAATTGTAACATCCGTGGCCATAGGGTCAGCACCTTTTTAAAACATTTGAACGTTTAGATAGATCATAAAACATTTGTTTTGTCAGATCTTTATTGACACTGACAGAGACATGAGTACGAACACGCGGAATGCGGAAGTAATCTGACGTGACGTCACGGGGTTGGAAAAGTTAAACAAATCTCTCGTTCTCAACAAACACTTATCGAAAAATGATCAACAAAATATGAAAATGCACAGAATATTTCCAGGTTTGTTTGGGTGGTGATGTGTGTTATGTTGCATTTAAACCACGTCTCTTAGCTCACGTTGTGTCAGTCCAATGTAGATAGATAGATTTCATATCATGACACTTCAACCTGATGTTTGCACTTTTTCCATTTACGGCCCGTACATCTACATAAACGTCTAGATTTCAACTATAAAGTGCTTACCCCATGGCCACGGACGTTAAAATTATGTACGATCCCTCAAAAATACCCGTATATTCCGTGTTGTTCAATAAAAAGCATTTTAATCCGATTGGCTGCCATTTTCGTATAGAGTTATAATGTGCAATACACCTCCCAACCGATAGGATCGCATAGTTGAAAGCTGATGAAAAGACGGAGAAAATGGCCGTCGATCGGATTAAAAGGCTTTTTATTGAACAATACTGAAGATATGGGTACTCAAGCTGGAACGCACACCATTTTAACATCCATGGCCTTTAGTTAAGCACTTCATATTTGAAATCTGATCGTTTATGACCTGGACGTTAGCGTTGTAAATGGAGCAATCCCCACCACACCCACCACACCATGTTGAACGTTCCTTTGCACATGCGCAAACCACATAGTCCCGTTTGGACTTTTTAGGGCGTTAGGGATTGATTGATTGAAATTTTTATTAGGCAAAAGAATGTAAAACAACACAGTTACATTTATAATGCTTTTGTCTAAAAGGTCCGGCCAAAAAAGTCCTTGCGGGCTTGTTTCCATTGGGGTCCTTGAATTAATTTCATAGACATATATAGTAGCAACCAAACAGTTCAAAAATCAACATAAGAATACAGAGGGGAAAAAAAAATATATACCATTATGTACAAAAAAGGTCATGAGAAAATAATGAAATATATACAAAACAAAACATGATCAAAATAAAATAAAAAGTATGTACAAAAAAGGGGGAGGGGGGGGGGCAAATAACCAGGGAGAAATAACCAGGACTATATTTATGCTAAATAGTAAAGAAAAAGCCTTGTGATGAATTGCTGTAGCAGTAAAATAGAAACATCAACAGAATGAAGTGGTATAAGTGAAATTAAACTTATTTGAAATTAAACAATGAATTGACTTCATGTGCTAATGCAATGGTTCTCAAACTTTTTCGTGCCAAGGACCCCCAAATAGACACTTATTAGACCGCGGACCCCCATTTCAAAAGATAAGCCAGGGACCCCCATAAGAGAAGATTTTTACGGCTCTCTAGCAGTGATTTCAACCATTTTAATTTCAAGGACCCCCAGTTTGACATGCATTAGGCTACGGACCCCCATTTAATGGCATGTAGGTCTCTGGGACCCACATTCATATTGTAAAATCAATGTTAATTTAACTCTGAGAGTGTACAAATGGAACCAAATGGACCTGTTAGGGTCCATTTGGTTACATTTGTACACTCTCAGAGTTACAGACCCATAAGGGTCCATTTGGTCCCTGTCCATCATTTAGCTGGGGACCCCCTGGAACCCCCTCAAGTACCCCTGGGGGTCCCCGGACCCCACTTTGAGAACCAATGTGCTAATGGTTATCAGCGGTAGGCCTGAAAGATGACGGTCATGGACATTCTTCAACCTGGTGTGATGAATTGCTCAATTTACAACTGTAACGTCTACACAAACGTTCAGATTTCAAATATGAAGTGCTTACCTAAATGCCCAGGATGTTATACATGCCGACGTTTCAGCATGAGTACCCATATCTTCCGTATTGTTGGATAAAAAGCATTTTAATCCGATCGTCGGCCATTTTCGCATAGAGTTATAATGTGCAATACACCTCCCGACCGATAGGATCGCATAGTTGAAAGCTGATGAAAAGACGGAGAAAATGGCCGTCGATCGGATTAAAAGGCTTTTTATTGAACAATACGGAAGATATGGGTACTCAAGCTGGAACGTACACAATTATAACATCCGTGGCCTTTAGTTAAGCACTTCATATTTGAAATCTGATCGTTTATGACCTGGACGTTAGCGTTGTAAATGGAGCAATCCACCACACCCACCACAATATGTTGAACGTTCATTTGCGCATGCGCAAACGACATAGTCCCGTTTGGACTTTTTAGGGCGTTAGGGAGAAATAACCAGGACTGCAAAATCGGACTTTTAGGGGAACCAGGACCTTCATAATCGGACGTTTAGGGGCTACTGACGGTTCTTCATTAAGTGACTAGTTGGGAGTGAGAATGTGTTGAAATGGGACATTCTGCACAATGAGTACTTTTACTTTCGATACTTTAAGTATATTTTTATACCAATACTTTTGTACTTTTACTCAAGTACATTTTGGATTCTGGACTATTACTTGTAACAGAGTATTTCTATATAGCAGAATTTGAGTACTTTTTCCACCACGTGCTGATAGTAGCCCCGCCTTCCTCCTATTACACACACACAGACACAGACACGGACACACACACACACGCACACGCAGACGCACACGCACACGCACACGCACACGCACACGCACACAGACAGACAGGCAGACAGACGCACACGCACACGCACACATGCACCTATTTTAGACTTTATGTAGTGACATATTTGTGCGATGGGGGCAGTTAGCCTAGTGTTGATATTATACAGATGATAATAAAATTGAACATTTTTAATTGTCTATTTCCAGATGGATATGTGTACTATGAGGCTGACCACTGTGTGTTTAACTCCAGTGAGCTGAAGGACATACAGTACATAAAGTCATTGAATTTCGATGGTGATGAGTTCCTCAGGTGGGACAGTAGAGTAGATCAGTGGGTTGGATACACTGAGTTTGGTGTGAAGAACGCAGAGCGCTGGAATAAAGATCCTACAGAACTGGCTGTGAGGAGAGCAGAACGAGACGCAATCTGCAAACACAACACTGAGCTCTGGTACTCCTCTGTTCTGAACAAGAGAGGTGAGCTGATCTCAGAGCAGCACTCAACAATCATCACCTCATAAACTATAACATGACATCATAATAAATCATTCTATTCAGAGATGATTAATGGTGTTAATATTGATCTGATAATGATTATAAAACATTCCTTAACCCATTCAATCCGGGGACGCATCTCTGTTAGATTTCTTTGGCTATTCAAAAATAGCAGCTCATAGAGCGGCACTCGGTGCCCCGCTATGAGCTTGTAGATCTGTTATTTTTGAATCTGCTGAGAAACATTTCAGATCCTCTTAAACACTTAAGCCTGATTTATATTGTATCCTAACACGCTGTCACACAGTGGAAATAGCAGATCTACAAGCTCACAACATGAGGTGTCACCATCGTACACCCAGTATAAATGAAACATATAGATCTATTTCTGAGTGTTTTCACCTACATATAATGACCTTCCTAAAATAGAGACACCAGGATTAATGTTTTTAAATGAACTTTAAAAAGAACCATGCAGGATAAAACACCTCTATACACTTCATTTCACCTGATTTAATATTTTACAGGATTATGTGTATTGTTTTGTTTGTTTATACTCTTGTTCATTGTGTAACTGTGTAACTCAAACTTTTTTAATATGTTTAAATTACATTATATAAATGCATTCGACGTTGAAGAAAACTGTAGACTATTTAATCTACGGTATTCTATACAACGTTGTTCTCTAGTGCCATCATGTGGCAAAACACTGACATTTACAGTTACAATGTACAATGTAGGCATTTATCAGACACTCTTAATCCAGAGTGATTTACAGTAAGCAAGGAAAACACAAGGTAATACATCAAATGTATAGAAATAGTGATCTAGGATCATAGGTAAACCATGAACCTATCATCAGTCTAAACAGTATAATATCAAACAAATAAATAATATGTACATTAAAACTATCCAAACCTTTACATAAGCCTGCAAGGTCGTCAAGGCTAGGTCTAGTGCTACAGGCTGAGGTAGAGTCTGAAGAGGAGAGTCTTCAGATTGCGGCGGAAGATTGGGATTGAGTCTGCAGTTCTGACTGCAATGGGGAATTTGTTCCGCCGTTTGGGAGCCAGAAGGGAGAAGAGTCTAGGACGTGTGGAGCGTTGTCCAAGGTGTTTTAGGGAAGGGAGAAGAGTCTAGGACGTGTGGAGCGTTGTCCAAGGTGTTTTAGGGAAGGGAGAAGAGTCTAGGACGTGTGGAGCGTTGTCCAAGGTGTTTTAGGGAAGGGAGAAGAGTCTAGGACGTGTGGAGCGTTGTCCAAGGTGTTTTAGGGAAGGGAGAAGAGTCTAGGACGTGTGGAGCGTTGTCCAAGGTGTTTTAGGGAAGGGAGAAGAGTCTAGGACGTGTGGAGCGTTGTCCAGAGTGTTTTAGGGAAGGGAGAAGAGTCTAGGACGTGTGGAGCGTTGTCCAGGGTGTTTTAGGGAAGGGAGAAGAGTCTAGGACGTGTGGAGCGTTGTCCAGGGTGTTTTAGGGAAGGGAAAAGAGTCTAGGACGTGTGGAGCGTTGTCCAAGGTGTTTTAGGGAAGGGAGAAGAGTCTAGGACGTGTGGAGCGTTGTCCAGGGTGTTTTACGGAAGGGAGAAGAGTCTAGGACGTGTGGAGCGTTGTCCAGGGTGTTTTAGGGAAGGGAGAAGAGTCTAGGACGTGTGGAGCGTTGTCCAAGGTGTTTTAGGGAAGGGAGAAGAGTCTAGGACGTGTGGAGCGTTGTCCAAGGTGTTTTAGGGAAGGGAGAAGAGTCTAGGACGTGTGGAGCGTTGTCCAAGGTGTTTTAGGGAAGGGAGAAGAGTCTAGGACGTGTGGAGCGTTGTCCAAGGTGTTTTAGGGAAGGGAGAAGAGTCTAGGACGTGTGGAGCGTTGTCCAAGGTGTTTTAGGGAAGGGAGAAGAGTCTAGGACGTGTGGAGCGTTGTCCAAGGTGTTTTAGGGAAGGGAGAAGAGTCTAGGACGTGTGGAGCGTTGTCCAAGGTGTTTTAGGGAAGGGAGAAGAGTCTAGGACGTGTGGAGCGTTGTCCAGAGTATTTTAGGGAAGGGAGAAGAGTCTAGGACGTGTGGAGCGTTGTCCAGGGTGTTTTAGGGAAGGGAGAAGAGTCTAGGACGTGTGGAGCGTTGTCCAGGGTGTTTTAGGGAAGGGAAAAGAGTCTAGGACGTGTGGAGCGTTGTCCAAGGTGTTTTAGGGAAGGGAGAAGAGTCTAAGACGTGTGGAGCGTTGTCCAGGGTGTTTTACGGAAGGGAGAAGAGTCTAGGACGTGTGGAGCGTTGTCCAGGGTGTTTTAGGGAAGGGAGAAGAGTCTAGGACGTGTGGAGCGTTGTCCAAGGTGTTTTAGGGAAGGGAGAAGAGTCTAGGACGTGTGGAGCGTTGTCCAAGGTGTTTTAGGGAAGGGAGAAGAGTCTAGGACGTGTGGAGCGTTGTCCAGGGTGTTTTAGGGAAGGGAGAAGAGTCTAGGACGTGTGGAGCGTTGTCCAGGGTGTTTTAGGGAAGGGAGAAGAGTCTAGGACGTGTGGAGCGTTGTCCAGGGTGTTTTAGGGAAGGGAGAAGAGTCTAGGACGTGTGGAGCGTTGTCCAGGGTGTTTTAGGGAAGGGAGAAGAGTCTAGGACGTGTGGAGCGTTGTCCAGGGTGTTTTAGGGAAGGGAGAAGAGTCTAGGACGTGTGGAGCGTTGTCCAGGGTGTTTTAGAGAAGGGAGAAGAGTCTAGGACGTGTGGAGCGTTGTCCAGGGTGTTTTAGAGAAGGGAGAAGAGTCTAGGACGTGTGGAGCGTTGTCCAGGGTGTTTTAGAGAAGGGAGAAGAGTCTAGGACGTGTGGAGCGTTGTTCTGGATGTTTTAGGGAAGGGAGAAGAGTCTAGGACGTGTGGAGCGTTGTTCTGGATGTTTTAGGGAAGGGAGAAGAGTCTAGGACGTGTGGAGCGTTGTCCAGGGTGTTTTAGAGAAGGGAAAAGAGTCTAGGACGTGTGGAGCGTTGTCCAGGGTGTTTTAGAGAAGGGAGAAGAGTCTAGGACGTGTGGAGCGTTGTCCAGGGTGTTTTAGGGAAGGGAAAAGAGTCTAGGACGTGTGGAGCGTTGTCCAGGGTGTTTTAGGGAAGGGAAAAGAGTCTAGGACGTGTGGAGCGTCGACCAGGGTGTTTTAGAGAAGGGAGAAGAGTCTAGGACGTGTGGAGCGTTGTCCAGGGTGTTTTAGAGAAGGGAAAAGAGTCTAGGACGTGTGGAGCGTCGACCAGGGTGTTTTAGAGAAGGGAGAAGAGTCTAGGACGTGTGGAGCGTTGTCCAGGGTGTTTTAGGGAAGGGAAAAGAGTCTAGGACGTGTGGAGCGTCGACCAGGGTGTTTTAGGGAAGGGAGAAGAGCCTGGGACATGTTGAGCGTTGTCCAGGGTGTTTTAAAGAAAGGAGAAGAGTCTAGGACGTGTGGAGCGTTGTCCAGGGTGTTTTAGAGAAGATTCAGACAGCTTCCCTGTGTTAGCTGATCTGAGTGAGCGGGAGGGGTTGTAGGGTTGGATCAGGTTTGAAGATATGGGGGTGTCATACCTTTGGTTGCTTTGTAGGCCAACATCAGTGTTTAGTACTCTGTGACGGCAGCAACTGGGAGCCAATGGAGGGAGAGGAGAACGGGGGAAGCAACGTGAACATTTTGACCGGTTGAAGACCAAGTGTTTTGCGGCTTTCTGGATCATTTGGATCTCATTTGGATGATATACAATTATTAATGATAATGACATTTTCCTATGACTGGTATAATAATAATAATAAGGGTAATAATAATAATAATAATAATAATATATAATAATAAAAATCATATTTTTTAGGAGTGGAGCCCAAAGTGAGACTGAAGTCAGATACTCCCCCTCGTCGTGGTGAACACACTCACATGCTGAGGTGCAGCAGCTACGACTTCTATCCTAAAGTGATCCTGGTGACCTGGTGGATAGGTCAAGAACCTTTGACCTCTGGTCTCTCCCATGCCGAGCTGTCTGATGGAGACTGGTACTACCAGTACCACTCCTACCTGGAGTACACACCCAGGTACACACCTAACAGACACCTACACATAGAAATACACACCTAATAGACACCTATACATATATTCTTTAAAAATAAAACAAGTGTTACTCACTTGCTGAAAATGGCCCATTGATTGGTAGGTTAATATTAAATCACGCAGACACACGCGTTCGTCGTGCACGCATGGCGAACGCACACAGAGACCCGCGCACGAGCGTGTTATACATGAATACACACACAGGAATACGCTATTACGTGTGTATCTCGTTACTAAGTTTCTCCTGCCACTTACCATCCTATTTTTCCTGCATTGGGGAGGGAATAGTGGAATAAACAATAAACACTAGAGCAGAGGAGAGCCCAGCGGGGCATTCACGCTCCTACACAAACATAGTCAAAAAAAGATTTTTCTCAAAAAAACTAAATATTAAAGACAGGGTGCCGTGGTTTTCAGTGATTTTTCCCCCCATCTAAAACATAATCATCAGGTATTATGGTTATACTAGGAGGAAGATGTTTTTCAAAAAAAGTGTACCGAAAGTGTTAAAATTATGTTTTTATGTGGACACGCCTCCAGTTCATTAAGTATACCTAGTTCTCACCTTAGCACCTCCTCCACCACCTTAGCACCACCCACCTGTCTTTAGTCCCTCCTCCTCCTCATGCCCACACCTGTTGTGTTATGATAATGAGGGGGGGGGTATGTTTTTTATAGACACATGAAAAACAGAAAAAGTGCAAAACCATGGCACCACCTCTTTAACAAAGAACAACGGATCAATGTGTTGAATCGCGGGGCGTTTCAGCGTGTAGATCGGCTACTTTCACAATCTGTCCTAATGTTAGTGCTAATTAACAGCTGCTCACTCACTGCCAGACCGGGCGGGGAGGAGGGGCCGCTTCAGCTCTGAGCAGATCCACATGGACACACATTCTACTTGAGGACGCACGCACGTCATGATTATTTTAGGCAGAGAAAATATCAATATAAACTTATCTTATTGCATATAACGGCCTAATGCTATGGTGCCTAATTGTAGTGTGTGTGTGTGTGTGTGTGTGTGTGTGTGTGTGTGTGTGTGTGTGTGTGTGTGTGTGTGTGTGTGTGTGTGTGTGTGTGTGTGTGTGTGTGTGTGTGTGTGTGAGTGATACAGATCAGGAGAGAAGGTCACATGCATGGTGGAACATCCCAGCCTGACCGCGCCTATCAAGATGGACTGGGGTCAGTTACTGTAATCTACTGTACTCTACTGTAATCTACTGTAATGTGTTACACTACACTCTGGTTTTAAGGGTTAAAGGATTATTCTCTATTTGTACCTGAAGGTATATTTGTTTTACAGAAAGTAAAAACAGCACTCCATTAAAAAAACAATACAAATACATGAAAACTTAAACTACTAAAGAGTAAGCATTCTAATAAGAAGGTCATGACAGGAGCCTCACCTACTTAGAGCTTATAAGTGTCTTGTCTAGATGAGGTACATCATCTTTGTTTACTAATGGCTGCTCCCACATCCACATGTCTACTCTGTCTTATATCACATACTGTGTTTGGTTGTTGTCATATTATTGTCAGATGACTCCATGCCAGAGTCAGTGAAGAACAAGGTGTTTTAATCTACTGTTATAATATAATATCATATCATATCATATCATATCATTATTATAATATAATATTTGTGTTGACAGATTTCTCCATGCCAGAGTCAGTGAAGAACAAGGTGGCCATGGGAGCATCAGGTCTGGTTCTGGGTCTGGTCTTGTTCCTGTCTGGATTCATCTACTTCCAGTGGAAGAAACGAGGTGATTAGCATGTTTAATTAACATGTTTATTACATGTTTAATTAACATGTTTAATTAACATGCTTAATTAATTAGAATACTACCAGTGAAAGAAATGAGGTCAGATCAACAGAGGATCACAGGACATGTGGAACCCTCACAGAAATGCAAACAAACAAACAAACAAACAAACAAACAAACAAACAAACAAACAAACATGTAAAGCCACAACCTAAACTGGTTTATATAGAGCACCGAAGTCCTGACGTCACTGCCAGTAGAGGGCGCATTCCGCAGGTTCATGGCTTTACCTTTTGTGTTGATATCCTCATTGGGGAATCTTAGATCGCTTCATATAAGAACTGTGTTCCAAAAATAAACACACCACCCTGGCGTTTTACTCATATGGATATGAAGCTTCAACTGAAGGTGTAAATGTACACATTTACCCAAAGAGTAACACAATATAAACACTAGAAACAGGTCAAACGACCCAAAGACTACATATCCCAGACCGTTTGCAGTGTCCCTTTAACACTGTCTGTCTGTCTGTCTGTCTGTCTGTCTGTCTGTCTGTGTGTTTTAACTGTCTCTCTTCTTCTATCAGGTCGTATTCTGGTGCCGACAACAACCAATGACGATCTTTAGACTCCTCCCACACACCCAGGTTCATTTCCTCTTTCTTTTTAATTAACTTTTATTTAAAATGTATAAAAGTGTATAAAACTAGAACACATTCACAAAACAACATGCTGGTGTAAGAAGTGAAACAACTAGACTAGGATACTAATACAAACTACTGAATTAATTCACTTATTCAACTACTTTGAACATTGATTTTCAGAGATATAACTCATTTAATTTCTTATCAAAATTAATCTAATAATCAAATGTAATAATTAGGGCTGGGACTCGATTAAAAAAATTAATCTAATTAATTAGAGGCTTTGTAATTAATTAATCGCAATTAATCGCATTTTAATCGCATATCAATATTTGACCTGAGAACAGTGAAAAGCAATTTTTTCAAATGGATTTTGGCATACGTCTTTAAGTACATGTACTCAAGAACTGTACTTAAGTACAATTTTTAGGTATTTGCACTTGACTCTAGAGTATTTCCAATTTTTAATACTTTTATTTCTACTCCAGTAACTCCACTATATCTCAGAGGCAAATATTGTACTTTTACTCCACTACAATTATTCGAAAACTTGAAAAACAGTTACTAGTTACTTTGTAGATTTCGATTATTATTATAAAACATTACAGCCATGTGAAAATAGCAGATCTACAAGCGCAAGGCATTGTGAGCTTGTAGATCAGCAATTTTCCACCACTGGAGGCTGGTAGAGTGTTGTTACTGTTGTTTATAGTAGATTCCTTAATTATTATGAATTAAAATCGCGCGCATGTGATCCGCACCGCCTCGTGGAACCCCCCCCACCAGCGCACCCCCCCCCAACGCGCGCGTAGGCGGGGGCTTCCATTACAGATTCTGACTTGCCCAGCCAACATTATCAAGCAGGCATCATGTTTTCATGCACTGTGCTGGCTGGCTGCAGTAGACTTTGTTGTTGTCTGTCATGCCTGAGAAGTGAGAATTACCGTCTGTTGGTGCGCTGCTATAAACGGTCCGTCTGAAACTCGTCCAGTGAGAAACGTTCCGCGGTGCAAAAATAGGTGCGATTAAAATGCGTTAATTTTTTTAACGCGATAATTTTTCTGTAATTAATTGATCTAATTTAACGCGATAAAGTCCCGGCCCTAGTAATAATCAAACAATTTAAAGTTGTATCAGACGACACTGATGACAATGTGGTCAGATGTATTGATTCGTCAATCAAATATTCATGAATCAAATATAAACATGTTTAACGAGGCACAATGGCGAGGCGCAGTGAGAAAGTCAGCATAACCTTGCATCACCAGACTTTACAATGATTCAGTTCATTGAATATAAGGGAAGGTTGTTCTAAAGTGTTAACATGTTCACACAGTTAATACATTCTGATTCTTATTGCTTTATTGTCTTTTCACAGAACACCTGGGTGTGTTTTCAGAGGAGCAGAGAGTCGTCGCTGCCCCCTGGTGGAGAGAGGAGGAAATACATGCGTGTCAGCTTTTAAATATTAATAGTCATAACAGCAGCACAATGATGACATCATCAAGCTTTTAAATAGTCATAATAGCAGCACAATGATGACATCATCAAGCTTTTAAATAGTCATAACAGCAGCACAATGATGACATCATCAAGCTTTTAAATAGTCATGACAGCAGCACAATGATGACATCATCAAGCTTTTAAATAGTCATAACAGCAGCACAATGATGACATCATCAAGCTTTTAAATAGTCATAACAGCAGCACAATGATGACATCATCAAGCTTTTAAATAGTCATAACAGCAGCACAATGATGACATCATCAAGCTTTTAAATAGTCATAACAGCAGCCCAATGATGACATCATCAAGCTTTTAAATAGTCATAACAGCAGCACAATGATGACATCATCAATCTTTTAAATAGTCATAACCATAGACATATAAAGGTAGACGCCTCCTCTGGCTCTGAGGCGTCTGTATCTCGGGCGCGCACCAGCTTCCGCCCTCAGTCGCGTGCGTCACAGAAGGGGACGTTCGGTAGGCCAATCAGAGGCCTACTGAACGCCCCCTTCTGTGACACCATAGAGGTATAATGTGACACACACGAATAGGGAAAAACTTCCTTGGACCAGGGGCGGAAGCAATACAAGGGTATTGCGATACAGGTCGCTCCAATGAACTGCAGAGGCCAATGAGGTATCTAGGTTTCTATATCTATGGTCATAACAGCAGCACAATGATGACATCATCAAGCTTTTAAATAGTCATAACAGCAGCACAATGATGACATCATCAAGCTTTTTCACAGATGTGTGTGTTTTAAACAAAATAATATATATAAGGATAATTAGTGTGGGGAGATTCATCAAATAACTGTTATAGTGTCTGTGGTCAGAAAACACAAACATAACATGTCAGTGACAACACTTGTACTGAGTTCTACACAAAGTGATAATCAATGAGGAGCCGGTCATTATTGAGAAACAAACCCAGACAGGATGATTAGACACGCTAGCAGAGGGTCTTTATCACCCTGAAGGGCTTTATTTCTCAATAATAACCTGCTCCCCATTGATTATCCTGCTTATTACACGGCTACTTAATAAAGAAATTAATAAATCGACCCAAAAGTAACAAAACAAAGGATTTCATTGCTTACGATAATGAAAGTATTCCATTAATTTATGCCAGGTGTGTCCAGTGCAACACGCTCGCCTCAGAAAACAAGGGGAAGTGTTGATAAAATAGAATCAATATTCAGTTACTGTATTGATTATTTATGAGTCTTTGATTAGACATTCTGTTATTGAGTTCAGAGGTCATTAAGCAAAAGAAGAGCGCTGAATTCAGTGAGTGACCAATCAGAATCAAGCATTCAAACCAATGGAATGTGGCTCCCTGGCAGAGGGCAGACGTTGGTGTTGCCATGTTCCTATTGTAAGCGGTTTAGGGCGAATATTGGTGGTAGTGTGTTTTTGGCATTGGTTGTGAAAGTGCAGGTGGGTGTGGGGACGCGTTGTGAGCTTGTAGATCTGCTGTTTTCCAAGAGGCAATGTATGTGTGAAGGAGCTTCGGGTGGCCTTCTTTTCGTTTGCCTTGTTGCTTGTAGGTCACGCTTCGTTTGGGCTTGTTTTTATAGACCTTGCAGCTTGTTTCTTGTGCGAAACGTGGCAACCCTGTGCAGTGTGATCTCCCATTGTTTGACACATAAACGGAGGATGAGGAGGGATGAGGAGGAACACATAAACATAAATAGGAGGATGATCACACACACAATCAGAGTTCTTAATAACATTAATATTAACATCCATCTGAATGGAAGTCAGTCATGTTTGTAAAAATGGTTTTATTATTTTATAATTGACCATGAGTCATTTATTATGTAATCATTTATAATGTGTGATAATGAATGTGTTATGATCATTATGACATCACTGTTTCCCTGTGATGGGTGGACCTGGACCCTCTAGGGTGGTTTGAGGTGATGGGTGGACCCTCGTCCAACCAAATTAGACAATGGTGGGCCGCCACAGTCTAAGAAATTAATATGAAACACTGATGACATGCAATCATGTATATTAAGTAATGATTTATATGTAATCATGAGAAGGGGAGCAGATCTCATTACAACTCAGGAGGGAACCACAAACAAGGACTCTTCTCATCAATAACATCCCCAACATAGAGTTAACGCTAGGATTTTAAACTAACTAATAATGTTCACAATGATTACAGTTTGTCTGACATTTGGTATAAAAAACAAAACACCAAATCCATGTTCAATGCATGAAACAAACTATAATGTTATGATGTAAATAATCCATTAGAGGTTGACATCACATGATTTAACTACAAACACATGAACATGCCTCCATGTTTAACTGCAGGTTTTACAAACATTAATTCTTTCACATTAATTCACATCATTTGAGATTTGATTAGATTTTGGTAAAAGATATTCAAGCAAAATCACAAAACAACTTAAACCCAGGATAACACATTAAAGCGTAATGAAACACTTGTTTACAATGTGGTCCTGCAGCATAACTAAACATAAATAGTCCAATACATGTATTTGAATTCAAATGATTTGAGAAATCTAAACTAAACAGTCAGACAGGACACACTGAGTTAATGATATTTATAATGTTTAGGTTTGCCTGTTTATCTGATTTAATGTTGATGAGTTAAAATAGACAACACACACACACACGCACACACACACACACACACACACACACACACACACACACACACACACACACACACACACACACACACACACACACACACACACACACACACACACACACACACACACACACACACACACACACACACACAATATGTGTCTAATTCAGACAGTTTAGATATTCCTTGGTCAGTATTATTTATCTTTACGTTTTTCATAGTTGTGTTTTTATCCGTTCATATTTGCTGAACTTCACTCATTAAACTAGTTAACAGCTCTATGGACAAGTGATGATGATGAAGATGATGATGATGTGGATTAATTTATGTGTCAGTTGTTGATGATCAGGACACACGGGTGGCAAAAACAAAACCTTCACAAAGTATTGTGTTTACTGTATGTGAGAATGATTTCAAAAGTGGAATCAGCTTCTATTAAACATAGATTTTAAATTATATAATTTATTTAAAACAGTTTATTTGAGGAACATGTCAGACATGTCCCCTCCTTCCCCCCTGGGATCTGCACCCCTGATCATGAATGGTTTGAAGTTCAGATGTTAGATTTTGGCTTTAATTTGCTCGGTTTGAATGGAATGTCACAATAACAATAAAGGAATAAGAAACATATTTTGGCCTCATGTTTTCTTACATTTCACTCATACAGTATTTTCTCTTAACTGTCAGTTAAGAGAAAATACAAGAGAAGCCAACCTCCACATTCACCACATGTGTTTTTCCCCAGGTGTGCTGAACCATGAGTCCTTTCCATGTCCTACCTGAAGATCATTGTCTTTAATGAACTCTCCTGAACTTCAATACAGCGTTTTATGTTGAAACAATTGTCCTCTTAATCATTAAGACCGGGAAAGTATTTTAGATTTTAACCACTATAAGCATTATCTTATACTTTGGCTAATCAAAAATAGCAGATCTACAAGCTCATAGCGCAGCACCGAGTGCCGCGCTATGAGCTTGTAGATCTGCTATCATTTTGAAGAATGTAAATGTAAATTTGTGCAAATCTTTGAAAACATATTTTTTAAAGTGAACATTTGTAACTCACATCTTTGCCTCTGGGGATTCTACAAATGCAATTTGTTTTTACATGTATTCGGCCGTGGACCCCCATCTCAAAATATCCCACTGAGCATTTTTTGGTCTATTAGACCTCTAAAATACGTCTAAGGGGTAGGCTAAAACAGGGTTATAATTGGTCTACTGGTGAAAGTTTTTTAGCGGTCTAGGCTTAGCCTAGACGTTGATTAGCTGTTTTTTAAACGTCTATTTATAGACTGTCTATATTATAGACGTTGAAATGACGTCTATAATATATGCACGAGACCGAGACAGGACGCTAATGATTGACATTAAATCATTCTCAATTTCTCTGTATTTCTCTCTCTCTCTCTCTCTCTCTCTCTCTAAACAAACGTTTTAAAAGTCAACCAGTGTTGCCGTGTCCGCTTATTATAAGCGAGTTGCTTGTAAAAAATATTGGTGGTTGTGTTTCTTTTTAGCTTATTTCCAAAGTGTAGTTGCTTATTTGGCTTTATTTCTTAATGTTGCTTTTTTTCTTTGAAAATAGTTGTGACGCGTTGTGAGCTTGTAGATCGGCTATTTTATTTGTATATAGGTTTAAAGTGCTCATGCCGCCTATAGTCACTTTTGTTGGGCTTGTTTTCATAGACCTGGTTGCTTATTTCTCGCGCAAAACCTGGCAATACTGTTCAGAGACACATACACACACACACACACACACACACACACACATACACACACACACACACACACACACACACACACACACACACACACACACACACACACACACACACACACACACACACACACACACACACACACACACACACACACACACACACACACACACACACACACACACACACACACCTCTCTCTCTGTCTGCAAGCCCTATTCCTCTCTAATAATAAACAGCCCCATCGTTGAGCAGCTGCTCGCTCACTCTATCAATTGCTCTGATTGGGTTTAGCACGGCTCTCATCGGATCCCACAAAGTGACAGTGTGTAGAGGTCTTAAATCTGAGCTTGTATATCTGCTATATCTGAGCTTGTACGTCTGCTATTTTTGAATAGAAGCTCATAGCGTGGCACTCGGTGCCGCACTATGAGCTTGTAGATCTGCTATTTTTGAATAGCCAAAGTATTCTTTCAAAGTTCTTTACGAGAGTCTGTTCCAGGTAGAAAAAGCATCAACTAATAACAGTAAAGTATTCTGGGAAAACCATCTTCAACTACAAATAGATGAGGGGATGATGGCGTAACATACTACTTAATGCAAAGAAAATAACGTGCTCCAACAAGTCTTATGAAACCCAATATAAAATAATACACAAGCTACATGTCTCCCCAGTAATAAGGAGTAAATATGATCCTCTATGCTCTCCCCTATGTCCTAGGTGTTAAAGTGGACAAGGTACTTATAGCCATATGATCTGGACTTGCCCACAAATCAGACCCTTCTGGGTATCCATTCAAAATGACATTCTTAAACTGATTGGAATTAAAATGCCCTTAAATCCACTCCTTTATGTTCTAAGGGCAGACATAAATATCATAGTAACAAAAGGAACATCGACATCTATAGTACGAGCTTTGCTCTATGCTGCTCGGTTGTCAATTCTCAATAAATGGATGGATGACAGTCCTCCAAGTGTCCTACTATGGTTTGAAAAGGTGCTACGGTTAATGCCCTTGGAGAGACTCTCATATGTTCTACGGGGTACCTTGTCCCACTTTGTAGAAGCATGGCTGCCCTTAGCGCCATCTATAGGGGATGAGTGATGCAATGTTTTGTGTATTGGAGTCGGTGGTGGAAAGTAACTAAGTACATTTACTCAAGTACTGTACTTAAGTACAGTTTTGAGGTATTTGTACTTTACTTGAGCATTTCCGATTTCCAATACTTTTACTTCTACTCCACTACTATCTCAGAGGCAAATATTGTACTTTTACTCCACTGCAATTATTTGAAAACTTAAGTTTCTAGTTACTTTTCAGATATACATTATGATATAATGAGACATACATTAACCACTTTAACCCTATTTTATTTTATACATAGGCTATTTGAAAATAGCCGATTTACAAGCTCACAACGCGTCGCACCGCGACGCGTTGTGAGCTTGTAGATCTGCTATTTTCAAACATTTAGTACTTTTACTTTTGGTACTTTAAGTACATTTTGATGCCAACACGTTTGTAATTTTACTCGAGTACATTTTGAATTCTGGACTTTTACTTGTAACAGAGTATTTTCATATTGCAGTATTGGTACTTTTACTCAAGTAAAGAATTTCAGTACTTTTCCCACCACTGATTGGAGTGAAGGAGGATGTCAGTTAGTCGCCATACTAATTGGGAGGCAGGGGATGGGTACAAACGGTAGAGCTCTACATGGTAGAGAGGTTGTTGGCAGCAATAATGTGATGATTACTATATAGTGCAGGAACCAAAAGCCCAAAAGTTGACTATACCCCTCCCCGGAGTAGAACAAAACGGGACATTGTTTTTTCATATCTTTAGGATGTCCCCTTCATGAAATGGATTGTCCCAAGTTTTACTTTTACTGCAAAAGTCATGAAATTGATCCATGAAGTGACTCACCACATAGGCAAAAAAACGCCTATGCTGAAAGTGGGAGATCCAAGTAAATCCTCTGTCATTTTCTACCTGCTGGTTGTTTTTAGATCATACTTGCACAGATGGTCTACAGGTAGTGTCCCTACATCCCAAAACAATCAGAATGCCAATATGTGGTTCTATTGTGAATCAGCAGCCTTTTATATAAGGCCTTAAATAGGCGGAAATAGCAACAAGTTGACTTTTCTGAGCAATATGTACTTGTAACTTTGGTCCAGCTCTTTTTCAGGGGTAAAGATGTGACATTGTCTTTAAGATGTCCACTTCCTGAAATGGATGGTCAGAAGTTTTACTTTTACTGCAAAAGTCATGAAATTCATCCACAAAGTGACTCACCACTGCCAAAACACGCCTACCCTGAAAAGGGGAGTTCGAAGTCAATCGTTTCTCATTTTCTACCTGATGTTTTTTGTTTCTCATCATACTTAAACAGATGGTCTACAGGTAGTGTCCCTACATCCTAAAGCAATCAGAATGCCAATATTTGGTTCTATTGTGAATCAGCAGCCTTTTATACAAGGCCTTATTATAGGCGGAAATAGCAAAAAGTGGACTTTTCTTAGAAATATTCACATGGAATACTGGTCCTACCCTTCTATCAGGGGTAGAAAAAAACTTCACCTTGTTTTTCCATAACTTTGACTTGTCCTCTTCATGAAATGGATTGTCCCAAATTTTACTTTTACTGCAAAAGTCATGAAATTCATCCATGAAGTGACTCACCACTGCAAAAACACACCTACCCTGAAATAGGGAGTTCTACACGCTGGTTGTTTTCACATAGTACTTATACACAGATGGTCTACAGGTAGTGCCCAGCAGCCCTTTATATAATATAAGGCCTTATTCAAGGCAGAAATAGGAATATTCACATGTGATTTTGGTCAGAGGTAGAACGAAACCTGACCTTGTTTTTTCATAACTTTGACTTGTCATCTAACTATCAACCATCAAACTATTTACATTGACTGCAAAGGTCATGACATTCTTCAATAAAGTTTTTGCACCAAGAAAGTGCAGAACTTCCCCCACCTTGCATGAAAAAGGGATCATATTTGCCCAGATTGTCTACAGGTAAGACCCCTACACCCCAAAGCCACCAGACAAATATGTTAAAATTGGCTTGTATTGTGAATTGGGTTTTATAGGCTCTTGGGCCTGGTTAAAGGCATTAAAAACAATCTGAATTACTTTTATCCTGATCTATTAATTCTGTAAAATGCCTACAAATACAACAAAATGACTGCTTCAGGGAATACAATTTGATACCATGTTTTTACCCTGCCACTTCATATTCATATGGAATCTATGATTCTCAGGTAGGCCTAATATCTCCACACCTCAAAGCCTCAGGAATGACAAAATATATTTCTATAAGCCCATACAACCTAAATGCAGTATGGCTTAAGTACATGCTGTAGAATACACTTGTTGTGTGCCATTCTTAATGAATAATCATCAATCAGCAGCTTATGGAAAACGGTTTGGCCCCAGTCAGTCAGTTCCCCCCACACTGCTCAGAAAAGTAAATAAATATATGAAATTGAGAATAAGCTGCTGATTGATGTATTCTACTTAGCCCATACTGCATTTGAAGTCTGGCTACCATAGAAGGCTTATAGAACTATATGTTGTCATTCCATCTGTTTTGAGGCATCAGGATATTAGGCCTACCTGAGAAACATCCTTAGATTCCACATGAATAGGAATTGGGTAAAAACATGGTATCAGAATACATGTCCTGTTATTAAGCAGTCATTTTGTTTGCAGGCATTTTACAGTAATACATCAGGATTAGAAGTAACTCTGAAAAAAATAACATAATAGAATATTTAACAAGGCCTACAGTAGGAGCCTAAAATCCTGCTGATTCACAATACAGCATATTGACATATCTTTCTGGTTGTTTTGGGTGTTGGGGTCCTACCTGTAGACAATATGTGCAAATATGATGTAAATCCAACTATTAGGTGGTCAATGAAGCAGGATTAACTAGGTAGGTAGGGACTTTTCTGCATTTTTTTTTTCTTTTTGCAAATGTTCATGAATACATTTCATGAATTTTGACATTAAGAAAAACTTCTGACCATCCATTTCATGAAGAGGACAAGTCAAAGTTATGGAAAAACAAGGTGAAGTTTTTATCTACCCCTGATAGAAGGGTAGGACCAGTATTCCATGTGAATATTTCTAAGAAAAGTCCACTTTTAGCTATTTCCGCCTATAATAAGGCCTTGTATAAAAGGCTGCTGATTCACAATAGAACCAAATATTGGCATTCTGATTGCTTTAGGATGTAGGGACACTACCTGTAGACCATCTGTTTAAGTATGATATAAAACAAAAAACATCAGGTAGAAAATGAGAAAGGATTGACTTTGAACTCCCTTTTTCAGGGTAGGCGTGTTTTGGCAGTGGTGAGTCACTTTGTGGATGAATTTCATGACTTTTGCAGTAAAAGTAAAACTTCTGACCATCCATTTCAGGAAGTGGACATCTTAAAGACAATGTCACATCTATTCTACCCCTGATAAAGAGCTGGATCAAAGTTACAAGTACATATTGCTCAGAAAAGTCAACTTGTTGCTATTTCCGCCTATTTAAGGCCTTATATAAAAGGCTGCGGATTCACAATAGAACCACATATTGGCATTCTGATTGTTTTGGGGTGTAGGGACACTACCTGTAGACCATCTGTGCAAGTATGATCTAAAAACAACCAGCAGGTAGAAAATGACAGAGGATTTACTTGGAGCTCCCATTTTCAGCATAGGCTTTTTTTTGCCTATGTGGTGAGTCACTTCATGGATCAATTTCATGACTTTTGCAGTAAAAGTAAAACTCGGGACAATCCATTTCATGAAGGGGACATCCTAAAGATATGAAAAAACAATGTCCCGTTTTGTTCTACTCCGAGGAGGGGTATCTCAAAAACTAAGGCTCTTTTTGAGGGTTTGTTCCTGCACTAATATCATGTATTTGGTGTGAAGTCTTTTAGGATTTGGTTCTCTCTTTTGTGTTTTTGTCTTTATTGTATTGTTATGTTGGGCTATGCTGTGCCCTATGTCCTGTCATACTTGTGGCGGATTGTCTACTTTTTGATCTCTCTCTCTCTCTCTCTCTCTCTCTCTCTCTCTCTCTCTCTCTCTCTCTCTCTCTCTCTCTCTCTCTCTCTCTCTCTCTCTCTCTCTCTCTCTCTCTCTCTCTCTCTCTCTCTCTCTCTCTCTCTCTCTCTCTCTCTCTCTCTCTCTCTCTCTCTCTCTCTCTCTCTCTCTCTCTCTCTCTCTCTCTGAAGTGATTGAGAAAAAGAGCAAATATTGAGGTTTAAGACTGAATAATAGGGTTGTCCGATATTGGCTTTTTTACCGATAACCGATATACCGATATTGTCCAACTCTTAATTACCGATACCGATATCAACCGATACCGATATATGCGGGGATTATTGTGATTAGGGTAAGCTCAAATTTCATATCACACACACCATATACAGTAAGAACTCCTGTAACTTATTTATAAAGCAAAAAAAAAAAAAAAAAAAAAAAAAAAAATTTTTTTTTTTTTCAAAAACCGATACCGATATTTTCCCGATATCAATTTTTATGCTAATATCGGCCGATAATATCGGGAGGCCGATAATATCGGACATCCCTACTGAATAATCACACCAGTGTTATAGCAACACATTCTGTATTAATAATATTCACTTTGTGGAGTTTTTTTGTGTGTGACAAATAGCCTATCATTCTAATGTTAAATTAAAATGAGACATTCCTCTAAATCTGTCTAGAAATGTCAAAACTAAAATTCAGTTCAGTTTTAGCCCCTCCCCCTGTAACATTGTCTTCTCTGTTGGACATTAAATACATTTGAACACGTTTTAGTCAGAAACGTGTTTTCCACATAATGTCTGGTGGCCATTGGGCTGCTAGTCTGCTGGTTGTGCAGAGGCTGTGAAACCTTTCTTTCAATCAGGATGTCTGGAAACAGTCCTATTCATGAACCATATTAACTTATAGACAATTGGGTCCAAACCAGTTCTTCCCTATTTTGCCCACCTGAGCATGCAAGTTATTAAAGTTGAATAAAGTTATTAACTGCTACATATGAGGACACAAAGTATCAGAGAATAAGTGCAAAATGTGACTTAATGGAGCTGCAAATTGCACACATTCAAACATATTAATGTAGATGAGTATTATCATGAGATGATCTTATTAAGATCTTATCTTAAAGTGTACTTTATAGCATTGGTTCTCAAAGTGGGGTCTGGGGACCCCCAGGGGTCCTTGGCAGGGTACCAGGGGGTCCCCAGCTACATTTGTTAATAAAGTGTCACAATCATTGTAACCCCTTTGTCCATATTCTATACTTTGGCTATTTAAAAATAGCAGATCTACAAGCTCATAGTGCGGCACCCGGTGCCGCACTATGAGCTTGTAGATCTGCTATTTTTGAAAAATCGTGAAAATGTGTGCAAATCTTTGAATATATACTTTTAAAGCAAACATTTTTTAACTCATATCTTTGCTTATGGGGGTCCCTGGATCTGAATATTTTGAGATGGGGGTCCACGGCCAAATACATATTATTTTAGGGGTCCTTGACATGAAAAAGTTTGAGAACCACTGCTTTATAGAACATGTCCATGAATATACAGTGGCAAAAAAACAGTTTCTTCTTTTTTTTGGAAATATAAATATTTTTCAAATGTGTTTCCATTCAGGGCTTTATGCACACAATCCAGAATGTGCATAAAAGTGGTTGATGGAAACCCCACCCAGCCAATCACTACTCAATACCTTCAACAACACAACACACTGTAGATAGTCTTCAATCTAAACGGTGAACACACTCCCTGGTTGCCAGAGCAGAACTTCTGCCCCACATTTCACACAAAGCGGTACACATCGGATTGACATCTGACGTTTGTAGGAGTAGCCCGTTTTGAACAAAATGCAAATCATCAACACAGCGTCCGATTTCGTTGAAACTTAGGACACATTCGCACTATGTTGAGGAACAAATGCCACTCTTTTAACGTTGCTCTATCATAGCTCCACCAGGAGGCAGATGTTTGCAAAACATTTTTTCTTTATATACACTTGTAAGAGTTGTAGTTTTGACTGGTTCACAGGGTATTCAACATCATCACCATGGTACATTGGTAAGAATGTATGGACAAAGTGGAGTTCTGTTTAAGCCTTTTATTTATCCGTTGCACACATGAGTATTTGTGATTTGAGCAAAGAGTTGATGAGGCTTCACGGTTATGCTTTTTACTATAAAGAAACAAACACACATAATTAAATACAATTCAACAATGACATCACATTAAACAAAACAATTAACAATGAACCATTAGGCCTAATAGACAAACTTAGCACTCAAGTGAGGATGGGTAGCTACCACTAAATACATGGAGTACTAACCAAACATAATAACACCAACATTCTCTAGGTCATAGTGATTACTGCATTTCCCTGAATTCTACAATAAGTGCATTGTGTGTGCACTGTGCAACACACACACACACACACACACACACACACACACACACACACACACACACACACACACACACACACACACACACACACACACACACACACACACACACACACACACACACACACGGTTTCCAAGGCAAACAGGGGAACTGTAACATTAATTACATTTATCACAAAACCAATAAATACAACATATGAGAATCATGAACTCAACTCACTTCAGTGACGCATAACCATATGTTTAGGTGAGAGTCCAGGACAGAGGGTTTCATAACCATAGGTTTAGGTGAGAGTCCAGGACAGAGGGTTTCATAACCATAGGTTTAGGTGAGAGTCCAGGACAGAGGGTTTCATAACCGTAGGTTTTGGTGAGAGTACAGGACAGAGGATTTTCAAGGTGAAGTTGGTGCTGATAAACTCAAACTGAAGGGACTGACACTCAGGCAGTATATATAGCCTGCACTAATGAGCAGTGAGTGAGGACAGGTGTGATTAGGGATTGAGAGGGAGTGACAGTGAGGTGGGTGGATCCAATCCATGGGAATAGGCCAGGGGGAAATTACATTTAAATTTAATTAATAATATTAATGCTCCCAGAGGCAAGTTCAAAGGAATCTATTTTTCTCCTTCTTTTTGCCGATGGGTTCCCAGATTGGGGAAGAGATATGATATGTGTCCACTAGTCCAGTAGATGGCAGTATTACTCTATCTTAGTCTATCCACAAGGTAAAGGCCAAAGTTAGGCCAGTATATAAATAAACACAATCATGATAGTAGTTGTTACAGGGATGAATAAAATACATTATACATACAATTATTACAACAATGTAAAAGACATTTAGGGCAGAGGGCCAACACTGTGGGAATGGACTGCTGGTTAAGGGCCAAACATGAAATGTAAGACCAGAGACAAACAGCACAATTTACAAAGAACAAAAAGCCTTCAGGGAGGAAACAAGCAGCACAGCCTGAGAGACTTATAGATCTGTAAAGTGTGTCTATAAGAAACATGAAAGCTTTTCATTCCTCATTGAGGCCTCAGGGCTCCAAGGTGTTGAGAGTATGAATCCAGTATGCTTCTCTGCAGAGTACTTTATTAATGATATCACCACCTGGTGAACATGGCAGGGATTCTTTCAATTCCACACAATTTTAAGGATGAAAGGGAGCCATGGTTGGCTTGAATATTCACCTTATTCCTGACTCACTGTGGGCGTGGCCATGCCCTTTGTGGGCATGGCCACATCTCAACTAGAGCAAGGGGGTGGACACAACAACTATGGAACTCTGACTGGTATTATTTTACACTATGGAATTGGAAATAATAGAGCATATTCACACGGCGGTCATTTTGTCATTTTGCATTGAAGAAACGGGGTGGCATTTCATTAACTTAATAATAAACTGGCCGCCGTGTGAATATGGTCTTCAGAGACCACGCCCCCTTGTCACCCTGCATAATAATACATATGTGCAGAGTAGACCAGTGGAGTGGAGAGCATTTTATTTGGGTTTTCTCTTCTGAAGTGACCAGATATTTACGGGTCCATTTGGTTCCATTTGTACACTCTCAGAGTTATGGGGGTCCTTGCAAATAAAACATTTGAGAACCACTAGTAGGACTCTTAATGTGTCATATATAGTGTCGTAGTAAATCAGAGCCATACATATTCTGAAGAAAACCCAGAGACTTGACATTCAGTAATTGGGTCTTATGATTAAAACTAGAAAAAGTGCTCCTCGGAGCACAGGTCTCCGCCAGGTCAGGTAGGTTGTTGTGGCCTCCTGTTGGCGCTATAATAGTAATATATGAAAAGGGTGGCATTTCTTCTTAGGCCTTGCATGGCAATCGGACACTGCATTCATGATTTTAGGCAATTTGTTGTGTTTTGCTAAATTCGACCTGCTGATGGCGCTATAACAGGCAAATGTTAAAAGGGTGACATTTGCTCCTCAACATAGTGTGAATGTGTGTGCAAAGTTTGACCACAATCGGACGTTGCGTTCATGATTTGCGGCATTTTGTTCAAAACGGGCCACTACTGCAAACTTTACATGTGAAATTTAGCCAATCGAGATGGAATATGAAAAATTAAACAGATCCGTATTGATCACATGACTATAGAGATCATGTGTGCCGATTTGTGTGAAATGTGGATGAAATCAGAAGGAGTAATGTAAAGAAATATGTTTTACATAAGTCGGCCACCTGGTGGCGCTATGAAAGGCAGATGTGAAAAATGCAGGGCAAAGGGTTTTCCTTGACCTCTAGGGAGTGCGCATACAAAGTTTTACACAGATTGGTGCAGTCATAGGTGAAAACACGAATGGGGCTGTTATAGCGCCACCATGAGGCTGATTAGAAAAATCTCAAGTGGTATTTCTTCCTCGGCATAGTGGGAATGTGCAAAGTTTCACGGAAATTACATGCTGTGTTCATAATTTGAGGCATTTTGTGCAAAACGGAGCAGTCCTACAAACTTTGGAAGCCATTTTTAGCCAATCAGGATGGAATATGAAAAATCGGAAAGACCCGTTTTGTTTAATGACTATAGAGATACTGTGTACCGATTTGCGTGATGTTTGGACAAAATCTGTAGGAGTACTGTGAAAAAATGTATTTTGCAAAAAGCGTCCTCCTGGTGGCGCTATATCAGGAACATGTGAAAAAATTGGGGCAAAGGTTTTGAATTGGCATCCACGGAGAGTGTGTGCACAGTTTCACTGCGATCAAGCCAACAGTGCGGGAGATTAGCTGTCCACAGACGGACGGACGGACGGACGGACGGACGGACAGGGGGTAAAACATACTCTCTCGCCATCCATAAGAACATTATAATGGTGTGTAAATGAAGAATTTGACACGGACACATTTGTCCGTGTACGGACATATTGATGACCCCTGGGTTAGACATAAGGTGCATAAGGTACAGTGTGTATATGAGGAGATATAAGGTGCATAAGGTACAGTATGTACATGAGGTTAGACATAAGGTGCATAAGGTACAGTGTGTATATGAGGAGATATAAGGTGCATAAGGTACAGTATGTACATGAGGTTAGACACAAGGTGCATAAGGTACAGTATGTACATAAGAAGACATAATGTTCATAAGCAGCAGCTATATACATGATTATGTGCAATAATCCACACTGTCGTCTTGCTGGAAACAGATGATGTAACATCATATCTTTAATCTGATTGGCTGATTCTTCTAAACTATAAAACGAGTCCTCCTTCATTCTCTTTCAGACTCCAGAACTTCTCTTGAGGTAAACATGTGTTTATTCTGATCTCTTTATTCTGATCTGTAATATTTTAGAGTATTGTTATATTTATATTATTAAAACATACAGTATATTTATATTGTTATACAGTACATACATTATATGTATCTTTGGATAAATTAAATATATATATCTATACTGTTATTAATATAAATAAACATTATGTCTGTTGATTATATACTGAATAACTTACTGTTATATTAATATATCAAATATATATACAGTTTATTCATAGTGTTATTATTCAGACTCAAGGCCCGAACCAACAGGCTTTGGATCAATTACTTTACACTGTGCAACCTGACTTATGAACAATACACACTAATAACACACACACACACACACACACACACACACACACACACACACACACACACACACACACACACACACACACACACACACACACACACACACACACACACACACACACACACACACACACACACACACACACACACATTGTTAGCCTCTGTCAGGAGGGGGGGCAATATTTTGTCACAAGGGGGATGGGAGGGGGACACACACAAAAACTATGGAACTCTGACTGGTATTATACACTATGGAATTGGAAATAATAGAGCATATTCACATGGCGGCCATTTTGTCATTTTGCATTGAAGAAACGGGGTGGCATTTCATGAACTTAATAATAAAATGGCCGCCGTGTGAATATGGTCTTCAGAGACCACACCCCCTTGTCACCCTGCATAATAATACATATGTGCAGAGTAGACCAGTGGAGTGGAGAGCATTTTATTTGGGTTTTCTCTTCTGAAGTGACCAGATATTTACGGGTCCATTTGGTTCCATTTGTACACTCTCAGAGTTATGGGGGTCCTTGCAAATAAAACATTTGAGAACCACTAGTAGGACTCCTAATGTGTCATATATAGTGTCGTAGTAAATCAGAGCCAAACATATTCTGAAGAAGACCCAGAGACTTGACATTCAGTAACTGGGTCTTATGATTAAAATAAGAACATTATAATGGTCTGTAAATGAAGAATTTGCCACGGACACATTTGTCTGTGTACGGACATATTAATGACCCCTGGGTTAGACATAAGGTGCATAAGGTACAGTATGTACATGAGGTTAGACATAAGGTGCATAAGGTACAGTATGTACATGAGGTTAGACATAAGGTGCATAAGGTACAGTATGTACATAAGGAGACATAAGGTTCATAAGCAGCAGCTATATACATGATTCTGTGCAATAATCCACACTGTCGTCTTTCTGGAAACAGATGATGCAACATCATATCTTTAATCTGATTGGCTGATTCTTCTAAACTACAGAACGGACCCTCCTTCATTCTCTTTCAGACTCCAGAACTTCTCTTAAGGTAAACATGTGTTTATTCTGATCTGTTTATTCTCATCTGTAATATAATAGAGTATATTTATATTGTTATATTTATATTATTAAAACATACAGTATATTTATACTTTTATACCTACATTCTAAATAGTGTTATTATTTATAATAACATTGGTAAGCGGTAGCTCAGCCTCAAGGCCCGAACCAACAGGCTTTGGATCAATTATTTTACACTGTGCAACCTGACTTATACACACTAATCACACTCACACACACACACACACACACGCACATGCGCGCGCGCACATACACACACACACACACACACACACACACACACACACACACACACACACACACACACACACACACACACACACACACACACACACACACACACACACACACACGATTTTAGCCTCTGTCAGGAGGAGGGGGGGCAAGATTTTCTCCCGGTGGGGAGGGGGTGGACACAAAAACAATGGAACGCTGACTGGTATTATTTTACACCATGAAATTGGAAATAATAGTTTCTTTCTTTCTTTCTTTCTTTCTTGTGTTTCTCTTCAAAAGAATCAGAATCATCTTTATTGTCACATCTGCATAAGGTACAGTATGTACATGAGGTTAGACATAAGGTGCATAAGGCACAGTATGTACATAAGGAGACATAAGGTTCATAAGCAGCAGCTATATACATGATTATGTGCAATAATCCAGACTGTCGTCTTTCTGGAAACAGATGATGCAACATCATATCTTTAATCTGATTGGCTGATTCTTCTAAACTACAGAACGGACCCTCCTTCATTCTCTTTCAGACTCCAGAACTTCTCTTGAGGTAAACATGTGTTTATTCTGATCTGTTAATTCTGATCTGTAATATAATAGAGTATATTTATATTGTTATATTTATATTTATATTGTTATATTTATATTATTAAAACATACAGTATATTTATATTGTTATACACACATTCTATGTATCTTTTGATAAATGCAATATGTATCTATATTGTTTTTTTGTGTCTTATTACTCATTAAGCAGATCAAAGGCCCCAGGGCAGCCTGACATAGATCAAAGGCCCCATGCCTTCTAGCAGGGCAGCCTGACATATTTGACCTTTCCAACATCTTGTTATATATAATACAGTACATGTATATTTATGTTTATATTATTAAACATATATTGTTATACATACTTTAACTTTTGATAAATTAAATCTATATTATTATTATTATTAATATAAATAAACATTGTCTGTTGATTATATACTGAATAAAATATTTAACCTTTAACCTCCTATCATGTCTCATCTGAAAACTTTTAAATAATTAGAACATTATACTTCTATAAACATATTTCTGTCTTTATTTCTTTATTTCTTTCATTCTAACTATGTTTTTCTTCAAAATTCACAACCATCGTCTTCCCGGAAACAGATGATGTAACATCATATCTTTAATCTGATTGGCTGATATGTCGAAACTACATAATCCTTCATTCCTTCATTCTCTTTCAGACTCCAGAACTTCTCTTTCAGTAAACATCTGTTCATTCTGATCTGTTTATTCTCATCTATTAAATTCAGTTCAGTTTTGATCAGTGATGATGAAGATTACAGCCTCCCTCCTCATCCTCTCCTCTGTACTTCATGTCAAAGCGATCCCAGGAAGTAAGTATATTATTATATTTATGTTATTATATTAAAGATACTCTTATTATATAAAATACACATTCATAGATGTACTGTTGAAACTCTTAAAGGACTGTTGGCTGATTAGGTTCGGATATATTTGTGCCTCCTTGGCATGTCGGCAAAAACACACCGAGTCAGGATGCAGTTTACACAGCGAGGACTGTGGCTTTACTTCCAATCATAGGTAGCAGGTAATTGGCAGAGTTGTACAATGATGTGTGGTCTAGAAAAGTAAAGACATAAAATGGCAACAGGTTTGTACCAAAATATTAACACATCTCTGCAAAATATCAATCAATGTTATACCAAACAAAGAATAAACAGCAGAATATCAGTGTGATTACAGTTAAGCATCTTCATTAACACTGTACAGGAATAACTGCTTCAAAAGGTCTATAATGCTTCTCATTCAATTCACAAAACCAACAAATAGGCTGAGCCCAGGGCTGCCAACTTTCAGGAAAATCTAGGAGTGAGACTTTAGTGTCACATGCACGAGCGCCACACATGCACGAACGAGCAGGACAGTGCGCGCGTGTGCGAGATTATTTCGCGTTTTTTTGCGGTTATTCCCTTTTATTTCGCATTTTTTCGTGGTTATTCCCCTTTTATTTCCGTTTTTTATTACTTTAATTCGGTAAATTCGGTACAAAAAATGTACTCCATGAAGTGTAGATGTGTGGCAAAAAGGAAACGTTGCAGGGGGGGCTTTTTTAATTTTTTAAATAGCAGCTTAAGTATATAGCAGCTTAAGTAAGTTCTCACTATAAACCCCTTTGTTTCAGAGGACATAGACACTAATAACAAATATATTCAAATATACAAATATTCAATGCCAAGTTACTACTATTCTGTAATAGATACATGAATGCTCGCTGTTAACACTGCTATAATTATATCTGATATGCCTAACCAGCATTTGTTTATAACAATACTTGCACTTCTATGGTAGCCTAATAAAAAAAAATGAAAATGCATCTAAGGCTAAAAGCAGCTCCGAAGTGGTTGAGTTACAGGGTGATTAACATTAGAAACAGTAGAAAATCAGTACAAAGTATATTGTAAGTTTACGCAATATTGCTATGAAACTGGGCCTGAGTGGGCCTGGCCGAGTTTGTGCGGGGCAGAAACGCGCGCGGAGTGCGCGCAATTTTTTTTTACATTAATTAGTTATACGTGTATGTGGGAGGAACTAGGGGGGGAATAGTTATAGTATACCCTCCAAAAAAATCTAGAACACACCACTGCAAAAAAAAAACTAGTCTGCTTTGGATCTGATGGATAGGGTTCTGTGCAGACTGCAGTCTGCAGAAACACTTGGACCCCCTACCTGATCATAGTGTTGTCTGGTTGCTCCTGACATTATTATCAGAATGGCAGCAACTACTGTAAATCCTTTGATCTCTGTTGGCCGAAACATTCTCTATGTCCTCGTCTTCAATGCCTTTGGTTTTGGTCAACCCCCCCCCCCCCCCCCCCCCGCCCCAACTTGGAAGCAAGGAGGTTGTTTGTTTATAATTATTCACAACGTATCTTTGGATTTGATGATAACTCCCGTGATTGCGCTAGTTTGAGTCGTCTAAACACTTTCTGTTTCTTTTTCCTGGGTAGCTTTCACTGTTTTAAAACACTTGCTTAAATCTGCACACTTTGCAGCTTTTGCACAGATAGCTTTTGTATCCTCCAGTGGCGTCGTTAGGGGTGGGCTTCGGTGGCTATAGCCACCAATGTTTTGTCCAAAGCCACCAAAAAAAAAAAAAAAAAATTAAAAGTTTTCTTTTTTTTTTTTTAATTATATATCTATCACCCTAACCTAACCCTACCCCTAACCCTAAAACCGAAATAAGGTAACAAAAAACGGGGAAAAAAGCACCCTAATCCGCAAAATCCGCGAAAAAAATCGCGCGCGCGCGGGAGGAGGGGCACATGCACGCGCGTGCCCGTTGCCTGCGGGGCTAATCCCCCGACCTAGTAGAGATCTAGCGACGCGTCTGGTATCCTCTCATTATGTTTTTGAGCTCCTGATCACTTTCTTTCCCCAAATTCGACTTGTAAACAAGCCAGTGAATTTGTCCCAAAACACGCTCACCCCGGGGATATCCGGCGGGCTCGGTCGGCGAAAAAAACTGTGAGTGAGTGTGTTTTGGGGCTGCGTGTCGTCAATGCGAGGGAGTTTAAGGACGACGGTTCAACCGTCATTCTAAAACACCCTCACTCCGGTCTAATATGGCGGCCACGGTCTGCGAAAAAAAAGTGGGGCAGTGTGTTTAAGGACGAGCGTTCCGTTTTCCACCCGGTTGCCGTTTTGTTTTGGGTTTTTTTCTGAGAGGGGGAAAAAGCGTGAGAAGTGGCAAGTGTGGCGTGAGGCGTGAGAACAGGTTAAATTGCGTGATTCTCACTCTCAAAGGGTGAGAGAGGCTGATCCATCATCAAACGTTCACAGTACAAGTTATCAGACAAACAGCAATACAGCAAACTTAGGTTGATAATCAAACCAGGTAGGCTACAAGCATGAAATAATTACAACTAAGAACACACACACATCACTTACTAAACGTCAGCGACGCACAGAAATGCACCTCTCTGCAAGGAGTTGGTCTGTGGAGTGATGCTGAAAACTGAAGACTAACTGGATAACACAGCTGAGTCTACCTCTGATAATTAAACTAGCAGGTGTGTCTTAATTAGCTCTCATTAAGCAGATCAAAGGGCCCAGGGCAGCCTGACATAGATCAAAGGCTCCATGCCTTCTAGCAGGGCAGCCTGACATATTTGACCTTTCCAACACGTACTCTGGTTATATATAATGCATGTATATTTATGTTTATATTATTAAACACATATTGTTATACATACTTTAACTTTTGATGAATGAAATCTATATTGTTATTAATATAAATAAACATTATATCTGTTGATTATATACTTAATAACATACTGTTATATTGATATATCAAATATACATACAGTTTATTCATAGTGTTATTATTTATAATAACATTGGTAAGCGGTAGCTCAGCCTCAATTAAGGCCCGAACCAACAGGCTTTGGATCAATTATTTTACACTGTGCAACCTGACTTATGAGCAATACACTCTATTATTACACGGCTTGGTTGAATGCTCGATTCTGATTGGTCAGTCATCGGTCATTATTTCTGGATAATGACCGATGAGCTCTATAACGGACCGCTGTGTAATCAGAGACTCAGAACACCTGCTCATGTCAACCTGTGCTGCTTGGTTATATGCTTTATCCAACATGACAGCCATGTAAACAAACAAACAAACAATGTCATTTACAACTAAACGTTGCTCTCAAGAATGTTTTTGAAAACATTTGAAGTGAGAAATAGACGATGCAATAACCGAGAAGTCATTCTATTTGATCCACTGCGCTTCCTTGTTTATCGTGGCACAACAACGGGGGAATACCAAAACGCTCGCCCCAAAACACAGTCGCCCCGGGGCAAATCCGGCGGTATTACAGGCAAATCGGCAGTAAATAGAATGGGGGGCGAGTGTGTTTTGGGGCGAGTTTTTTTTCCATTTCGTCATTTGTTTTTGCGAGGCGAACTTGTCCGCCCAGCCCAATACTTATGGAATACTTTCATTGCCGTAAGCAAGGAAATACTTCGTTTTGTTGTTACTTTTGGGTAAATGTATTTATGTATTTATTAAGTAGCCGTGTAATAAACCACCTCGGCTGCGCCTCGGTGGTTAATCGCCCTGTCGGGCTTTAAATTTCAATAATGACTACCTCCCCATGCATTATCCCTTGCATAACACACACACACACACGCACGCACGCACGCACGCACGCACGCACACACACGCACACGCACACGACACGCACACACACACACACACACACACACACACACACACACACACACACACACACACACACATGCTGATTCTATTTACTCAAGCACTGTACTTAAGTACAATGTTTAGGTATTTTTACTTTACTGGAGTACCAATTTTCAGTATTTTATTATTTGAAAACTTTAGTTACTAGTTACTTTGTATATTTTGATTACAAAACATACACTTCAGCCCTATATACATTTAGACCATTAGAATATAGCAGATCTACAAGCGTCGTATGACGCATTGTGAGCTGTGATACTTTTACTTAAGTAAAAGATTAGAGTGCTTTTTCCACCACTGTATATTATATTACATTATATTATATAATGTTATGTTCACATCCTGAAATAAATCATTATGAATCTGTTTCATAATATTATAAAAACATTTAAATCTGTTGAATAAATGTTTGACAGGAAGATACTTCTAATATTCACCTTTAGAACCAAACATGACTGTTTAACATGATGATGATGGTGATGATGATGATGATGATGATGATGAAGAAGTTTGTTGTTGTATTTAATGTCATCTTTGTTGTATTTCCAGTGTTCCATGAGTACATTCAACTCATTGGCTGTTCAGACGCAGTTAAAGACTCATATAAAGAGGACATGGATGCACTGGATGGTGAAGTGATGGCGTACGCAGACTACAACAAAGGGAAGATGGTGTACCCTCTGCCTCCGTTTGCAGATCCATTCACCTCTGCAGGAGGTTATGGAAGAGCTGTGGCTGATCAGCACTACTGCAAAGAACAGCTGGACACCATTCTCACTGCCTTGAAGAAACCACCAGTGAAAGGTACATGAATACTATGAACACAATAGTTATTAACTAAAACGGTTGAATATATTTAACATGAATGAAAATGTTTAACCCATTCAATCCGGGAACACATATCTGTCATTTTAGATTTCTTTGACTGTTCAAAAATAGCAGATCTACAAGCTCATAGCACGACACCGAGTGCCGCGCTATGAGCTTGTACATCTGCTATATATATATTTTTGGATCTGTTAGGATTTAGAAGACATTTGTAGAATCCCCAGAAGCAAAGATTTGAGTTACAAATGTCCGCTTTAAAAGTAAATATAACTGCTCAAAGAAATGTAGGGAACACTTTGATCCCTTATTTATTTAGTTTTCATGAACTGTGTACATACTGCTAACACAAACTGCTCAAAAGAATTAAGGGATCAAAGTGTTCCCTTCATTATTTAGAGCAGTATATATTCAAAGATTTGCACAAACTTTCATGATTTTTCAAAAATAGCAGATCTACAAGCTCATATCGCGGCACCGATCGTGCCACACTGAGCTTGTATATTTGCTATTTTTGAATAGCCAAAGAAATGCAAAAATGACACTCAACTCAACTCAAATGTTATTTATAGAGCACATTACAATGACCAAGGCCAACCAAAGAGGCACAACACATCAAAAAACAACAATGTTACAGTTCATACAGTGCAAAAATACAAAATACAAGCAGCGATTAAAAATGCATAGCAGAACATAGTGAGGTAGAGACAATGGTTGTGATGTAACTGTTTAACTGTGTTCAAAGGCCAGGGAAAAGAAGTAGGTCTTAAATAGTGATTTATAAATGTCTATGGACTGAGAGGCTCTTATATTAAAAGGAAAGCTATTACAGAGCCTCGAGGCGGCCACAGTGAAGGCTCGGTCACCTCTAGACCTTTAGTTAGTCGACCTTAGGGGTCTTTGATGAGGTCATTGAGGAAAGGCGGGGCTAGCCCGTTACGTGCTTTAATTAGTTTTTTACAATGGTTCTTAATCACTTGTCCCATTCACCTGAAGACGCTCCCTCGTCTCTCACAGTGAGTTACAGTCAGTGTGTGGGCTGCTAGCAGTGGTGGAAAGTAACTGAGTAGATTTACTTAAGTACTGTACTTAAGTACATTTTTTAGGTATTTGTACTTTACTTGAGTCTTTCCAGTTTTCAATACTTTTACTTCTACTCCACTACATCTCTGATCCAAATATTGTACTTTTACTCCACTACATTTACTTTAAAACTTTAGTTACTAGTTACTTTGTAGATTCTGATTATTATTACAAAACATACATTAACCACTTAAGCCCTATATACATTTTGGCCATTTGAAAAATAGAAGATCTACAAGCTCACAATGCGTCGTGATGTGACACATTTTGAGCTTGCAGTGTGAGCTTGTAGATCTGCTATTTTCAAAGGATTTTCATACATTTTAAAACTTGAAATGGGACATTCTGCACAATGAGTACTTTTACTTTCGATACTTTAAGTATATTTTCATACCAATACTTTTGTACTTTCACTCAAGTACATTTGATTTCTGGACTTTTACTTGTAACAGAGTATTTCTATATTGCAGAATTTGAGTACTTTTTCCACCACGTGCTTCTAGTAGCCCCGCCTTCCTCCTATTACACACACACACACACACACACACGCGCGCGCACACGCACACACACACGCACACGCACACGCACACACACACAGACAGACAGACAGACAGACAGACAGACAGACGCACACGCACATGCACCTATTTTAGACTTTATTTTAGTGACATATTTGGCCAATAGGGGGCATTTAGCCTAGTGTTGATATTGTACAGATGATAATAAAACTGAACATTAATGACATTTTTAATTGTCTATTTCCAGATGGATATGTGTTCTATTCGGCTCACCGCTGTATGTTTAACTCCAGTGAGCTGAAGGACATACAGTACATATACACATGGAATTTTGATGGTGATGAGATCCTCAGGTGGGACAGTAGAGTAGATCAGTATGTTGGATACACTGAGCTTGGTTTGAAGAACGCAGAGCGCCTCAATAAAGATCCTACGCAACTGGCTTATAGGAGAGCAGAACGAGAGAGATTCTGCAAATACAACATTGAGATCTACTACCCCCGTGTTCTGAACAAGAGAGGTGAGCTGATCTCAGAGCAGCACTCAACACTCATCACCTCATAAACTATAACATGACATCATAATAAATAATTCTATTCAGAGATGATTAATGGTGTTAATATTGATGTGATAATGATTATAAAACATCCCTTGGTCTGGGCCGTAGCGTGGCGGCACAGGCACCCTAGGCTGCAATGCCAGCCTGACAGCGTGTCGCGGGTTCGACTCCCGTTCCCGACGACCTTTGCTGCATGTCACCCCCCATCTCTCTCCCCATTTCCTGTCAGCCTATTTTCACTATCCCTCTCTAAAAAAACATTCAATCCGGGGACGCATCTCTGTCATTTCAGATTTCTTTGGCTATTCAAAAATAGCAGATATACAAGCTCATAGCGCGGCACTGAGTGCCGCACTATGAGCTTGTAGATCTGCTATTTTAGAAAAATCGTGAACATTTGTGAAAACCTTTGAATGTATATATTTTAAAGGGAACATTTGTAACTCAAATCTTTGCTTCTGGGGGTCCCTGGAACAACATATATTTGCAAACATTCTCACGATTTAAAAAAATAGCTGATCTACAAGCTCAGAGCGCGGCACTCGGTGCCGCGCTATGAGCTTGTAGATCTGCTAGTTTTGAAAAGCCAAAGAAATCTAAAATGACACAGATGCGTTCCCGGATTGAATGGGTTAATATTCTGAGAAACATTTCAGATCCTCTTAAACACTAAAGTCTGATTTATACTGTATCCTAACACACTGTCACACAGTGGAAATAGCAGATCTACAAGCTCACAACATGTGGTGTCACCAAGGGGCCAGTTTGACATTTTTACATTGACTCTAATACTGAAGCTGTAGTTTCACTGTTCCCCTGCTGGTGCAAGAAAGAATATTCTGTCAATGTAAGCGGATGAGTTTTTGACGAACTTTAGACTTGATTTTCTTACCTTAATAAACATTGTTATAAATACTATATGCTTCCAGTCACTAGTTTAAAGTCTCCTTTCAATCATCATGATATGTGTTTTGCTAAATTATGGTCCCATTTATTTTAAAATTGACGATAAAGTAGGGTATGCTGTAGGATGGGCGGGATGATTTGATTGACAAGCTACACAGCCAATAGCATTCATTCCCCGCCCCCGCTCTTGATTGACAAGCTACCCAACCAATAGCATTCTTTAGGGATTGATTTCCGGTTCCTGTTCCCGGTTACTTTTTGGCATATATTAAAGATGGCGGATTTCAAATTCCAGAACAATCAGCTTCATTTTCGGTCTGTAGAAACCAGAGGTGTGGCCTTAGTCCATTCTCTTTAATAAGTCTATGGATGTCAACATCGTACACAGAGTATAAATGAAACATATAGATCTATTTCAGTGTGTTTTCACCTACATATAAAGACCTACCTAAAATAGAGTAATTCCCTTTAAAAAAAGAACCATGCAGGCGAAAACACACCTCTATACACTTCATTAAATTATATTGCTTGGTTTACTCTGTAACTCTGGGGTGTTTTAGGGAAGGTTCTGACAGCTTCCCTGTGTTAGCTGATCTGAGTGATGATAATGACATTTTCCTATGACTGGTATAATAATAATAATAAGGGTAATAATAAGGGTAATAATAATAATAATAATCATCTTTTTTAGGAGTGGAGCCCAAAGTGAGACTGAAGTCAGAGACTCCCCCTCGTCGTGGTGAACACACTCACATGCTGAGGTGCAGCAGCTACGACTTCTATCCTAAAGTGATCCTGGTGACCTGGTGGAGAGGTCAAGAACCTTTGACCTCTGGTCTCTCCTATGCCGATGTGTCTGATGGAGACTGGTACTACCAGTACCACTCCTACCTGGAGTACACACCCAGGTACACACCTAACAGACACCTATACATAGAAATACACACCTAATAGACACCTATACATATATTCTTTAAAAATAAAACAAGTGTTACTCACTTGCTGAAAATGGCCCATTGATTGGTAGGTTAATATTAAATCACGCAGACACACGCGTTCGTCGTGCACGCATGGCGAACGCACACAGAGACCCGCGCACGAGCGTGTTATACATGAATACACACAGAGGAATACGCTATTACGTGTGTATCTCGTTACTAAGTTTCTCCTGCCACTTACCATCCTATTTTTCCTGCATTGGGGAGGGAATAGTGGAATACACAATAAACACTAGAGCGGAGGAGAGCCCAGCGGGGCATTCACGCTCCTACACAAACATAGTCAAAAAGTTTTTTTTTCTCAAAAAAACTAAATATTAAAGACAGGGTGCCGTGGTTTTCAGTGATTTTTTCCCCCTCTAAAACATAATCATCAGGTATTATGGTTTTACTAGGAGGAAGATGTTTTTCAAAAAAAGTGTACCGAAAGTGTTAAAATTATGTTCTTATGTGGACACGCCTCCAGTTCATTAAGTATACCTAGTTCTCACCTTAGCACCTCCTCCACCACCTTAGCACCACCCACCTGTCCTAGTCCCTCCTCCTCCTCATGCCCACACCTGTTGTGTTATGATAATGAGGGGGGGGGGTATGTTTTTTATAGACACATGAAAAACGTGCAAAACCATGGCACCACCTCTTTAACAAAGATCAATGGATCAATGTGTTGAATCGCGGGGCGTTTCAGCGTGTAGATCGTCTACTTTCACAACCTGTCCTAATGTTAGTGCTAATTAACAGCTGCTCACTCACTGCCAGACCGGGCGGGGAGGAGGGGCCGCTTCAGCTCTGAGCAGATCCACATGGACACACATTCTACTTGAGGACACACGCACGTCATGATTATTTTAGGCAGAGAAAATATCAATATAAACTTATCTTATTGCATATAACGGCCTAATGCTATGGTGCCTAATTGTAGTGTGTGTGTGTGTGTGTGTGTGTGTGTGTGTGTGTGTGTGTGTGTGTGTGTGTGTGTGTGTGTGTGTGTGTGTGTGTGTGTGTGTGTGTGTTACAGATCAGGAGAGAAGGTCACATGCATGGTGGAACATCCCAGCCTGACCGCGCCTATCAAGATGGACTGGGGTCAGTTACTGTAATCTACTGTACTCTACTGTAATCTACTGTAATGTGTTACACTACACTCTGGTTTTAAGGGTTAAAGGATTATTCTCTATTTGTACCTGAAGGTATATTTGTTTTACATAAAGTAAAAACAGCACTCCATAAAAAAACAATACAAATACATGAAAACTTAAACTACTAAAAAGTAACCATTCTAATAAGAAGGTCATGACAGGAGCCTCACCTACTTAGAGCTTATAAGTGTCTTGTCTAGATGAGGTACATCATCTTTGTTTACTAATGGCTGCTCCCACATCCACATGTCTACTCTGTCTTATATCACATACTGTGTTTGGTTGTTGTCATATTATTGTCAGATGACTCTATGCCAGAGTCAGTGAAGAACAAGGTCTTTTAATCTACTGTAATAATATAATATCATATCATATCATATCATATCATATCATATCATATCATATCATATCATATCATTATTATAATATTATAATATTTGTGTTGACAGATTTCTCCATGCCAGAGTCAGTGAAGAACAAGGTGGCCATGGGAGCATCAGGTCTGGTTCTGGGTCTGGTCTTGTTCCTGTCTGGATTCATCTACTTCCAGTGGAAGAAACGAGGTGATTAGCATGTTTAATTAACATGTTGATTACATGTTTAATTAACATGTTTAATTAACATGCTTAATTAATTAGTATACTACCAGTGGAAGAAATGAGGTCAGATCAACAGAGGATCACATGACACGTGGAACCCTCACAGAAATGCAAACAAACAAACAAACAAACAAACAAACAAACATGTAAAGCCACAACCTAAACTGGTTTATATAGAGCACCGAAGTCCTGACGTCACTGCCAGTAGAGGGCGCATTCCGCAGGTTCATGGCTTTACCTTTTGTGTTGATATCCTCATTGGGGAATCTTAGATCGCTTCATATAAGAACTGTGTTCCAAAAATAAACACACCACCCTGGCGTTTTACTCATATGGATATGAAGCTTCGACTGAAGGTGTAAATGTACACATTTACCCAAAGAGTAACACAATATAAACACTAGAAACAGGTCAAACGACCCAAAGACTACATTTCCCAGACCGTTTGCAGTGTCCCTTTAACAGAGTCTGTCTGTCTGTCTGTCTGTCTGTCTGTCTGTCTGTCTGTCTGTCTGTGTGTTTTAACTGTCTCTCTTCTTCTATCAGGTCGTATTCTGGTGCCGACAACAACCAATGACGATCTTTAGACTCCTCCCACACACCCAGGTTCATTTCCTCTTTCTTTTTAATTCACTTTTATTTAAAATGTATAAAAGTGTATAAAATAGAACACATTCACAAAACAACATGCTGGTGTAAGAAGTGAAACAACTAGACTAGGATACTAATACAAACTACTGAATTAATTCACTTATTCAACTACTTTGAACATTGATTTTCAGAGATATAACTCATTTAATTTCTTATCATAATGAAGCTAATAATCAAATGTAATAATCAAACAATTTAAAGTTGTATCAGACGACACTGATGACAATGTGGTCAGATGTATTGATTCATCAATCAAATATTCATGAATCAAATATAAACATGTTTAACGAGGCACAATGGCGAGGCGCAGTGAGAGAGTCAGCATAACCTTGCATCACCAGACTTTACAATGATTCAGTTCATTGAATATAAGGGAAGGTTGTTCTAAAGTGTTAACATGTTCACACAGTTAATACATTCTGATTCTTATTGCTTTATTGTCTTTTCACAGAACACCTGGGTGTGTTTTCAGAGAAGCAGAGAGTCATCGCTGCCCCCTGGTGGAGAGAGGAGGACATATATGTTTGTCCAATCAGCTTTTAAATATTAATAGTCATAACAGCAGCACAATGATGACATCATCAAGCTTTTAAATAGTCATAACAGCAGCACAATGATGACATCATCAAGCTTTTAAATAGTCATAAAAGCAGCACAATGATGACATCATCAAGCTTTTAAATAGTCATAACAGCAGCACAATGATGACATCATCAAGCTTTTAAATAGTCATAAAAGCAGCACAATGATGACATCATCAAGCTTTTAAATAGTCATAACAGCAGCACAATGATGACATCATCAAGCTTTTAAATAGTCATAACAGCAGCACAATGATGACATCATCAAGTTTTTTCACAGATGTGTGTTTTAAACAAAATGCTAAGGATAATTAGTGTGGGGAGATTCATCAAATAACTGTTATAGTGTCTGTGGTCAGAAAACACAAACATAACATGTCAGTGACAACACTTGTACTGAGTTCTACACAAAGTGATAATCAATGAGGAGCCGGTCATTATTGAGAAATAAACCCAGACAGGATGATTAGACACGCTAGCAGAGGGTCTTTATCACCCTGAAGGGCTTTATTTCTCAATAATAACCTGCTCCCCATTGATTATCCTGCTTATTACACGGCTACGTAATAAAGAAATTAATCAATCGACCCAAAAGTAACAAAACAAAGGATTTCATTGCTTACGATAATGAAAGTATTCCATTAATTTATGCCAGGTGTGTCCAGTACAACACGCTCGCCTCAGAAAACAAGGGGAAGTGTTGATAAAATAGAATCAATATCTTTGATTAGACAACAGTCTGTTATTGAGTTCAGAGGTCATTAAGCAAAAGAAGACCGCTGAATTCAGTGAGTGACCAATCAGAATCAAGCATTCAACCAAGCCGTGTAATAAACTATATTAAAACGTTAAATAAACTAGACCATACCCGGTGAAGTGCGCAGGCGAAAGTATGCCCCCCTCCCCACATGTTGCCATGTTCGCCTATTGTTGTAAGCGGTTGAGGGGGAATATTGGTGGTAGTGTGTTTTTGCCGTTGGTTGTGAAAGTGCAGGTGGGTGTTGGGACGCGTTGTGAGCTTGTAGATCTGCTGTGTTCCAGGCAATGTATATGTGTGAAGGAGCTTCGGGTGGCCTTCTTTTCGTTGACCTTGTTGCTTGTATGTTGCGCTTTGTTTGGGCTTGTTTTCATAGACCTTGCTGCTTGTTTCTCACGCTAATAATAAGCTGAGATTTGTTTTAATATTGAAAAAAGGGCTTCGCAGTTGCGTTCAGATGGTAATGGGCAATGGCTGTGTGCAAAATTAGATCAATTTTGCTCCAGGCAGTGAGAAGAACCGGGCACACATTTTTGCTCTCAGAGGTTTGTGGAATTATAGGAGGATGTATTAATATCCGTCTGAATGGAAGTCAGTCAGCCATGTTTGTGAAAAAGGTTTTATTATTTTATAATTGACCATAAGTCATTTATTATGTAATAATTTATAATGTGTGATAATGAATGTGTTATGATCATTATGACATCACTGTTTCCCTGTGATGGGTGGACCTGGACCCTCTAGGGTGTTCTGAGGTGATGGGTGGACCTGAGCCCTCTAGGGTGGTCTGAGGTGATGGGTGGACCTGAGCCCTCTAGGGTGGTCTGAGGTGATGGGTGGACCCTCGTCCAACCAAATTAGACAATGGTCGGTTACCACAGTCTAGGAAATTAATGTGAAACACTGATGACATGCAATCATGTATATTAAGTAATGATTTATATGTAATCATGAGCAGGGGAGCAGATCTCATTACAACTTAGGAGGGAACCACAAACAAGGAATCTTCTCATCAATAACATCCCCAACATAGAGTTAACGCTAGGATTTTAAACTAACTAATAATGTTCACAATGATTACAGTTTGTCTGACATTTGGTATAAAAAACAAAACACCAAATCCATGTTCAATGCATGAAACAAACTATAATGTTATGATGTAAATAATCCATTAGAGGTTGACATCACATGATTTAACTACAAACACATGAACATGCCTCCATGTTTAACTGCAGGTTTTACAAACATTGATTCTTTCACATTCATTCAAATCATTTTAGATTTGATTTGATTAGATTTTGGTCAAAGATATACAAGCAAAATCACAAAACAACTTAAACCCAGGAGAACACATTAAAGCGTAATGAAACACTTGTTTAGAACGTGGTCCTGCAGCATAACTAAACATAAATAGTCCAATAAATGTATTTGAATTCAAATTATTTGAGAAATCTAAACTAAACAGTCAGATGACCTCTGCACAGCAGGGGGTCTGACAGGACACACTGAGTTAATGATATTTACAATGTTTAGGTTTGTCTGTTTATCTGATTTAATGTTGATGAGTTAAAATGGACAACACAGCACTACACACACACACACACACACACACACACACACACACACACACACACACACACACACACACACACACACACACACACACACACACACACACACACACACACACACACACACACACACACACACACACACACACACACACACACAATATGTGTTTAATTCAGACAGTTTAGATATTCCTTGGTCAGTACTATTTATCTTTCCGTTTTTCAGCTCCACTGTTGTGTTTCTATCCGTTCATATTGGCTGAACTTCACTCATTAAACTAGTTAACAGCTCTGTGGACAAGTGATGATGATGAAGATGATGAAGCTTGTGGATTCATTTATGTGTCAATTGTTGATGATCAGGACACACGGTGTCAAAAACAAAACCTTCACAAAGTATTGTGTTTACTGTATGTGAGAATGATTTCAAAAGTGGAATCAGCTTCTATCAAATATAGATTTTAAATTATATAATTTATTTAAAACAGTTTATTGGAGGAACATGTCAGACATGTCCCCTCCTTCCCCCCTGGGATCTGCACCCCTGATCATGAATGGTTTGAAGTTCAGATGTTAGATTTTGGCTTTAATTTGCTTGGTTTGAATGGAATGTCACAATATCAATAAAGGAATAAGAAACATATTTTGGCCTCATGTTTTCTTATTTCACTCATACAGTATTTTATTTTAACTGTCTGTTAAGAGAAAATACAAGAGAAGCCAACCTCCACATTCACCACATGTGTTTTTTTCCCCAGGTGTGCTGAACCATGTGTCCTTTCCATGTCCTACCTGAAGATCATTGTCTTTACTAAACTCTCCTGAACTTGAATACAGCGTTTTATGTTGAAAGAATTGTCCTCTTAATCAGGGGGTTCACTGATTCCAAGATATTTCACCACGATGTGATCCCGACCCAATACATACATTTGTTTTTATTCCAACCGTGAAAGGCTCCCGTGATATATGCACGAGACCGAGACAGGACGCTAATGATTGACATTAAATCATTCTCAATTTCTCTGTATTTCTCTCTCTCTCTCTCTCTCTCTCTCTCTCTCTCTCTCTCTCTCTCTCTCTCTCTCTCTCTCTCTCTCTCTCTCTCTCTCTCTCTCTCTCTCTCTCTCTCTCTCTCTCTCTCTCTCTCTCTCTCTCTGAAACAAACGTTTCAAAAGTCAACCAGTGTTGCTGTGTCCGCTTATTATAAGCGAGTTGCTTGTAAAAAATATCGGTGGTTGTGTTTCTTTTTAGCTTATTTCCAAAGTGTAGTTGCTTATTTGGCTTTATTTCTTAATGTTGCATTTTTTCTTTGAAAATAGTTGCGACGCGTTCTGAGCTTGTATAACTGCTATATCTGAGCTTGTATATCTGCTATTTTTGAATACAAGCTCATAGCGTGGCACTCGGTGCCGCACTATGAGCTTGTAGATCTGCTATTTTTGAATACCCAAAGTATTCTTTCAAAGTTCTTTACGAGAGTCTGTTCCAGGTAGAAAAAGCATCAACTAATAACAGTAAAGTATTCTGGGAAAACCATCTTCAACTACAAATAGATGAGGGGATGATGGCGTAACATACTACTTAATGCAAAGAAAATAACGTGCTCTAACAAGTCTTATGAAACCCAATATAAAATAATACACAAGCTACATGTCTCCCCAGTAATAAGGAGTAAATATGATCCCCTATGCTCTCCCCTATGTCCTAGGTGCAAAAGTGGACAAGGTACTTATAGCCATATGATCTGGACTTGTCCACAAATCAGACCCTTCTGGGTATCCATTCAAAATGAAATTCTTTAACTGATTGGAATTAAAATACCCTTAAATCCACTCCATTATGTTCTAGGGGCAGACATAAATACCATAGTAACAAAAGGAACATCGACATCTAGTACGAGCTTTGTTCTACGCTGCGCGGTTGTCAATTCTCAATAAATGGATGGATGACAGTCCTCCAAGTGTCCTACTATGGTTTGAAAAGGTGCTACGGTTAATGCCCTTGGAGAGACTCTCATATGTTCTACGGGGTACCTTGTCCCACTTTGTAGAAGCATGGCTGCCCTTAGCGCCACACATAGGGGATGAGTGACGCAACGTCTTGTGTATTGGAGTCAGTGGTGGAAAGTAACTAAGTACATTTACTCAAGTACTGTACTTAAGTACAATTTTGAGGTATTTGTACTTTACTCGAGTATTTCCAATTTCCAATACTTTTACTTCTACTCCACTACTATCTCGGAGGCAAATATTGTACTTTTTACTCCACTGCAATTATTTGAAAACTTTAGTTACTAGTTACTTTTCAGATATACATTATGATATAATGAAACATACATTAACCACTTTAACCCTATTTTATTTTATACATAGGCTATTTGAAAATAGCCGATCTACAAGCTCACAACGCGTCGCACCGCGACGCGTTGTGAGCTTGTAGATCTGCTATTTTCAAACATTTAGCACTTTTACTTTTGCTCCTTTAAGTACATTTTGATGCCTATGCTTTTGTACTTTTACTCGAGTACGTTTTGAATTCTGGACTTTTACTTGTAACAGAGTATTTTTATATTGCAGTATTGGTACTTTTAAGTAAAGAATGTGAGTACTTTTCCCACCACTGATTGGAGTGAAGGAGGATGTCAGTTAGTCTCCATACTAATTGGGAGACAGGGGATGGGTACAAACGGTAGAGCTCTATATGGTAGAGAGGTTGTTGGCAGCAATAATGTGATGATTACTATATCTATTACTATTATAATATTATATATATTTATATATATATATATATATATATATTATATTATAATATATCTATTACTATTAAATGTATTTGGTGTGAAGTCTTTTAGGATTTGGTTCCCTTTTGTGTTTTTGTCTTTATTGTATTGTTATGTTGGGCTATGCTGTGCCCTATGTCCTGTCATACTTGTGGCGGATTGTCTACTTTTTGATCTCTCTCTCTCTCTCTCTCTCTCTCTCGGAAGTGATTGAGAAAAAGAGCAAATATTGAGGTTTAAGACTGAATAATCACACCAGTGTTATAGCAACACATTCTGTATTAATAATATTCACTTTGTGGAGTTGTTTTTTTGTGTGTGACAAATAGCCTATCATTCTAATGTTAAATTAAAATGAGACATTCCTCTAAATCTGTCTAGAAATGTCAAAACTAAAATTCAGTTCAGTTTTAGCCCCTCCCCCTGTAACATTGTCTTCTCTGTTGGACATTAAATACATTTTAACGCGTTTTAGTCAGAAACATGTTTTCCACATAATGTCTGGTGGCCATTGGGCTGCTAGTCTGCTGGTTGTGCAGAGGCTGTGAAACCTTTCTTTCAAATCAGGATGTCTTGGAAACAGTCCTATTCATGAACCATATTAACTTATAGACAATTGGGTCCAAACCAGTTCTTCCCTATGTTGCCCACCTGAGCATGCAAGTTATTAAAGTTGAATAAAGTTATTAACTGCTACATATGAGGACACAAAGTATCAGAGAATAAGTGCAAAATGTGAGTTAATGGAGCTGCAAATTGCACACATTCAAACATATTAATGTAGATGAGTATTATCATGAGATGATCTTATTAAGATCTTATCTTAAAGTGTACTTTATAGCATTGGTTCTCAAAGTGGGGTCCGGGGACCCCCAGGGGTCCTTGGCAGGGTACCAGGGGGTCCCCAGCTACATTTGTTAATAAAGTGTCACAATCATTGTAACCCCTTTGTCCATATTCTATACTTTGGCTATTCAAAAATAGCAGATCTACAAGCTCATAGTGCGGCACCGAGTGCCGCACTATGAGCTTGTAGATCTGCTATTTTTGAAAAATCGTGAAAATCTGTGCAAATCTTTGAATATATATACTTTTAAAGCAAACATTTTTAACTCACATCTTTGCTTATGGGGGTCCCTGGAACTGAATATTTTGAGATGGGGGTCCGCGGCCAAATACATATTATTTTAGGGGTCCTTGACATGAAAAAGTTTGAGAACCACTGCTTTATAGAACATGTCCATGAATATACAGTGGCATTCAGACATCTTGAATGTTTTTATTTGAAAAGAATATATGTATTGGTAGACCTACAATTGAAACATAGCCATGTTTGGACATGTGGACGGTATTCAAAACCAACACGACTTCTACTTATGATACAGGCCCACTAACATTACCAATAAGACAATTATTGCATTATAGGGACTTAAATGCTTTGTGTTTCCATCTCCATTTTCATTTTTCGATAAAGCCCCAAAATCCACCTCCTTCAAGTGTAAAACAGTTTCTTCCTTTTTTGGAAATATAAATATTTTTCAAATGTGTTTCCATTCAGGGCTTTATGCACACAATCCAGAATGTGCATAAAAGTGGTTGATGGAAACCCCACCCAGCCAATCACTACTCAATACCTTCAACAACACAACACACTGTAGATAGTCTTCAGTCTAAACGGTGAACACACTCCCTGGTTGCCAGAGCAGAACTTCTGCCCCACATTTCACACAAAGCGGTACACATCGGATTGACATCTGACGTTTGTAGGAGTAGCCCGTTTTGAACAAAATGCAAATCATCAACACAGCGTCCGATTTCGTTGAAACTTAGGACACATTCGCACTATGTTGAGGAACAAATGCCACTCTTTTAACATTGCTCTATTATAGCACCACCAGGAGGCAGATGTTTGCAAAACATTTTTTCTTTATATACACTTGTAAGAGTTGTAGTTTTGACTGGTTCACAGGGTATTCAACATCACCATGGTACATTGGTAAGAATGTATGGACAAAGTGGAGTTCTGTTTAAGCCTTTTATTTATCCGTTGCACACATGAGTATTTGTGATTTGAGCAAGGAGTTGATGAGACTTCACGGTTATGGTTATACTATGAGAAACAGAAACACATAATTAAATACAATTCAACAATGACATCACATTAAACGCAACAATTAACGATGAACCATTAGGCCTAATAGACAAACTTAACACTCCAGTGAGGATGGGTAGCTACCACTAAATACATGGAGTACTAACCAAACATAATAACACCAACATTCTATAGGTCATAGTGATTACTGCATTTCACTGAATTCTACAATAAGTGCATTGTGTGCACTGTGCATTACACACACACTTATCTATACGTTTCCAAGGCAAACAGGGGAACTGTAACATTATTACAATTATCACAAAACCAATAAATACAACATATGAGAATCATGAACTCAACTCACTTCAGTGACGCATAACCATAGGTTTAGGTGAGAGTCCAGGACAGAGGGTTTCATAACCATAGGTTTAGGTGAGAGTCCAGGACAGAGGGTTTCATAACCATAGGTTTAGGTGAGAGTCCAGGACAGAGGGTTTCATAACCATAGGTTTAGATGAGAGTCCAGGACAGAGGGTTTCATAACCATAGGTTTAGGTGAGAGTCCAGGACAGAGGGTTTCATAACCATAGGTTTAGGTGAGAGTCCAGGACAGAGGGTTTTCAAGGTGAAGTTGCTGCTGATAAACTCAAACTGAAGGAACTGACACTCAGGCAGTATTTATAGCCTGCCACTAATGAGCAGTGAGTGAGGACAGGTGTGATTAGGGATTGAGAGGGAGTGACAGTGAGGTGGGTGGATCCAATCCATGGGAATAGGCCAGGGGGAAATTACATTTAAATTTAAATAATAATATTAATGCTCCCAGAGGCAAATTCAAAGGAAACTATTTTTCTCCTTCTTTTTGCCGATGGGTTCCCAGATTGGGGAAGAGATATGATATGTGTTCACTAGTCCAGTAGATGGCATTATTACTCTATCTTAGCCTATCCATAATGTAAAGGCCAAAGTTAGGCCAGTATATAAATAAACACAATCATGATAGTAGTTGTTACAGGGATGAATCAAATACATTATACATACAATTATTACAACAATGTAAAAGACATTTAGGGCAGAGGGCCAACACTGTGGGAATGGACTGCTGGTTAAGGGCCAAAAATGAAATGTAAGACCAGAGACAAACAGCACAATTTACAAAGAACAAAAAGCCTTCAGGGAGGAAACAAGCAGCACAGCCTGAGAGACTTATAGATCTGTAAAGTGTGTCTATAAGAAACATGAAAGCTTTTCATTCCTCATTGAGGCCTCAGGGCTCCAAGGTGTTGAGAGTATTTACTTTGTAAATATGTAGATAACTTGTTTTTGGCCTTCTATTGTTCTCTGTTGATTTCCTTCCCACTTAACCCCCTACCCCTCTTCTTTTTCTCTCTCCCCACTCTTCTTTCTACGGAATTTAACGTTGCGATGGGAGTGTTGTACAAAAACGAATTTCACCCACTTTTTTACCTTGTAAACCTGTGATGTGACAATAAACCTGATTCTGATTCTGATTCTGTATGAATCCAGTATTATGCTCTCTGCAGAGTACTTTATTAATGATATCACCACCTGGTGAACATGGCAGGGATTCTTTCAATTCCACACAATTTTAAGGATGAAAGGGAGCCATGGTTGGCTTGAATATTCACCTTATTCCTGACTCACTGTGGGCGTGGCCATGCCCTTTGTGGGCGTGGCCACATCTCAACTAGAGCGCTGTTGAGTACTTTGACTCCTCCTTCGACCCCTCTCCCCAGGCAGAGGAGAAGACCACAGCACCGGACGGGAGGTCTCGGTGCTGTGGTCCTGTGTGTGTGTGTGTGTGTGTGTGTGTGTGTGTGTGTGTGTGTGTGTGTGTGTGTGGGGAATGGATCGAGGCGCAACTGTGCTTCGTGAGAGACGCTGTTCAACCAGCGCTCGGGAGACCCAGTGAACATCAAAGGAGACCGACACAGGTGGCCAGAGATACATTGGCTTACCTATGGCAACATAGGAGAACTAAAACAATAGAGATCATACTAAACAACAGCACATATCCAAACCCCCCACCCTCTGTTAATAATGTGGACCTTGTGCAGAATTACTATTCTGCCAAATGTAAACAACCCAACCACGCCCCTTTAAGTGACGCACCATGGCAACAGACGCTTGCATCCGAACCCCCAGAGTATATTCCAGAGACCGGTAACTTTACAGCCAGCGAGGTGGAAGAAGTGATCAACAGCCTGCCAAATAATAAAGCTAGTGGCGCTGACGGGGTCACGTATGAGACCCTAAAAGCCACTAGGCAGGTGTCATCTCAAATCCTGGTAAATATATTTAACACTTACCTGTTGAATAGAAAAGACTCATGGGCAGGTGCATTAATACACAGAATCCCTAAAAAAGACAATATTCCTGACGACCCTTCTACGTGGAGGGACATTTCACTTTTACCCACAATATATAAAGTATTCATGAAGTGCATATTGGCCCGCATTCTGCCCTGGCTCACAGATACTGGTATTCTCTCATCTGAACAAAAGGCTTATATTGCCCGTCAAGGAATGAATGAGCATATTTTCTGTCTGAAGACAGGGATTGACAACTTTAAACATGACTCTGCAAAGTTCTATTCAGTTTTTTTTTTTGATTTCCGTGATGCATTCGGCACCTTGCCTCATAATGTTATGATTTATGCTCTCAATGAAATACAATTGCCACAGCTGTATACAGATATAGTGATAAATGTCTATGAAAAATCCTACATTCAAGTTATATGTGGAAATACTCTGACTGATCCAGTTCAGCTTGGTATCGGTATTAAAACAGGATGTCCCTGGAGTGAGGTAAACTTTATTCTTGCAATCAACCACTGGCTCAAATGGATGCACCAGTGCACACCTGATGGAATAAGATCTCCAAACCCAGTACAAGGATACGCCGATGACGTTCAGATCGCGTCACGTCAAGAGAGCGTTATCCTATCCATGCTCTCCATCACTGAGGAGTTTGTGCTGTGGTCTATAGGCTGGAGGCAAAACAAACCAAATGCGCTGTGTTCTATGAAAGGCACAGCGGTGGTACTCGGTGGTATGCATCTAAAGCCGATAAGCCCCCATCCTTTACACTAATGCAAAAACCCATCCGAGTATATTCAAGACATGAAACATATCTGTACCTGGGACATAAATGTAATGTTGCAGGTGACTGGGAAGAATTGTGACTGCGGACCGGGCCTCTCCATGGAGCACGACCGTGGATTTCTATTACATTACACTATACCATTATACTATACTGTACATTATCTTAACATTCTTATATTATACCATTATATACTGCATACACATTATTGCTGTACTATATTATATTATCATATACTATCTTGCTGTACTCTATTATATTTTCATATACTATCTTACACTATTATATGTGCTACTATTGTTATTGTTACTACTTGCACTGTATCTCTTTCTGTCTCTCCTCTGTCTCTGTATCTCTTTCTGTCTCTCCTCTGTCTCTCCCTCTCTCTCTCTCTCTCTCTCTCTCTCCCTCTCTCCTCTTTCCCCCCGACACGGTCGAGGCAGAAGGCCGCCACCCTAGAGCCTAGGGTCTGCCTGACGTTTCTTCCAGTTAAGAGGGAGTTTTTCGTTGCCACTGTCGCAAAAAAATTGCATGTTCAGGGTAGGATTGTCGGGTCTCTTCTCTACATGTAAAGTGTCTTGAGACAACTTGTTGTGATTTGACACTTTTATAAAATTGAATTGAATTGAATTGAACAAGTCAGAGAACTGTATGATGACTACTCTGTCAGACTGGATTTAATCCATTCCTCCCCCCTCCCCATCCCAATGAAACTGCAGGCCATCAGAGGATTGGCACTTGGCCAAAATTCAACATCTTTTCTCAAATGTCCATTTGCCACAGAACATCCTTACAGAACTGAACAACAAGACAGTGTGTCTGGTGAGGGGCTGGTTCAGACTTAATACCCACTCCACCCGTTCCATCCTCTTTAAGCCCATCAGGGAGGGTGGTTTGGGCGTACCGAACATAGAATGGGTTTACACCGCTACCAGAACCAGCCACCTTATCAACATGCTCAACAATGATGATCCTACGGTCAGGGAAATGGCCCGTGAATCACTCATTCAACATCTGCAGCGCCGCAAAGTACCACCCGCCATGGAGAATGAGCCGCAATTCCTTGGATTCGGGACGAAGGGAAATGGAGAACTGGACATTTAAAGAGACAGGATTTGGTGTGCGGTCTGATTGGATGGACCTCAACGACCTGTGCCATCGTTGGGGATTACAGCTGAAGCGGGCGGCGTCCGATGGAACAGCTGTTGCGATCAATAACCGCATCGTCACAGATCCGCTCGTCTATGTACGCTCGATCTACCAGCAGGACGGTGCTGAGCTGTCAATCAAATCTACGACTGCGAGAGCCTCCATTCTGGGAGTGAATGGATCTCACAGTGCACACACAGCACCATGCTGAAAGATACAGTGAATGGATCTCACAGTGCACACACAGCACCATGCTGAAGATACAGTGAATAGATCTCACAGTGCACAGCACAGCACCAGTCTGAAGATACAGGGAAAACTGGCTTTTATTCCTTTTGCAAATCACTCACTGTCCCATTCTGTCCTCTCAAATAACACTATTGGTGAGGACATTCTAATCTTCACCATTAAAGCTCGTCTACAAGTGCTGCCGACCAAGTTTAACTTGGCAACCTGGTATCCATCAGAACATGATGGATACCCACACTGTGTTCTACACCCAGTACCACATGACAAAGAGACAGTCGCACACATCTTAAATGGCTGCAGCCACTATAAAGGACTGTACATAGCCAGACATGATCGTCTGGTGGATCTGGTTTCAGACAGGATCAGAGAAGTACAGGAAAGGACAACAAAAATGTATAAACACAGCACTGTAAAACTAGACTGGTTTGATCACAATGACACACATGTCAATTCACTGCAAGATATTCCAAATACCCCAGATATTGTGTTCATTAATGAAATGAGAAAAAAACGTTACTATCTTCGAAATAGGCTGCCCATTTGATTTGGATGTGGACATTTGTTTTACATCCAAACGTATGAAATATCAACCTTTGGTGGAACGTATTATGGCCTTGGGGATATAACTGTCAACTTATTGTCCTTGTGTTTGGGAGTCTGGGCCACGTCCACAAACTTGTGCTCCGCGGCATGCAATTAGGAGGATTGCAAAAGACAAATGCAAAAAAGTTGGCTAAATACTGTTCTGCCTCAGCTATTATGGGCAGTCTGTCTATCTGGAGAAGGCCATGTTTCATTTACCCTTGAGTGGCAAAAAAAAAAAAACACAACTGTTGAATTTCTGTATATAGTATGTCATCAATTCGTTATCTTTTCTCCTCTGTGTGTTAAGCATGTGCAGCAGTTGTATCTGGTTTGCCCGTATAATGTAACCTTCTTCTGATCAATGTTGCGTACGCGTGCGTAATGCACATTGTGTGACCACCCCACCTCCCCGACACCGAGGACATCCGTGGTGGTCTGAACTCTTCTCCCCCGGGAGAACGGTGGGACACATCTTTTGCTATTACTCCTTCAGATTCTGTCCAAAAATCAGGCAAATCGGTACATAGTATCTATAGTCATGTGATCAAGACTGATGTGTCCCATATGTCATATTCCATCCTAATTAGCTAACATTGGCTTCCAAAGTTTGCAGGATAGGATAGGTCCGTTTTGAACAAAATGCCTCAAATCATGAATGCAGTGTCCGATTGCCGTGCAAGGAGTAAGGAGAAATGGCACCCTATTCACTTCGGCCTATTATAGCGCCACCTGCAGGCCACAATAACCTACATGACCTGGCGGAGACCTGTGCTCCGAGGAGCACTTTCTCTAGTTTCTAATGGTTTGGTATGGGTGATGGGAAGTGACAAACGGGTGCCAGTGAGGGTGCTACCAGACTGTGGATCATTATATTCTTTAGTACCAGAGTCTTTGTTACCTTTTACACCTGAAAGTGATACAGGGAGAGCCTTTAGTTTCAGGGAATGAGGATGTTTGTGTTTCCTGTTCCAGTGCATGAAATGTCTCTCCTTTCAGAGCTGCTTCATGGAGAAGTTCACATGGGGGCAGTGGTGGAAAAAGTACTCAAATGTTTAACTTAAGTAAAAGTATCAATACTGATTGATTGAAATTTGTACTAGGCAAAAAGAATGTAAAACATCACAATTACATTAATAATACTTTTGTCTAAAAGGTCCGTCCGTCCGTACTGCAATGTAGAAGTACTCTGTTACACGTACATGTCCGGAATTCAAAATTGACTTGAGTAAAAGTACAAAAGTATTGGAATCAAAATGTACTTAAAAATACCTCAAAAGTGTACTTAAGTACAGTACTTGAGTAAATGTACTTTACACCACTGCATGGGGGTGTGGCCGGAGGTGCCGGTTACAGGTGTGGACATGGTTCTCTGTAACGACCTCTGTGGGGAACGAGTATGAACGGAACAGGTACCAAATGTAATCTGGTAAAAAGCTCAATAATACTGATGACTGTTTTACTTCATAATTATGTCACAACTCAACTCAACCAAAACTTTATTTATATCACATTTAACATGACCATGTCAACCATAGCGCAGTAAAGACACAAACAAAACAATGCAATATAAACAACGGGCACGCACACACACACACACACACACACACACACACACACACACACACACACACACACACACACACACACACACCTCTCATGTGACACTTTGATCACATGACCAGTGTGTTTTTAAAGACATTTGATAGTTTCAGCAGTGAGATGTAATGAGGCTTAGATTGATGTTTAATGAACATGAACAGCATTTTGTCAGCGACGCTGAACACTTTCTGGGAACAGATGATGTACAGTAACATCATATCTTTAATCTGATTGGCTGATTCTTCTAAATATAAAACGAGTCCTCCTTCATTCTCTTTCAGACTCCAGAACTTCTCTTGAGGTAAACATGTGTTTATTCTGATCTGTTTATTCTCATCTGTAATATATTAGAGTATATTTATATTGTTATATTTATAGTATTAAAACATACAGTATGTATATATATATATTTTGATAAATGAAATGTATATCTATATTGCTATTAACAAAAATAAACATTGCACACACACACACACACACACACACACACACACACACACACACACACACACACACACACACACACACACACACACACACACATACTGTACACAGTAGCCTCTGTCAGGAGGGGGGGCAAGATTTTATCACAAGGGGGGTGGGGAGGGCGGGACACACACACAAAAACTATGGAACGCTGACTGGTATTATTTTACACTGTGGAATTGGAAATAATAGAGCATATTCACATGGCGGCCATTTTGTCATTTTGCATTGAAGAAACGGGGTGGCATTTCATTAACTTAATAATAAACTGGCCGCCATTAATATATGGTCTTCAGAGACCACACCCCCTTGTCACCCTGCATAATAATACATATGAGCAGAGTAGACCAGTGGAGTGGAGAGCATTTTATTTGGGTTTTCTCTTCTGAAGTGACCAGATATTTACGGGTCCATTTGGTTCCACTTGTACACTCTCAGAGTTATGGGGGTCCTTGCACCAATAATGTGTCATATATAGTGTCGTAGTAAATCAGAGCCATACATATTCTGAAGAAAACCCATAGACTTGACATTCAGTAATTGAGTCTTATGATTAAAATAAGAACATTATAATGGTGTGTAAATGAAGAATTGTCCGTGTACGGACATATTGATGACCCCTGGGTTAGACATAAGGTGCATAAGGTACATTATGTACATGAGGTTAGACATAAGGTGCATAAGGTACAGTATGTACATAAGGAGACATAAGGTTCATAAGCAGCAGCTATATACATGATTATGTGCAATAATCCAGACTGTCGTCTTTCTGGAAACAGATGATGCAACATCATATCTTTAATCTGATTGGCTGATTCTTCTAAACTATAAAACGAGTCCTCCTTCATTCTCTTTCAGACTCCAGAACTTCTCTTGAGGTAAACATGTGTTTATTCTGATCTGTTTATTGTCATCTGTAATATATTAGAGTATATTTATATTGTTATACATACATTATATGTATGTATAACGCATACATACAGTACATTATATGTATGTATAACCCTATATATCTAATTGTTATTAATATAAATACACATTATGTCTGTTGATTATATACTGAATAACTACTGTTACATTGATATATCAAATATACAGTTTATTGTCTCCGCCAGGCCGAAAGGCATGGCGAGAGAGTATGTTTTACCCCCTGTCCGTCCGTCCGTCCGTCCGTCCGTGTGTGTGTGTGTGTGTGTGTCATTCTATCTGTCTGTGTACAGCTAATCACCGGCTCTGTTGGCTTGCTCGCATCAAAACTGTGCACACACACTCCCTGGATGCCAATTCAGAACCTTTGCCCCAAATTTTTCTCATGGGCCTTTTATAGCGCCACCAGAAGGCCGATTTGTGCAAAACATATTTTTTCATAGTACTCCTACAGATTTTGTCCAAAAATCACGCAAATCGGTATACAGTATCTTTATAGTCATTAAACGAAACGGGTGTTTCAGATTTCTCATATTCCATCTTGATTGGCTAAAAATGTCTTCCAAAGTTTGCAGGAGTGCTCCGTTTTGAACAAAATGCCTCAAATCATGAACACAGCATGCAATTTCCGTGGAATTTTGCACGCACATTCCCATTAGGCCGAGGAAGAACTACCATTTTAACTTTTTCAAATCAGCCTCATGGTGGCGCTATAACAGGCCAATTTGTGTTTTTACCTATAATTGCACTGATCTGTGTAAAACTTTGTATGCACACTCCCTAGAGGTCAAGGAAAAACCTTTGCTCTGCATTTTTCACATTTGCCTTTTATAGCGCCACCAGGAGGCCGACTTATGTAAAACTTTTTTTTTTGATTGTAAGCCTTCAGATTTTATCCAAATGTCACGGATGTCTAATTATAGGTTTTCAGGGGTCCTGAATCTATTCCAACCATTAGTTTTTAGTATAAAATTACCCTCTCAGACCCCCACCTTTCAAGCAATGCATTCTGGGATAGGTGTTAAAATGTCACAGATCACAGAAGTGAACCTTTCAGGTTCTGTTTATTCAGCTCTCTGTATCTCTGCAACACATCACTCTATAAGCCATATCTCCTAAACCGGTGGGTCAAACTGATGTGTAGCTATGATTCCTGCTTTCGACAACATGTCAATGTGTATCTGTTTATTCTGATCTGTTTATTCTGATCTGTTTATTCTGATCTGTTAAATTCAGTTCAGTTCTGATCAGTGATGATGAAGATTACAGCCACCCTCCTCATCCTCTCCTGTGTACTTCATGTCAAAGCGATCCCAGGAAGTAAGTACATTATATTTATATTATCATATTAAAGATGCTGTTATAAATCTACTCTTATTATATATGATATGAATTCATATATGTACTCTTGTTATTGTTATATTTATATTATTAAAACATACAGTATATTTATATTGTTGCACATGCATTCTATACATCTTTTGATATATGAAATATATATCTATATTGTTATTAATATAAATAAACATTATGTCTGTTGATTATATACTGAATAACTTACTGTTATATTGATATATCAAATATACATACAGTTTATTCATAGTGTTATTATTAGTGTGGTTGCCCTAACAGGGCAACCAGACTATAGTACTCTATAATCTTTATTTTTTCTTTCTAGATAAACTTTATTTCAGGCTGCTACTCCTCCCACAGTTTTTCCCCCTAATTTCGTGCCATATGTCAAAATGACCGGCTTCACCGGGAATCGTGCCCTTGTACTTTGCTGAGAGATTGGGTGCATAGTTTAATTGATATTGATGTATTAGTGCATTACATTTCCCCTTCCACTTTAATGGGAAAATGAAAAAAACCCATTGAAGTATTTTTTTTCTCAGATACCGTAAGGGCTAGAGTTACAAGACTTGCAGGGGAGGTTCATAATTTAGTGCGAAATTATTGTACAAAACTTTACACCAGTCGGCCTCATGGTGGCGCTATAACAGCCCCCTTTACGTTTTGGCCTATAACTCTTGAATCGTAGGTTTTAAAATAAAAATTTCTCCCCATATCGCATCTCCCCATATAGGCCACGCCCATTTGCGTCAGGATAGATTTTCCGCCATTTTTGAATTTTCTTCAAAACACACTTTTTGCTCATTTTCCTACAAATCGTGTCCAAATCTCACACAAATCGGTACACGTGATCTCTGGACCTGTGCGATAAACTTATCCAAACGGCATTTTGATAGTCCTTACCGTTCGTCCGTAATTGGCTTCCAAAGTTAGCGGGAGGGGCTCGTTTTACCAAAAATTACAAAAATCACGAACGAAACGTCCAATCGATCCCAAATTTGAATCACATGTTGAGGGTTTTTTACTCAACAAATCCCCAAAAGCATTTCCACTTTGATCCATAGGGGGCGCCACAAATGCGCAAAACGTAACCGTTCGATGCAAAAACATGATATTTGGGGGGATCAATCCTCTCAAAATGTAATAAAAGCGATATCAGGAGTGACGTGACAATATGATTGGCCCGGTATATTTGTGGGAGGGGCCTATGTATTTAGTGGGAGGGGCCTATTTCCTAAAATCAAAACGGCACGTATCACGAAGGCGGGATCCGATCGGCACCCGATTCGAATGGCACGTCGCGCGGCCTCCGACGGTATTCCTCCCGGCGTATCTCTCGAGTCCCGGCGGCCGAGACCCGCGACCGGCGTCGGCGCAACCACACTTTGCCATTTCCCAGAATTGCAACGCGTCTAGTTTATAAAACGTCTAGTAAGCGGTAGCTCAGCCTCAAGGCCCGAACCAACAGGCTTTGGATCAATTATTTTACACTCTGCAACCTGACTTATGAACAATACACACTATAACTCCACTACATTTCAGAGTCAAATATTATACTTTTACTCCACTACAATTATTTGAAAACTTTAGTTACTAAATACTTTAGACCATTAGAAAATAGCAGATCTACAAGCTCACAATGCGTCGCGATGCAACGCATTGTGAGCTTGTAGATCTGCTATTTTCAAAAGATGCTTTTTTTTTATTTGAAGCCATTCTGCATAATGAGTACTTTCTACTTTTGGTACTTTAAGTACATTTTGATACCAATACTTGTGTATGTTTACTCAACTAAATTTGAAATTCTTGACTTATACTTGTAACAAATATTTCTACATTACAGTATTGATACTTTTAATTAAATAAAACATTAGAGTACTTTTTCCACCACTGCATATTATATTACATTATTACACGGCTTGGTTGAATGCTCGATTCTGATTGGTCAGTCATCGGTCATTATTTCTGGATAATGACCGATGAGCTCTATAACGGACCGCTGTGTAATCAGAGACTCAGAACACCTGCTCATGTCAACCTGTGCTGCTTGGTTATATGCTTTATCCAACATGACAGCCATGTAAACAAACAAACAAACAATGTCATTTACAACTAAACGTTGCTCTCAAGAATGTTTTTGAAAACATTTGAAGTGAGAAATAGACGATGCAATAACCGAGAAGTCATTCTATTTGATCCACTGCGCTTCCTTGTTTATCGTGGCACAACAACGGGGGAATACCAAAACGCTCGCCCCAAAACACATTCGCCCCGGGGCAAATCCGGCGGTATTACAGGCAAATCGGCAGTAAATAGAATGGGGGGCGAGTGTGTTTTGGGGCGAGTTTTTTTCCATTTCGTCATTTGTTTTTGCGAGGCGAACTTGTCCGCCCAGCCCAATACTTATGGAATACTTTCATTGCCGTAAGCAAGGAAATACTTCGTTTTGTTGTTACTTTTGGGTAAATGTATTTATGTATTTATTAAGTAGCCGTGTAATAAGCGGGATAATGCATGGGGAGGTAGTCATTATTGAAATTTAAAGCCAGACAGGGCGATTAACCACCGAGGCGCAGCCGAGGTGGTTAATCGCCCTGAAGGGCTTTAAATTAATGACTACCTCCCCATGCATTATCCCTTGCTTATATTATATAATGTTATGTTCACATCCTGAAATAAATCATTATGAATCTGTTTCATAATATTATAAAAACATTTAAATCTGTTGAATAAAATGTTTGACAGGAAGATACTTCTAATATTCACCTTTAGAACCAAACATGACTGTGATGATGATGATGATGATGATGATGATGATGATTGTTGTTGAATTTAATGTCATCTTTGTTTTATTTCCAGTGTTCCATGAGCGCATTCTACTCATTGGCTGTTCAGACACAGTTAAAGACTCATATAAAGAGGAGATGATGGCACTGGATGGTGAAGTGATGATGTACGCAGACTACAACAAAGGGAAGATGGTGTACCCTCAGCCTCCGTTTGTAGATCCATTCACCATGGGAGGAGGTTATGAAAGAGCTGTGGGTTGGCAACACTTCTGCAAAGGCCAGCTGGACAACATTCTCACTGCCTTGAAGAAACCACCAGTGAAAGGTACATGAATACTATGAACACAATAGTTATTAACTAAAACTGTAGAATATATTTAACATTAATGAAAATGTTTAACCCATTCAATCCAGGAACACATATCTGTCATTTTAGATTTCTTTGGCTGTTCAAAAATAACAGATCTACAAGCTCATAGCGCGGCACCGAGTGCCGCACTATGAGCTTGTAAATCTGCTATTTTTTCTTTTTTTCTGTTAGAAGACATTTGTAGAATCCCCAGAAGCAAAGATTTGAGTTACAAATGTCTGCTTTAAAATTATATATAACTGCTCAAAGAAATGTAGGGAACACTTTGATCCCTTATTGTCTCCGCCAGGCCGTAAGGCATGGCGAGAGAGTATGTTTTACCCTCCGTCCGTGTGTCCGTCCGTCCGTGTGTCCGTCCGTGTGTTACCACCAAATCTCCGGCACCGTTGGCCCGGTCGCTGCGAAACTGTGCACACACACTCCCTGGATGCCAATTCAGAACCTCTGCCTCAATTTTTTCACATGGGCCTGTTATAGCGCCACCAGGAGGCCGATTTGTGCAAAACCCATTTTTTCGCATTATTCCTACAGTTTTTAACCAAACGTCATGCAAATCGGTACACAGTATCTCTATAGTCATGTGATCAACCCTGATCTGTCCGATTTCCCATATTCCATCCTTATTGGTTAAGGTTGCCATCCAAAGTTTGCAGGATTGGTCCGTTTTGAACAAACTGCCTCAAACCATGAACGCAGCTTACGATTTCCGTGAAAATTCACACGCACATTCCCACTAGGCCGAGGAAGAAATGCCACCCTTTTCACATTGGCCTGTTATAGCGCCACCAGCAGGTCTAATTTAGCAAAACACATTTTTGGAACAAAATGCTTCAAATCATGAATGCAGTGTCACATTGCCGTGAACGACCTAAGAATAAATGGCACCCTTTTCACATTGGCCTATTATAGCGCCACCAGGAGGCCACAATAACGTATCTGACCTGGCGGAGACCTGTGCTCCGAGGAGCACTTTATCTAGTTTATTTAGAGTTTTCATGAACTGTGTACATACTGCTAACGCAAACTGCTCAAAAGAATTAAGGGATCAAAGTCCCTTCATTATTTAGAGCAGTATATATTCAAAGATTTGCGCAAACTCTCATGATTTTTCAAAAATATGATTTTTCAAATATAAGCAAGCTCATAGCGCGGCACCGAGTGCCACACTATGAGCTTGTATATCTGCTATTTTTGAATAGCCAAAGAAATACAAAAATGACACTCAACGCAACTCAAATGTTATTTAGAGCACATTACAATGACCAAGGCCAACCAAAGAGACACAACACATCAAACAACAACAATGTTACAGTTCATACAGTGCAAAAATACAAAATACAAGCAGCGATTAAAAATGCATAGCAGAAGATAGTGAGGTAGAGACAATGGTTGTGATGTAACTGTTTAACTGTGTTCAAAGGCCAGGTAAAAGAAGTAGGTCTTTAATAGTGATTTATAAATGTCTATGGACTGAGAGGCTCTTACAGTATATTAAAAGGAAAGCTATCCCAGAGCCCCGAGGCGGCCACAGTGAATGCTCGGTCACCTCTAGACCTTTTGTTAGTCGACCTTAGGGGTCTTTGATGAGGTCATTGAGGAAAGGCGGGGCTAGCCCGTTACGTGCTTTAATTAGTTTTTTACAATGGTTCTTAATCACTTGTCCCATTCACCTGAAGACGCTCCCTCGTCTCTCACAGTGAGTTACAGTCAGTGTGTGGGCTGCTAACAGTGGTGGAAAGTAACTGAGTAGATTTACTTAAGAACTGTACTTAAGTACAATTTTGAGGTATTTGTACTTTACTTGAGTCTTTCCAGTTTTCAATACTTTTACTTCTACTCCACTACATCTCTGATCCAAATATTGTACTTTTACTCCACTACATTTACTTTAAAACTTTAGTTGCTAGTTACTTATAAGAGAATTCAAATTAAAATATAAAGCAAAGGTTATAGATAGATATAGGGAATCACTAGTGATATAATTGATTACATCTTCCCACTATGTACGTGTGCATACGAACACATGTACGTATTTCTATGAATATATGAATATATATATATATATATATATATATATATATATATATATATATATATATATATATATATATATATATATATATATATATATATATATACATATATATATATGTATTTGTGTATGTATGTATATGTATGTACGTATATATGTGTATAGAACCAATATTTCTGCGAATCGAATTGTCTTTAACTGAACATAAACAATGAACATATTTATATGTATGAAGCTACCACTTCAATAGATATAAATATTTTTGAATTGTTTTGTTTCTTGTGTTTTTGTTTTTTTTCTGTGTAATAGACGCAAACCAGGAAATGTTTCTCTTCATTTTGTTTTGTTTAAATCGTTTTGTTTTTATAATTATGTAAGACTTAGCATTGTTGACACTTGGTTTTCTTCTGTGTTTTTTTTTTTTTTTTTTTTTTTTTTTTTTTTTGTGTGACAAATAATTTAATTTGATTATTAATAAGGTGGGCATAATAAGCTTCGGCTTCAGCCCAAACCTTTTCGGTCAAATGATTTTGCTAAAAATACTTTGTATGCTCAAAATGTTTTGTTTTTGTAAACCATGACCAAAATAAATAAATAACTTTGTAGATTTTGATTATTATCATATTATTATTATTACAAAACATACATTAACCACTTTAGCCCTATATACATTTTGGCCATTTGAAAATAGAAGATCTACAAGCTCACAATGCGTCGTGATGCGACACATTGTGAGCTTGTAGATCTGCTATTTTCAAAGGATTTTCATACATTTTAAAACTTGAAATGGGACATTCTGCACAATGAGTACTTTTACTTTCAATACTTTAAGTATATTTTCATACCAATAATTTTGTACTTTTACTCAAGTACATTTTGAATTCTGGACTTTTACTTGTAACAGAGTATTTATATATTGCAGAATTGATACTTTTACTTAAGTAAAACATTTGAGTACTTTTTCCACCACATGCTGCTAGTAGCCCGCCTTCCTCCTATTACACACACGCACGCACGCACGCACGCACGCGCGCACACACAGACACACACACACACACACACACACACACACACACACACACACACACAGACAGACAGACAGACAGACAGACAGACAGACAGACAGACAGACAGACGCGCACACACACACACACACACACACACACACACACACACCTATTTTAGACTTTATTTAGTGACATATTTGGCCGATAGGGGGCAGTTAGCCTAGTGTTGATATTATACAGATGATAATAAAACTGAACATTAATGACATTTTTAATTGTCTATTTCCAGATGGATATGTGCTCTATTGGGCTTTCCACTGTGTGTTTAATTCCAGTGAGCTGAAGGACATACAGTACATAATGTCATTGAATTTCGATGGTGATGAGATCCTCAGGTGGGACAGTAGAGTAGATCAGTATGTTGGATACACTGAGCTTGGTGTGAAGAACGCAGAGCGCTACAATAAAGATCCTACAGCACTGGCTGTGATGAGAGCAGAACGAGAGAGATACTGCAAAATCAGCATTGAGATCGACTACTCCAATGTTCTGAACAAGAGAGGTGAGCTGATCTCAGAGCAGCACTCAACACTCATCACCTCATAAACTATAACATTACATCATACTGATGTTTGCTTTACAATATATTTAAAGATTTGCACACATTCTCACGATTAAAAAAAATAGCAGATCTAAGCTCATAGCTCGGCACTCGGTGCCACGCTATGAACTTGTAGATCTGCTATTTTTGAATAGCCAAAGAAATCTAAAATGACACAGATGCGTTCCCGGATTGAATGGGTTAATATTCTGAAAAACATTTCAGATCCACTTAAACACTTAATCCTGATTTATATTGTATAATAATAATAATAATAATAATAATAATAATAATAATAATAATAATAATAATAATAATAATAATAATCTTATTTATCCAGTGGAGCCCAAAGTGAGACTGAAGTCAGAGACTCCCCCTCGTCGTGGTGAACACACTCACATGCTGAGGTGCAGCAGCTACGACTTCTATCCTAAAGTGATCCTGGTGACCTGGTGGAGAGGTCAAGAACCTTTGACCTCTGGTCTCTCCTATGCCGATGTGTCTGATGGAGACTGGTACTACCAGTACCACTCCTACCTGGAGTACACACCCAGGTACACACCTAACAGACACCTATACATAGAAATACACACCTCTACTGGTACTACCAGTACCACTCCTACCTGGAGTACACACCCAGGTACACACCTAACAGACACCTTAACATAGAAATACACACCTCTACTGGTACTACCAGTACCACTCCTACCTGGAGTACACACCCAGGTACACACCTAACAGACACCTATACATAGATATACACACCTAATAGACACCTATACATATATTCTTTAAACATAAAACAAGTGTTACTCACTTGCTGAAAATGGCCCATTGATTGGTAGGCTAATATTAAATAACTTATACACACGTGTTCGTCGTGCACGCATGACGAACGCACACAGAGACCCGCACACGAGCGTGTTATACATGAATACACACACAGGAATACGCTATTACGTGTGTATCTCGTTACTACGTTTCTTCTGCCCCTTATCATCCTATTTTTCCTGCATTGGGGAGGGAATAGTGGAATACACAATAAACACTAGAGCGGAGGAGAGCCCAGCGGGGCATTCACACTCCTACACAAACATAGTCAAAAAGTTTTTTTTTCTCAAAAATAAATAAATATTAAAGACAGGGTGCCGTGGTTTTCAGTGATTTTGTCCCCCTCTAAAACATAATCATCAGGTATTATGGTTATACTAGGAGGAAGATGTTTTTCAAAAAAAGTGTACCGAAAGTGTTAAAATTATGTTTTTATGTGGACACGCCTCCAGTTCATTAAGTATACCTAATTCTCACCTTAGCACCTCCTCCACCACCTTAGCACCACCCACCTGTCCTAGTCCCTCCTCCTCCTCATGCCCACACCTGTTGTGTTATGATAATGAGGGGGGGGGGGGTATGTTTTTTATAGACACATGAAAAACAGAACAAGTGCAAAACCATGGCACCACCTCTTTAACAAAGAACAATGGATCAATGTGTTGAATCGCGGGGCGTTTCAGCGTGTAGATCGGCTACTTTCACAATCTGTCGTAATGTTAGTGCTAATTAACAGCTGCTCACTCACTGCCAGACCGGACGGGGAGGAGGGGCCGCTTCAGCTCTGAGCAGATCCACATGGACACACATTCAACTTGAGGACACACGCACGTCATGATTATTTTAGGCAGAGAAAATATCAATATAAACTTATCTTATTGCATATAACGGCCTGATGCTATGGTGCCTAATTGTAGTGTGTGTGTGTGTGTGTGTGTGTGTGTGTGTGTGTGTGTGTGTGTGTGTGTGTGTGTGTGTGTGTGTGTGTGTGTGTGTGTGTGTGTGAGTGATACAGATCAGGAGAGAAGGTCACATGCATGGTGGAACATCCCAGCCTGACCGCGCCTATCAAGATGGACTGGGGTCAGTTACTGTAATCTACTGTACTCTACTGTAATCTACTGTAATGTGTTACACTACACTCTGTTTTAAGGGTTAAATGATTATTCTCTATTTGTACCTGAAGGTATATTTGTTTTACAGAAAGTAAAAACTGCACTCCATAAAAAAACAATACAAATACATGAAAACTTAAACTACTAAAAAGTAAGCATTCTAATGAGAAGGTCATGACAGGAGCCTCACCTACTTAGAGCTTATAAGTGTCTTGTCTAGATGAGGTACATCATCTTTGTTTACTAATGGCTGCTCCCACATCCACATGTCTACTCTGTCTTATATCACATACTGTGTTTGGTTGTTGTCATATTATTGTCAGATGACTCCATGCCAGAGTCAGTGAAGAACAAGGTGTTTTAATCTACTGTAATAATATAATATCATATCATATCATATCATATCATATCATTATTATAATATAATATTTGTGTTGACAGATTTCTCCACGCCAGAGTCAGTGAAGAACAAGGTGGCCATGGGAGCATCAGGTCTGGTTCTGGGTCTGGTCATGTTCCTGTCTGGATTCATCTACTTCCAGTGGAAGAAACGAGGTGATTAGCATGTTTAATTAACATGTTTATTACATGTTTAATTAACATGTTTAATTAACATGCTTAATTAAGTAGTATACTACCAGTGGAAGAAATGAGGTCAGATCAATAGAGGATCACATGACATGTGGAACCCTCACATAAATGCAAACAAACAAACAAACAAACAAACAAACAAACAAACAAACATGTAAAGCCACAACCTAAACTGGTTTATATAGAGCACCGAAGTCCTGACGTCACTGCCAGTAGAGGGCGCATTCCGCAGGTTCATGGCTTTACCTTTTGTGTTGATATCCTCATTGGGGAATCTTAGATTCATATAAGAACTGTGTTCCAAAAATAAACACACCACCCTGGCGTTTTACTCATATGGATATGAAGCTTCGACTGAAGGTGTAAATGTACACATTTACCCAAAGAGTAACACAATATAAACACTAGAAACAGGTCAAACGACCCAAAGACTACATTTCCCATGAACGCGGCTGCTGTGGGGACAGTGATTTCAGACCCGGAAGTAGTAGTTCTTAAGACTTTTAAGGCAGAATTAATTCAATTTTCGCCAGAAACAGGCCGTATCAAATATGAAAGAATATCATAAACGTTGCAGAGGCCCCCCCCCCCTGACAAAAACGCCAGGGTGGTGTAGTTCTGTTTTGAACACAGTTCTTACATGACGTGATTCCCAAATGGGGATTTCGACACAAAAAAATAAAGCCACGAACCCTTGAACAGCGCCCTCCACTGGCCCTCTACTGGCAGTGACGTCAGACTTCGGTGCTCTATTGGTTTAGAACCTTAACCGGTTTAGACCAGTTTAGACAACCTAGTTAGAGGTCAAAGTGTGTTCTATGTTGTCACGTTTAGCTTTAATACATCATTGTTACATTTAGTCCTAAATAAGAGTCAAATGTTCACATTAGTTCTGATGACTGAACCCTAATGTTGTTGTGTTGTTGTGTTATTGTGCTATTGTTTTATTGTGTTATTGTGTTATTGTGTGTACATTTATGCATTTTATGGAGAATACACAATACATATGATGTATTTCCCAGACCGTTTGCAGTGTCCCTTTAACAGAGTCTGTCTGTCTGTCTGTCTGTCTGTCTGTCTGTCTGTCTGTCTGTCTGTCTGTCTGTCTGTCTGTCTGTCTGTGTGTTTTAACTGTCTCTCTTCTTCTTCTATCAGGTCGTATTCTGGTGCCGACAACAACCAATGACGATCTTTAGACTCCTCCCACACACCCAGGTTCACTCCCTCTTTCTTTTTAATTCACTTCTATTTAAAATGTATAAAAGTGTATAAAACTAGAACACATTCACAAAACAACATGCTGGTGTAAGAAGTGAAACAACTAGACTAGGATACTAATACAAACTACTGAATTAATTCACTTATTCAACTACTTTGAACATTGATTTTCAGAGATATAACTAATTTAATTTCTTATCATAATTAATCTAATAATCAAATGTAATAATCAAACAATGTAAAGTTGTATCAGACGACACTGATGACAATGTGGTCAGATGTATTGATTCATCAATCAAATATTCATGAATCAAATATAAACATGTTTAACGAGGCACAATGGCGAGGCGCAGTGAGAGAGTCAGCATAACCTTGCATCACCAGACTTTCCAATGATTCAGTTCATTGAATATAAGGGAAGGTTGTTCTAAAGTGTTAACATGTTCACACAGTTAATACATTCTGATTCTTATTGCTTTATTGTCTTTTCACAGAACACCTGGGTGTGTTTTCAGAGAAGCAGAGAGTCATCGCTGCCCCCTGGTGGAGAAAGGAGGAAATACATGCGTGTCCAGCTTTTAAATATTAATAGTCATAACAGCAGCACAATGATGACATCATCAAGTTTTTAAATAGTCATAACAGCAGCACAATGATGACATCATCAAGCTTTTAATAGTCATAACAGCAGCACAATGATGACATCATCAAGCTTTTAAATAGTCATAACAGCAGCACAATGATGACATCATCAAGCTTTTAAATTGTCATAACAGCAGCACAATGATGACATCATCAAGCTTTTAAATAGTCATAACAGCAGCACAATGATGACATCATCAAGCTTTTAAATAGTCATAACAGCAGCACAATGATGACATCATCAAGCTTTTAAACATAGACATATAAAGGTAGACGCCTCCTTCGACTCTGAGGCATTGGTATCACGGGCGCCATTTTCGCGTAGGCAAGCTGTAGGCAAGCTTCCGCGTGTGTCACAGGGGGCGTTCGGTAGGCCAATCAGAGGCAGGTGGGGGCGGGACAACTAGATTCTGACAAGTCTTAGAAAAGACGCACTGTGATTGGCCAGTAGACAACGCGCTGTGAGCGCTGTGATTGGCCAGTAGTCAATTTGAGTGTCCGTTTGCCTACGCGAAAATGGCGGCTGCGATACAAGTTGCTCCAACGAACTGCAGAGGCCAACTAGAAAATGTGCTCCTCGGAGCACAAGTCTCCGCCAGCAAATATTGATTAATCCTGTCTACGCTATTTATATTACGTATTGTGATGACACCAGTGTGTCTACATAATGTATTGCTCCGCCATTTCTCAGCCATTTCGTGATTGTTCCTGTCTTACCTCACTTTGAAAGAGACACAGACTCTTTCAAAGTGACACATCTATTTATAGGCCGCTATTGGCCTCTGCAGTACATTGGAGCAACCTGTATCGCAATACTTGTATCACTTCCGCCCTTAGTCCACTCATAGTGACTACTGGCCAATCACAGCGCTCACAGCGCTTTGACTACTGGCCAATCACAGTGCGTCTTTTCCGGGACTTGTCAGTGCAATGGTTCTCTGCTGGGTTAAGAAGAAGACCCACCCCGACCTGCCTCTGATTGGCCTACCGAACGTCCCCTTCTGTGACACACAAGACTAAGGGCGGAAGCTGGTGCGCGCCCGAGATACAGACGCCTCCAAGTAGTAACGGCTGCAACCTTGGATGACAGTTCTGCAGATCCTGTGTCTGCAGACAGGTCTGCAGACACAAGCCACCTCCCTACTCCTCCTAGTGGCAACAAGGGGCATTTCGTATTCCTTGGACCATGACGGAGGCGCGCCGACTCAGCAGACCTTGAGGCCGAGGAGTTGCGACCGAGCGCCTCCAGGCGCGAGTGCCCGCAACGACCGGCCGAAGGTCTGCTAGTCGACTCAGCGCCGTCCGAGTTATGTACCGATAGGGACAGAATCGTAAATATTTTTGGTGGGGACTGCGTTTGCCCCAATACGAGTATACATGAGTCACCGAAACACTAGGGGCAGTAATGTCGGTCCTGCTGGCTCTGCAGGCCTGTCTGTAGAGCTTGCTGTCTGCAGACCGCCCCGCCCCTTCCCGCAGGCTGCAGCCGTTAGCTTCTCGACGCCTCAGAGCCGAAGGTGGCGTCTACCTTTATATGTCTATGGTCATAACTTTTTCACAGATGTGTGTTTTAAACAAAATGCTAAGGATAATTAGTGTGGGGAGATTCATCAAATAACTGTTATAGTGTCTGTGGTCAGAAAACACAAACATAACATGTCAGTGACAACACTTGTACTGAGTTCTACACAAAGTGATAATCAATGAGGAGCCGGTCATTATTGAGAAATAAACACAGACAGGATGATTAGACACTCAAGCAGAGGGTCTTTATCACCCTGAAGGGCTTTATTTCTCAATAATAACCAGCTCCCCATTGATTATCCTGCTAATTACACGGCTACTTAATAAAGAAATTAATAAATCGACCCAAAAGTAACAAAACAAAGGATTTCATTGCTTACGATAATGAAAGTATTCCATTAATTTATGCCAGGTGTGTCCAGTGCAACACGCTCACCTCAGAAAACAAGGGGAAGTTTTGATAAAATAGAATCAATATTCAGTTACTGTATTGATTATTTATGAGTCTTTGATTAGGCAACAGTTTGTTATTGAGTTCAGAGGTCATTAATCAAAAGAAGAGCGCTGAATTCAGTGATTGACCAATCAGAATAAAGCATTCAACTAAAGTAGTTGCAAACGTGGGGTTATTGCCCGTCCTGTCGCGTGAGTTGGAGTTGGTTGTGAAAGTGCAGGTGGGTGTGGGGACGCGTTGTGAGCTTGTAGATCTGCTGTTTTCCTAGAGGCAATGTATATGTGTGAAGGAGCTTCGGGTGGCCTTCTTTTCGTTGACCATGTTGCTCGTAGGTCGCGCTTCGTTTGGGCTTGTTTTCATAGACCGTGCTGCTTGTTTCTCGCGCGAAACGTGGCAACCCTGTGCAGTGTGATATCCCATTGTTTGACACATAAACGCTAATAATAAGCTGAGATTTGTGGAAATTGAAAAAAGGGCTTCACAGTTGTGTTCAGATGGTAATGGGCAATGGCTGTGTGCAAAATCAGATCAATTCTGCTCCAGGCAGTGAGAAGAACCGGCCACACATTTTAGCTCTCAGAGGTTTGTGGAATTATAGGAGGATGATCACACACACAATCAGAGTTCTTCATAACATTAATATTGATATCCATCTGAATGGCAGTCAGTCAGCCATGTTTTTGAAAAAGGTTTTATTATTTTATAATTGACCATAAGTCATTTATTATGTAATCATTTATAATGTGTGATAATTAATGTGTTATGATCATTATGACATCACTGTTTCCCTGTGATGGGTGGACCTGGACCCTCTAGGGTGGTCTGAGGTGATGGGTGGACCCTCGTCCAACCAAATTAGACAATGGTGGGCCGCCACAGTCTAGGAAATGAATATGAAACACTGATGACATGCAATCATGTATATTAAGTAATGATTTATATGTAATCATGAGCAGGGGAGCAGATCTCATTACAACTTAGGAGGGAACCACAAACAAGGAATCTTCTCATCAATAACATCCCCAACATAGAGTTAACACTAGGATTTTAAACTAACTAATAATGTTCACAATGATTACAGTTTGTCTGACATTTGGTATAAAAAACAAAACACCAAATCCATGTTCAATGCATGAAACAAACTATAATGTTATGATGTAAATAATCCATTAGAGGTTGACATCACATGATTTAACTACAAACACATGAACATGCCTCCATGCTTAACTGCAGGTTTTACAAACATTGATTCTTTCACATTAATTCACATCATTTGAGATTTGATTTGATTAGATTTTGGTAAAAGATATACGAGCAAAATCACAAAACAACTTAAACCCAGGATAACACATTAAAGCGTAATGAAACACTTGTTTACAATGTGGTCCTGCAGCATAACTAAACATAAATAGTCCAATAAATGTATTTGAATTCAAATGATTTGAGAAATGTAAACTAAACAGTCAGATGACCTCTGCACAGCAGGGGGTCTGACAGGACACACTGAGTTAATGATATTTACAATGTTTAGGTTTGTCTGTTTATCTGATTTAATGTTGATGTGTTAAAACAGACAAAATAACACCACACACACACGCATGCACGCGCACGCACGCAAGCACGCGCACGCACGTGCGCGCACGCACAATATGTGTCTAATTAGATTTTAGATATTATTAGATATTCCTTGGTCAGTATTATTTATCTTTACGTTTTTCAGCTCCACTGTTGTGTTTCTATCGTTCATATTGGCTGAACTTCACTCATTAAACTAGTTAACAGCTCTGTGGACAAGTGATGATGATGAAGATGATGATGAAGCTTGTGGATTCATTTATTTGGCAGTTGTTGATGATCAGGACACACGGGTGGCAAAAACAAAACCTTCACAAAGTATTGTGTTTACTGTATGTGAGAATGATTTCAAAAGTGGAATCAGCTTCTATTAAATATAGATTTTAAATTATATAATTTATTTAAAGTTTATTGGAGGAACATGTCAGACATGTTCCCTCCTTCCCCCCTGGGATCTGCACCCCTGATCATGAATGGTTTGAAGTTCAGATGTTAGATTTTGGATTTAATTTGCTTGGTTTGAATTGAATGTCACAATATCAATAAAGGAATAAGAAACATATTTTGGCCTCATGTTTTCCTCAGTATTTTATCTTAACTGTCTGTTTAGAGAAAATACAAGAGAAGCCAACCTCCACATTCACCAAATGTGTTTTTCCCCAAGTGTGCTGAACCATGTGTCCTTTCCATGTCCTACCTTAAGATCATTGTCTTTACTGAACTCTCCTGAACTTGAATATAGCGTTTAATGTTGAAACAATTGTCCTCTTAATCCTTTAAGACCGGTAAAGCATTTTATATTTTAACCACTAAAAGAATGCTATGAGCTTGTAGATCTCTTTTTTTATCATGAAAATGTGTGCAAATCTTTGAATACATACTTTTTATAAGTGAACATTTGTATACGAACACGAACGATTTTTCAAAAATAGCAGATATACAAGCTTGTATATCTGTTATTTTTGTTGTGCCACACAATCCTGGTCCCTCCCCTGCACGCCATATAAGGGCAAGGGCCAGGCGTCTCCCTCAGCCAGCAGCCAGCTCAGGTGTGGCTGGTCCCAATCAACCCAGCTGCTCCACATCTCCATCAACAGGAGCTGGCCAATAGAAGCCGCTGAGAACTCACGCCCGATCATTATCTACTGTGGTCAGTGTAGAATACTGTTGAATACTGTCTCTCTATAGTGTGCTGTTTAGAGAACTTGAATATTGTAGATCTGTGTTTTTCATGCTGACATTATTCTCTGTTTTGTTCCAGGCTCCCTCCTCCTCAAACCCAGTGTCTCCCAGCTCCACCACCACTCCTTCCACTCCTTCTCCCTGGATTTACAAACCCTCTGGCCCTCCTCAGGATCTCCTCCCATTCTCCCAACTGACTTCCCCAGACGTAATTTGTTTGGAATAAATATCCTTTTACCCCTATTACTGTGTTTGTGTCTTTGGGTCCCCGGCACGTTTGGCTACTCGGCACCGGTCCAGTCTAACAATGTTTGAATAGTCAAAGTATAAAATAATGGTTGAAGTGGTTACACGGATGCCTTCCCGGTTTTAGTGGCGCTGCATGTCTAGTAAAGGCTTGATGTGTGATTAAAAACACACAAAAAAAGTGTTTTGTCATATCTGAGAAATACAGTTGCATAAAATCACAATATCAGTGGTGGAAAAAGTACTGAAAAGTTATTACTAAAGTAAAAGTATCAATACTGCAATGTAGAAATACTCTGTTACAAAAGTCCAGAATTAAAAATGTACTTGAATAAAAGCACCAACAGTATTGATATAAACATATAGTTAAAGTAAAAACTTAAAAGTACTTGCTGTGCAGAATGTCCCATGTGTTATATGCTTGCATATACACTTCTCAGCCTGGAGCTTAGTATTATTCGTTGCATTAATGTGTATTTGTTCTTTATAGTGTCTACCCTGCCTTGGTGCTGCTGATCTATGGCTAGACACTCCTGTCACTCACCTGAGGTTGCCCCTCCCTGTCTCAGCTGTGTGTCATTCATGATTAGGACCCAGGTTATAAAGAGGAGCTGTTGCCAACTCCCATTATCTCCCCTGCACCCTGGTAGAGCACACCTGTGTATTTGATCCCTTACATTTGTTTATTTGTGGTTCTTAACCGATTAAGGCCTGAGGCCTGAACATTTTTTTTCAAGATTTTTCAAAAATAGCAAATATACAAGCTCATAGCGCGGCACTCGGTGCCGCGCTATGAGCTTGTGTATCTGCTATTTTTGAATAGCCAAATAAATCTTAAGTGACACAGATGCATTCCAGGTCTTAATGGTATTAAGTTCAGTTATGATGATGGGTCTGGTGTAGGTATGGTCTTTACTGGTTAATTTAGTTTAGTTTGTATGTTTTGGTAGTTTATGTGAGTCTGGTGAGACGGCGGGCACATAGTGCTTGGCTCACCAGACTCTCCACTTTTGCTTTTGTCCAGCCCATCTTGTTTGTTTTTGTTTGGTTAGGACATTTATTTAGGTCTTTGTTTTGGGTTTATTTGTATACCTCTACTCTCCTGGTATATTGATTGATCTTGCTTGCAAGAACCCATTGCACATGTTTTTTTCTGCCTTTAAAATAAATGTCATTGCAATTGAGACCTGATTTTTGTCCTGTTATGTTATGGCCATTGGTGTTGGAGCCAGGGTTAGTGGCCGTACCACCATTTCACCAGTTTTCAAAATGTATTAAAATGTATAAAAATATTTTGAAAATAGACGATCTACAAGCTCACCATGCGTTGCGTAGCATGGTGGCATTCGGTCCCGCGCTATGAGCTTGTAGATATCTGCTATTTTTGAACAGCCAAAGCTTAAAATAATGGTTAAAGTGGTGACACAGATTCTTTCCAGGTTTTAGTGGTTTAACTCCTGTGGGTCTGTAGCGTGTAGGATGGAGGATGTCTGAGGTGAATCAGGAAGGTTTTAGTAGTTTAACTCTGTGGGTCTGCAGCGTGTAGGATGGAGGATGTCTGAGGTGAGAGGTCAGGAATGTGAAGGCCTCTAGAACAACTTATCTCCTTCTACATTGTTTCAGTCTGGAGTCTAACTGCATGCAGTTACAACACCAACACTCTCTCACCGTGACATTAATACTTTACTTTATTCATTGTCATACAAATCATTACATTTAACCATTTGATTGTGTCCTTGGCATTGCACTTTGGAACATGTCAATCCTTTTTAGGCTTAGTAAACAAAAGCTGCAGATATTACAAATAACTCAAATATACGAGGAAATGACAGACGTTTCGAGAAATATATCTATGATAATAACGCCTTAAATCATTACAAATGGGGGGACATGTCTTACCCACTTAAAGGGGTATTTCACTTTAACCCATTAAAACCGGGAAAAACAATTGAGAACCACTGATATTATAACAACATAAGTTTTCAGAAAACTGTTAGGATTAAGAAGACATTTGTAGAATGGGCCTCAGGTCTTAATGCGTTAAAACCATAGAGTTAAAAAATAATAGAGAGGGCACCCGAAATCCCCTCCCATCCACTTGCATTGAGTTGCTCATCCAGCGCATGAAGCGAAATTCACCCCTTCTTCCGGGTTGTAAAGTGTGATGGGCGTAGCCTATTTGGGGCCACTGTGATACGTTCTGCGTCACAGAAGTGACGCGTTTTACGTCACACTGTGACACAAATGGAACCGAGTGTGTACAAATGGAACCAAATGGACCCTAACGGGCAGGGTTGGGAGGGTTACTTTTAAAAAGGAATCCCCTACAGTTACAAGTTACTTGCTAAAAAATGTAGTCAGTAACGTAATCCCGATTACTCCATTTAAAAAGTAACTACTAGTTACTTTCAGTTACTTTTGGATTACTTTTAAGCAAAACTCTATTTAATTAGATAAAACACGTTTTACCATTGAAAGCAGGCCTGGAATTTCATGTCAGTTATCTGAGGGCACAAAGGCCAAATGGCAGGGCAAGAAGGCCTCAAATAAAACGATGATTCCACGGAAATAATGAATTTAACTTGAAGGTTAAGGATGATTTAATTTTAATATAGTACAAGACGAGTGTAACTATCTGTGAAATATAACTCATTTATTTCATAAAATTATGTAGGCCTATTGGGAAATTACCAATATTTGTACAAAGTCATAGCCTATTGGTCTCAATATTTGTCACATTCAGCCCTGGACTTCACTGACTGTAGGGGTCACATTAATCACATCACAGATTAGAGATTTTATGTATTTTCCCCACAAGTTATTTTCATTCAAATGAAATGTGATTGAACTTGCAGTATTAATGACTTTAGTTGTTTTTTTCACAATTTAAAATGTAGTATTTCTTAATTATTAATAATTATAGCTTGTAGATTGGCTTTTTTCACCATTTTAAATTGTTTTAAAATATATATGTTTTTAAAGGAACAGTTTTTCCAACCAACAGTGACAACATTTAGCCTATATGGTTCTGTATCAGTGTATGAGTCAGTTTGAGCAGATTTCATTCTAATTGGCTACTATGACTGCCTATGAATTTCATAGGCCTGGGTAGGTCACCCTGGCCTGGCGGAGATCTACCCTGCTGTGCGCAGCAGCGCACAACAGGTGAAGGCAATTAACCTAAAGAGGAGCTGCGCACCAAAAACGGCTCAAACGATGTGAAACTGTCACATTCTATCTGCTGAAATAAACTTCCCACTTGGATCATTGTTAACACACGAGAACATGGATATTGTTTGCAAAGGGATTATATTTATTGTCCACCAGAACGGTGAGATCACAGCTTCTTTCTAAACTTTGAATCTGTTTACAGTTATTAATTTGTATTGCTGTTGATCCGACGTCGTTCTCTCTCTCTCTCTCTCTCTCTCTCTCACGTCCGCGCGCTCTCTCATGCTGTCTTTCTCTCCCCCCTCTCTCTGTCAAAAGCGTTGCTTGGCTTCCGCGCATTTTAAGCTGGAGTATTGTCTTGAAATCAAACCTACCACTGGTTGTGTGCAGCGTTGCACTTGATATTGAATCTCAACCAGAGAACTACCGTATTGACAGAGGTGCGCGCTGTGCGCCCTGGAGATGGCCAGGGCGCACAGCGCGCACCTCTTATTATAAGAACCAGGTCTATTATAAGACCTGGTTCTTATAATAATTTATAACTTGTTTGTAAAATTGATGAGGGGAAGGGGAGAATGTAATCCGCATGTAACCCCCGTTACAACACCCCCGTTACTGTAATCCAGATTACACATTTTAAAATGTACTCTAAAACGTTACCGTTACGTTTTTTTTTTACTCTGATTACGTAACGGCGTTACATGTAATCCGTTACTTCCCAACCCTGCTAACGGGTCCATTTGGTTCCATTTGTACACTCTCAGAGTTACATTAACATAGATTTTTACAATATAAATTGGGGTCTCAGAGATAGAAATGAATTAAATGGGGGTCCGTAGCCCTAATGCATGTCAAACTGGGGGTCCATTTTTCAAATGTGGGTCCGCGGGCTATATAATAAGTGTCAATTTGGGGGCCCTTGATGCGAAAAAGTTTGAGAACCACTGGGTTAAAACACTTCATTTTAACGTCTACTCAGGCTTTAGTGTTTCACCTCATCCATGTCACTTGATTCAATATTTAATATTCATTTCATCAGACAATACCCCCCCCCCCCCCCCCGCCCCCATAACAGTATAAGCAATTTGAACTACAAAAAAAAAGCAGAAAAAGAACAGATTGACACATTTTGCCCAACATAGACCCACCAGGGTTACTGTATGTATGTTTTTTATTCTTTTATTAAATTGTGATTTTATCAAAGTTAAATATCAAACATATCAGACAGTCTACATTTACCAAAAGGAAAAGCATGTTTATATAATTCCCCACCGGCCAATGAAATGAACGACCGAAACCCAAGTCATTCATTTACAGCAAATCCAACCCTGCTCACATACAGGTCCATTTGGTTAGATTTGTGGGAGTATATATAGCCTACTGTACCTACAGTTTGTTGATGTTCCCTCAACCTCAACCTTAAGCCCAATCCTCAATTCTCAACCTTAACGCTAACCCATAGACTTGTAAAAAAAAATCTATGGACAAAGAGTTTTCACTAAAAATCATTGAATATTTATCCTTCACAATGATCCACCCGGTGATCGCCTCAAACGACGTGGGGGGGAGGGGGGGGGGGGGGGGGGGAGTGTGTTGTCGTGATAATCCGTTCCATAGTTATGGACAGTTGAATGTATCTTGTTTTTGCCAAAAAGCAACAGAAATCCTATAATACCAAACGTATTGCGATCACGGGATCTTTGGCTGTACTCTTCTTCGGCGATGCTGGGATCATTCAGAGGCTGTGGAAGAGCGCCCTCTATCGCAAACCACTGGAAACACCACATGACGAGTGACTCGTCAATGTGCGGTGTGAGCCTATTGGATTGAAATGACGAATACACTCGACAATGGCAGTCAATGAGTTAACACTGAGAGGGTGTTTCAATTCAAAAAATAAAACGGGAAAAAAGTTCACGTAAAAAAAGAATAGTGAGATAGTGTTGGGTGGCCATTTGTGGACCAGCTCTGGCTTGTTGCCAGGCAGACTAGTAGATGTAGCTTCCGTACAGCCAGGGTCAGAGGTCATGGCTTGATCTCAGAAATCTCTGGAAAATAAAAGGAGAACGAGGATGAAAAATGCACAAAAAGACGTCATGTTGTTGTTTAGTGCTTTAGAGGAGAAATACCACTATGTGTTTACATTGACTTTAACCTATACTTGTACAAACATTTATTATTTTTGGAACAATTACCCGATTTTCCTTTTTATTTTTTTAATTAAAACTTGCAGGTGATTACCCTGCTCCGGTTCTACTCCCGGTGAGAGTGGAACCATATGTCCATTTCCTTTCTCTCTCGACCCATATTGTCCAATGAATAATAATAATAATAACAACAACAATAATAATAATAATAATAATATTCAAGTCGCCATGAAGAAGTCATCGACATTTGAACTTTAAAACAAATCTTTTCTACATCAGGGACTATTTATGAATTGCATTTAAACACATCAATAACGTCACTTTCTTTGACCAAATGTAAAGGCTACATGAAGTTGACCGTTTTATTAAACACTCTTCAAGCAAGTTTCCACACCGTGCTGAAATGAATGGAAGCAAGAGGCTTCCTGGAAGCTACGGGAAAGCTAACAAGCTAACAAACAAACAAACAAACAAACAAACAGCGATGCTATTGTTGGGGAAATGATTAGCATATTATGAATTATACAAACAGGTTAGTTGACACACGTTTCTTGCAAAGACTCAGTGGTGAGACAGGTGACACAGTGGTGGGACAGGCGACACAGTGGTGGGACAGGTGACACAGTGGTGAGACAGGTGACTGAGTGGTGAGACAGGTGACTCAGTGGTGAGACAGTCACAGGGATTGAAGCAGAAACAAATCTCAGACTGAACAGCCCAATCAGTGATTTGTGAAGCAGTGTGGAAGGAGACGACCTTCCCACTGCTGCTGTGTTTCCTAAAACATCTACACAATACCGTACGTATGTAGAATTATCATGTTTAGGTATTATTATCATTGTAAACGTCAGCCATGAACCACTGCCCTATAGCAGGGGTCTTCAAGGTCTTTCAGCCCAAGGACCCCCTAGCTGAGAGAGAGAGATGAAGCAGGGACCCCCCCCCCCCCCTCCGACTAAATTGACTACAATTGTGCTGCAGATTAAACTTTTTAGATTCAGAGCTTCATAGACTATCATCAGTGTTGTGTAAATTAATGTTTCTTGTTCATTTCAGACATTTAATCACTTAAACCTTCAATATACTTGGTACTGGATTTGCTCCTTTTTACCCTCATACACCGAACCTCTTTGCTGAAAATAGCAGATCTACAAGCTTGTAGATCAGCTATTTTCCCCAGAGCCCCTGTTAAAGAGCCCTAGCTGCTCTATAGGCGTCAGGCAGGCAGTGCTAAGGTCCTAGTGCCTACTGTATGCTTGGTTGCAGAGCGGCCAATATGTCAGGCTGAAAGCAGCAACACGTCAGGCTGAAAGCAGCAACACGTCAGGCTGAAAGCAGCAACACGTCAGGCTGAAAGCAGCAACACCTAGAAGACTACAAGCTTGGAGGTTGTATTAGACCCTCCAGAAAAACGCCATTATGCAATTTTGCGCATAATTATGTGGGGGTACACTTCTTTTGCGAAAAGGGCGTGTCGCATCGCATAATATACGAAATATGTGGCGCATATTTCTGCAACTTTTAGCATTTGTAGCATACTTTGCAACTTTTCGCATGTTTCACATATTTCGTGCATTTCACAGCATAAAATCACAGAAATCCCCACATATTTCATCGCATCAGAAATGATTTTTGTCCACGTTTTTTCTGGAGGGTCTAGTTGTAGGCTTTTTTTGTATTGTGCAATGGCATCATGCGACATAGTACGAAGGGGGCGTCCTACCTGGGGTGGTTTGTGTGTGTGTGTGTGTGTGTGTGTGTGTGTGTGTGTGTGTGTGTGTGTGTGTGTGTGTGTGTGTGTGTGTGTGTGGGCAGGGGGGCGATGGGCTGCGTTTCCAAGGCGACGTTGTCGTTGGGCGAACAGGAGGAAGAGGAGAAGGAGGAGGAGGAGAAGACGGCGACGGCTGGTTGAGTGGGAGGAGCATGGAGGGAGGGTTGGAGGGAGGCCACGCCCCACAGGGGGGCCAGTCAGACGCAGGTAAGAGAGGAAGAGGAGGAGGAGGAGGGAGGAGTTATGGGGGTCAGAGGGCGTCGATACCTGCGGGGCTGAGGACCAACGCCTGGAGGAGGTCAGACAGAGAGATGATTCCTCTGACCACATCTTCACTGTCCACCAGCACCAAGCGATGCACCTGACAGAGAGACATAGAGAGAGAGAGAGAGAGACATAGAGAGAGAGAGAGAGAGAGAGAGAGAGACCACACAACATGGAGTTTCATTTACGCTGTCCATTGTTCCTCAAACTATGACAAAACATGTACCGTCGACTCCCCGGAGTGCAACCCTTCATAGGGCAGCAGACAGCGACGCTATAGGGCTGTCACAGTTATGACATTTTACTTGACGATTCGTTGTCCAACAAATAATTGCGATGAATGATTTACTCTGGCAACGCACTGATTACCTGCATTACACCTGCAGCCCACTAGGGCGGAAGTGAAGAGATAGTGAATGAATAAGGTGAATATGTGTGTAGTTGTGTACAATGTTGCTCTGTATCGACGGTGCTTCTTATTGTTATTTCTCTGTTTTGTATTGCTGTATCTGACAGTACTCTGTATCTGTATCTGTAACTCTTAACTGTTGTGCTGCCTCTGGGCGACTGAAATTCCTCCGCAGGATCAATAAAGGTATCTATCTATCTCTGTGGTGTGCCTCACGTGCATGCGTGTGTGCATGCAGCCTGATTTCACACAATTTAGTATACATTGCACGGACCGAGTGCACGTCATTCCGTGCATAGCCGCCTAGGAAACCATATATGTACGGCGAGTCCCCCGGTGGGCGTAACCGGTTGCAACCCGGAAGCAGAGCAGTCCCCACAACATGATTTACCATTCTGTGCCTATCGGTATATAACTCAAACGGTGCAGTATAGGCTCAAGCAAACTGGAGCCACGTGAGGGACCACCGAGTGAGCTATAGCGAACGAGTTGCCATCCCGAACGTTGCGACGTTGTGAGACTGCCGCCTCCGAAATGGTTTAGTCAATTGAGGAGATGCGAGGCGGCAATACACGTGCAATGTATATTAAGTTGTGTGAGATCGGGTTGGCGCGTGTACGTGTGTGTGTGTGTGTGTGTGTGTGTGTGACCTCGGCTTCAGCGATGCGGTCTATGACGGTCTCCAGGGTCTCGTGGGGGAAACACTTCAGAACTCCCTCCATGCAGCACGACCTCATCTCCATGGCCTCACGCATCGTCATGTCCAGGTTGTTGTAGTTCTTCTGAGCAGCCAGGTTCTAATTAAGCAATATTACACGAGAGGGTGTGCTTTACCGTCATTATTGGCACGCCAGTGATGCGGTCAGGAACGAGGCGAAGCCGAGTTCCGCCAGCATCACTGAAGTGCCAATAATGTAAGGTAAAGCACACCCTCGAGTGTAATATTGCGATTATACAACAGTTACCAACAAAACACATCCAAATGTATTCATATTGTGGGGCAATTAATAATAAAAATGTTTCGCTATTGTCCGTTTCCCTGTAAGGAGAAGAGTTTTTGACTGAGAGACATTAAATAGTCCCTGTAGCAGTGCTTTGAGTTTGAGGCACCGTCTCATCAACACAGCTGAGCTATCAATGCTTGCGCAGTGGAATGAATTCCAGTAGGCTATATGCTCCGTCGTACGACCGTGTCACGCGGCCAAAATAACTGATCTACAAGCTGACAACGCGTCGCGATGGCGACGCGTTGTGAACTTGTAGATCGGCTATTTTGGCCGCGTGACACGGTCGTACGACGGAGCATAATAGCCTACTGGACTGTTAACGAAATGGGAGTCATTTTACTTTACACAGGAGGATATTTATAACCTTCTAACCATTGATCAACCGTAAATCCACCAAATTAACAACATAGTCCATTTTGCATAGCTGTTTGTTCTCCGGTGGCGGCGGTGGGTCAGGCTACTGTCTGTTTGTTTTCCTACCGTGGGACAGAGTGACTTCACAGCACAGCTGTGCCATATAATGGTCTAATCAGGTGCGGACCGGACTGCACTGCGGAGTGATTTATTAATGTGATTAGGCCCGTGCTATGATGCTGGTTTGAAGCACGGCTAGAAAGCTATTTCAACCAATCAGATTGCTTGCTCGGAACTACCTGTTGTATAATGGTACACATTAACACCATACAGGTTCTAATGGTACACATTAACACCATACAGGTTCTAAAGGTACACATTAACACCATACAGGTTCTAATGGTACACATTAACACCATACAGGTTCTAATGGTACACATTAACACCATACAGGTTCTAACACAGGTTCTAATGGTACACATTAACACCATACATGTTCTAATGGTACACATTAACACCATACATGTTCTAATGGTACACATGAACACCATACAGGTTCTAATGGTACACATTAACACCATACAGGTTCTAAAGGTACACATTAACACCATACAGGTTCTAATGGTACACATTAACACCATACAGGTTCTAATGGTACACATTAACACCATACAGGTTCTAATGGTACACATTAACACCATACAGGTTCTAATGGTACACATTAACACCATACAGGTTCTAATGGTACACATTAACACCATACATGTTCTAATGGTACACATGAACACCATACAGGTTCTAATGGTACACATTAACACCATACAGGTTCTAAAGGTACACATTAACACCATACAGGTTCTAATGGTACACATTAACACCATACAGGTTCTAATGGTACACATTAACACCATACAGGTTCTAACACAGGTTCTAATGGTACACATTAACACCATACAGGTTCTAATGGTACACATTAACACCATACAGGTTCTAATGGTACACATTAACACCATACAGGTTCTAATGGTACACATTAACACCATACAGGTTCTAATGGTACACATTAACACCATACAGGTTCTAATGGTACACATTAACACCATACAGGTTCTAATGGTACACATTAACACCATACAGGTTCTAATGGTACACATTAAGACCATACAGGTTCTAATGGTACACATTAACACCATACAGGTTCTAATGGTACACATTAACACCATACAGGTTCTAACACAGGTTCTAATGGTACACATTAACACCATACAGGTTCTAATGGTACACATTAACACCATACAGGTTCTAATGGTACACATTAACACCATACAGGTTCTCAGGTACCTAATCTAATGCTTAGCTTAAACATCTATAATTATTCAACAATTTTCAGAAGGAGTGAAAATAGCAGATCTACAAGCTCAGAATCTATGCGACGAGTTCTGAGCTTGCAGATTGGCTTTTTCCACTACTTCTGAAACAGGACAAAACCTTTCAGTCAAGTATTTCAATTAATTTCAAAAGGATCCTAATAAAACAAGGTAGAACTTACAATGACATCAAACCTTGAGTATAGCGCCACCACCTTGCCTGGAGGAGCAAGAGAAAGAAAAAAATGAAAAATGTAAGTAAAAGGTAGAAGCCTCTTTGAGTGTCCTACTGAGTAGGGACAGGGATATAGGGATATAGGGATATAGGGATATAGGGATATAGGGATATAGGGATATAGGGATATAGGGATATAGGGATATAGGGATATAGGGATATCCCCGGAACGACAGTTGTGATGTAATGATGTTATGATTGATCGACACCTTGTTCGCTGAGCACGGGCAGCGCCGACACCCTCCTCTCTACGAAGATGGTCAGAGCGTCGTAGACGGTAGCAGTGTCCTGCACCGTGGCAATGTGTCTGAACGTCCCGATCCCAACCTCACTCATCCTCTTCTGCAGGAACCTGGGCTTAGGGATCATAGAACCCTGGAGGACAGAGAGACAGAAACCTGGCCTTAGGGATCATAGAACCCTGGAGGACAAAGAGACAGAAACCTGGCCTTAGGGATCATGGAACCCTGGAGGACAAACAGACAGAAACCTGGGCTTAGGGATCATAGAACCCTGGAGGACAAAGAGACAGAAACCTGGGCTTAGGGATCATGGAACCCTGGAGGACAAAGAGACAGAAACCTGGGCTTAGGGATCATAGAACCCTGGAGGACAAAGAGACAGAAACCTGGCCTTAGGGATCATAGAACCCTGGAGGACAAAGGACAGAAACCTGGGCTAAGGGATCATAGAACCCTGGAGGACAAAGAGACAGAAACCTGGCCTTAGGGATCATAGAACCCTGGAGGACAAAGAGACAGAAACCTGGCCTTAGGGATCATAGAACCCTGGAGGACAAAGAGACAGAAACCTGGGCTTAGGGATCATAGAACCCTGGAGGACAAAGAGACAGAAACCTGGGCTTAGGGATCATAGAACCCTGGAGGACAAAGAGACAGAAACCTGGGCTTAGGGATCATAGAACCCTGGAGGACAAAGGACAGAAACCTGGCCTTAGGGATCATGGAACCCTGGAGGACAAAGAGACAGAAACCTGGCCTTAGGGATCATGGAACCCTGGAGGACAAAGAGACAGAAACCTGGGCTTAGGGATCATGGAACCCTGGAGGACAAAGAGACAGAAACCTGGGCTAAGGGATCATAGAACCCTGGAGGACAAAGAGACAGAAACCTGGCCTTAGGGATCATAGAACCCTGGAGGACAAAGAGACAGAAACCTGGGCTTAGGGATCATAGAACCCTGGAGGACAAAGGACAGAAACCTGGCCTTAGGGATCATGGAACCCTGGAGGACAAAGAGACAGAAACCTGGGCTTAGGGATCATAGAACCCTGGAGGACAAAGAGACAGAAACCTGGCCTTAGGGATCATGGAACCCTGGAGGACAAAGAGACAGAAACCTGGGCTTAGGGATCATAGAACCCTGGAGGACAAAGAGACAGAAACCTGGCCTTAGGGAACATGGAACCCTGGAGGACAAAGGACAGCAGAGCCCACAGGAGGGGATGAAAGATTGATTGATTAATTGATTAATTGATTATTTGATTAATTGATTGATTGAATACTTTATTAACACGTTACATATGAGCATATGGCGGTGAATGAGTTAAGGTCAGCCATGGTTTGGTGGAAGACGAGGTTTACTTACAAAGATATGGAGGAACTTGAGGATGCGTTTGTGAGTGAGGATGTGAAGCACGTTGCCCGACTCTGGATCGATGACGGGCAGCCTGTGGATCTTGTTCTTCAACAGGGAATAGATCGCTTCAAAGAGACTGCACGGGACAAGACACAATAGATGTCTTAATAAACTGCATGGGACAAAGACACAATAGATGTCTTAATAGACTGCGTGGGACAAGACACAATAGATGTCTTAATAGACTGCATGGGACAAGACACAATAGATGTCTTTATGCACGGGACAAGACACAATAGATGTCTTAATAGACTGCATGGGACAAGACACAATAGATGTCTTAATAGACTGCATGGGACAAGACACAATAGATGCTTCAAAGAGACTGCATGGGACAAGACACAATAGATGCTTCAAAGAGACTGCATGGGACAAGACACAATAGATGTCTTTAAATAGACTGGAGACAATACGAAAGACAATATATGTCTTTAAATAGACTGGAGACAAGACACAAAATACAATGTGTTTGCAGCATTATTGAACCACTATGTTCCGGGGACATAAAGTTAGGGGTCCGGGGACATAAAGGTAGGGGTCCGGGGACATAAAGGGACATAAAGGGGTCCGGGGACATAAAGGTAGGGGTCTGAGGAGGAGGTATGGTGTCTCACCTGGAGTCAGGAGCGATGCTGATCAGAGTGTTGACAGAATACTTTAGATAGATCTCTGAAACATAAACATAGAGACAGACAGACAGACAGACAGACAGACAGACAGA
>NC_139941.1:56193338-56220838 GCF_963454915.1 Gymnoscopelus microlampas
GATTGATTGATTGATTGATTGATTACATAATTATATATATAAACCACATATTCACTGTCGGCAGAAACCTTGTATTTCTGCTTGTTTGTGTGTTCCTTAAATTCATGTGTGTGTGTGTGTGTGTGTGTGTGTGTGTGTGTGTGTGTGTGTGTGTGTGTGTGTGTGCGTGTGCGTGTGCGTGTGCGCGTGCGCGTTCGTGTGTGAGTGTGTGTTACCTCCAGTGTTGTGTCAAAGATGACCAGTTTGGAGCTGGTGGGGACGGCGTCGTAGCAACAGTGATTCTTAAAGAAGTTCATGTAGACGAAGTTATCAGGATCCAGATGGTCTCCTGCACACACACACACACACACACACACACACACACACACACACACACACACACACACACACACACACACACACACAGTGTCACAGTGTCACAAGGTTAAGGTTCACTTTATTCGTCTCCCATAGAAGAAACTTGCAGTTTAAGGGACTTAAAAGCTACATTATAAAAACACAAATAACATACAGAAGGACGGTGCATATAGTGACACATGTGTAAACATTAGGCCAGTTGAGGCTAGTCCACATCACAGTCATCTATACGTATCACCTCACAGTCATCTATACGTATCACCTCACAGTCATCTATACGTATCACCTCACAGTCATCTATACGTATCACCTCACAGTCATCTATACGTATCACCTCACAGTCATCTATACGTATCACCTCACAGTCATCTATACGTATCACCTCACAGTCATGCCTCTCTGCCCGTAACACATTGTGTAACAACGCAATCTTCAGACATTCCACCTTAGCCCGTAGCCAGTGTTGCCAGATTGTGTGAGAGAAATAAGCATGCATCAGCTATTTGAAAATAGCCAATCAACAAGCTCACAACGCGTTGCGTTGTGAGCTTGTAGACCTGCTATTTTCTTTTTATCTTATAATTTTTATCCCGCGATTTTTGTAACCCATTTTTTTTCACCCGGTGCCAATTTCCTAAGTGCTAGACCTGCTATTTTCAAAATAAATTGGAGAAAATATTTGAAATATTTTAAATAATTTTAAAAAATGTTGGCAACTCTGGGAACACTATAGGCTACTATACAGCAGGGGGTAGGCAACCTTAGGCAAGGGGCCAACGTTGGCACAGGGGAGGGTGATCACAGGCACACTGGCATGAGTGAGAGAGAGAGGATTACTTTTTATACGATATTTAAAATAATTTAGTCAATTAAATTAAGTCCCCTCACATCTGTATGCACATTACATCCTGCACATAATTACTACATTCATTCAAACTCTGAACTCTGCCTGGGGAGGGAGTCTGGGAGATAGGTGTGGGGGTATTGCTCAGGGTCTAACGATCATTACAATGTCCTGACCATTTCAAAATAAAAATAAAATAAATGTTATGTATTATGGACAATCAACATCTGTTGGAAATATTTCATTTTAATGTGGTGTCATAATCAAACATATTGTTGATATGGCACACTGACTGTGAAGGAAATAAAAACATGGCACTTAATGTCAAAAAGGTTGCTGACCCCATACAGTATAACAGCTCTACGTACCAAACCTTAAACCTCCCGTTATTGTGTCTGACATCAGATGATCCAGAGCCACTTCATCCATTTAATTGATAAAGGAACACATTATTAATTTTATCTATTGAGCTTCACAAAGAGCACACACACACACACACACACACACACACACACACACACACACACACACACACACACACACCCTGCAACATTGGTTCTGAACCTTGTCAGTTTGACCAGGCCATCGACCGTGCTCTGACAGCCTGAGTGATTAGCTTTACACACAGTAAGTTACCTGGACTCTTCATGACCAGACCTTCCTCTTCATCCTCAAACAGAGGAACCTGAAGAAGAAGAAAGAAATTACACTACTGATGACACTACACACAACTACACAACATGCCAGACATTGTGGTACGCGCACGCACGCACGCACGCACGCGCGCGTGCACACACACACACACACACACACACACACACACACACACACACACACACACACACACACACACACACACACACACACACACACACACACACACACACATACACACACAGAGTTGGTCAACTGACTGGGGTCAGGGGTCAGGGATCACAGCAAATGACCCCGAGCAGTGACTGTTTTCTTTCCTATGACAAGGGTTCCAAAATTATCATATTTGAACTGGGGACCCCCCAAAATAATCATATTTGAACTGGGGTCCCCCCACCCTGACAAGCACTTGGAATTGTAAGAGTTGAGGAATTACATTTAGTTTGATTCAGTTCCAGTTATTTTGAAAATAGCTGATCTACAAGCTCACAAAGCCTCGCAACGCAAACAAATGTTGTCTCTTTCTTATATTATTTGACAATCTGGCCAATGTTTGACCATTTTTTTTAGTATAGTTTGTTGAACATTTTTGGGGTAATGGTGTTTTTTCTTTTCTTTATTTACTGTAGGTATTAAAAATGATTAAATTGTCTTCCCTGTCATCTGGGGGGCTCCCCCAAAAAAGAAATCCTGTGGGGCCCCCGACCCACAGGTTGAGAAGCCCTGGTCTAAATGAGCCTCCACGCTGCCTGTGTAACAGCAGTAAATCCAGCATGGTCTCAGGTTGCAGTCGCTGCTCTTTAACAGCAGGGGTCAGCAGGCTCAGTTTGGCTGCAGGTCACTTCCTGTGACCCTGTGAACCCCGACTTTTAAAGCAAACATAAGGTCAAGCCCTGACACCGCTGGTGCAAAAATAATAATAAATAATAATAATCAGAATCAGCTTTATTTTGGTTCTTTTGTACTTTTCACTTTCCTTTTTTTTTTAAATGTACTTATTTATTTTTTAAATGTTTTAATTGGATGCAATTGTGAACAATAGTCAAGTCAGATAATGTATCCATTTGGCCAATCATACGGTTCACTACAGCTCAACATGAGGTGTGGTCAGCAGATGTCTGTGAACTCTGTTTAAAGGCTTGAACATTGTGATGCGTCCCACTACTGGACAGCAGTGTGGAGAAGGGTTCTGTCTGACTATGTTACATATCTGTATCTGAGAAGGGTTCTACTTATTATATTATGTATATATTATATATACTAGACCATACCCGGTCGACGCATCCGTGGGGGGATATGCGCACATGATCTGGCAACCCGGGAGGCGACATTGTTTGACACATACACGCTACTAAGAAGCTGAGATTTGATGAAATTGAAAAACGGGCTTCACAGTTAAGTTCAGATGGTAATGGTCAATGGCTGTGTGCAAAATCAGAGCAATTGTTCCAGCCACTGAGGAGAACCGGGTAGCTTCACCTACCACTACAGAGGTTACTAGAATTATAGTAGGATAGTAGGATAGTAGGATGAAGGGTTCTACTACTATTATATTATTTATTGTCTTCACTGTTGAGAAGCGTTCTACTTATCATAGTATGTATTGTCTTACAGTAACTGTTGCATTGCTATGCACCCTGACATGCACTCATCCAGCTCGGCTCCTGCTGTGGAGGAGACCTGGCAGCCAGAAGGTGGCACCTTCAGACCTGTTCACTGATTCTCTGCAATCAGGCTGGACCAATCACTGAAGAAGGCCTCCTATTTAAGAGCTGTCAGAGCAGCTGTGTGAATGGGCAGTGTGTTACATGCTGCCTACTGAGTGCTGTGTCGCAGTAAGGGGTATTAAAAGTGTGGTAGCCCTCTGTGCTCTACATGCGCCCACATTTATGCATTTTGAGTGTGTGAACCCGCTATATACAGAGCATTTCAGTGTGAGTCTCAGAACCCTGCAGAATTGTGCCTTATTTTCTGACATGCTTTAGTTCAACCACAACCCTGTTGTGTGTATTATCAGTTAAACCACCAGCGCCAGCTTTTTGTAAACCAACCTTTTACCTTAGTTAGATTAGAGCAGATAGATTAGTTTAGATTTACATTGTACTTTTTATTTGATGTAGGTTAGGATAGTTGGAGGGTTAAAAGTAAGGATAGGTTGTTTTGTTTGTTTAGTGGTTTGCGTCTGGACTTGTTTTCAAGTATGTAAACTTCAAGTGCATCCATTGAAAAATATTGTATTAAGATTCTTCTGTGAATATCATTTCAAACTTAAAAGAAACCAAAAGAAGGTCATTCAATAAAACAACAATTCACTTGTCAACCTTATGCCACGGTCCTTTCGTTCCCTAGAACAGGGATTCTCAAACTTTTTCATGTCAAGGACCCCCAAAATGATATGTATTTGGTCGCGGACCCCCATGTCAAAATATTTTGTTCCAGGGACCCCCCAGAAGCAAAGATTTGAGTTACAAATGTTCACTTAAAAAAATATTACATTCAAAGATTTGCAGAAATATATATATTTCTTCTAAAATAGCAGATCTACAGCTCATAGCGCGGCACTCGGTGCATCAGGTGGGAACTGGCAGCCATGTCGCTAGTTTAAAGTCTTCTTTCAATCACCATGATATACGTTTTGGTAAATTATAGTCCCATTTATTTTAAAATTGAAGATAAAGTACTAGGGTATGCTGTAGGAGGGGCCGGATGATTTGATTGACAAGCTACACAACCAATAGCATTCATTCCCCGCGAGGGTATGAGGCAAAATGAGGTGATATAGAAAAATGGCGGATTTGAAATTGCTGAAAAATATGCTTCATTTACAGTCTGTAGAGTCTATTGGCGCAACGCTGTCCATTATTTTTACTGTCTATGGTTTATGCTCAGGAAGACTCACCACAGCAGTGTTGATTTTGATTTAGTTTGATCATAGTCTTATGAATAAAGTTCTGTTTAGTTTTTGTCATATTTTAGTCATCTGAAAGTCATCTACAGTTGATTTAGTCCCCTAAAATGTTCTTTTGGGCGGAAATAGCTGATTTTCACTTAGCTGCCTACCAAAAATAGCAGATCTACAAGCTCACAATGCGTTTTTTTACTTATGAAAACTTGTGAAATGGGACATTCTGCATAATGGGTACTTTTACTTTGGGTACTTTAAGTACGTTTTGATGCCAATGCTTTTGTACTTTTACTCAAGTGAAATTCGAATTCCGGACTTTTACTTGTAACAGAGTATTTCTACATGGCAGTATTGATACTTTTTCCACCACTGACTGTGAGGAGATCTCCTGCACCATTCTGACATACTTCTCTGCCACCCACTCCTGACTTCTTCATGCAAAACCACACTCTCTCTCCTGCTTTTTCCACAAAGACACAGTGTAACTCCTTCTGTCCTTCTCTATACTTCTCCATCAACACTCTCATGGTGAACAATGTGTCTGTGTGGTGCAGTGTTGATTTCATCGACTAAAACTATGACGAAAAATGTTGGTCGACTACCTTTTTTCACTGACGATTGACGAAAACTAAATAAAAACTAAGCTACGATGACTAAAACTATGACTAAATATATTGACAATTTCATCAACAAATAAAAACTAGACTAACATGTTAGTGAGGGACTAGTGGAGAAGAGATCCAGTAGAACTAAAAGACAAGTCATCATGGGTGCGCGTGGGTGCCACAGTACAATCTACAAGCTCACAACACGTCGCGCTGCGACGCGTTGTGAGCTTGTAGATCGGCTATTTTTGGTAGGCAGTTAAGTGAAAATCAGCTATTTCCGCCCAAAAGAACATTTTATGCGACTAAATCAACTGTAGATTTAGTCGCCTAAAAACTAAAACTAGACAAAAACTAAAACATTTCAGACAACTAAAATATGACAAAAACTAAAAAGAACTTTATAGACGGGGCCGAAAATGGAAAATTCTGTAACCATGTAGGCATTTTTGAGTAAAAGTTGGATGTGTCCCCAATAAGAATCCACCGGATGCCAGTGAAATAAGGGTCCCAGTTTTTTTTATTCCTCCGCCAAAGAAGATATGGTTTCACCACCACTTGTTTGTCTGAGCGTCTGTTTGTAAGCAGGATTACGGAAAAACTACTGCGCCAACTTTTATGAAACTTGGTGGAAGGGTGTAGCATGGGCTGATGATGAACCAAATTAACTTCCCATGCCCCTCGGCCATAAGGGGGCGGGGCAATGGGCGTGGTCAATCGCAAAAAGACACCCAACTCCCAAATGGCTTCACATAACGCCACAAAACTTTGTAGCAGGGATGGTCATCGCCTAAGAAAGAACCGATGAACTTTACACATCCACTGGCTAAAAGAGGGCACGGCAACCTAACAGAGCCCAGCACAGCCCACCAGAGCCCATTATAGCCCACTGGGAGAATAGCCTAGGGTATGGGGGGTAGTTAAATGACTGTAATAGGCTATACAGGGCTGGGTCCAGCTGGAATAGGCTAGACTAGAATGTTCTAGGCCTTACTAGACTCTAATAGGCTCTATTAGGCTGTACTAGGCTCTTGTCAGCCCAGTAGCCCCTTTGCACTTGAGATTAACCACTGTGTCCACGGGCAATAGTTTTACATGGGTTTGTGTCCACCGGCAATAGTTTTACATGAAAATGTTCAGGCTATAGTATAGTACTGCCCCGTACAACCTAACAGAGCCCAGCACAGCCCACCAGAGCCCATTATAGCCCACCAGAGCCCAGCAGTCCGGCACATTCCAGCACACAAAGTCCAGCCCACTGGCAGAATAGCCTAGGGTATGGGGGGTAGTTAAATGACTGTAATAGGCTATACAGGGCTGGGTCCAGCTGGAATAGACTAGACTAGAATGTTCTAGGTCTTAATAGACTCTAATAGGCTCTATTAGGCTGTACTAGGCTCTTGTCAGCCCTGTAGCCCCTTTGCACTTGAGATTAACCACTGTGTCCACGGGCAATAGTTTTACATGGGTTTGTGTCCACCGGCAATAGTTTTACAGGAACATTTCTAGGCTATTAGAGTCTAGTAAGGCCTAGAACATTCTAGTCTAGCCTCCAGCTGGACCCAGCACTGTATAGCCTATTACAGTCTTTTAACTACGCCCATACCCTAAGCTATTCTCCCAGTGGGCTGGACTTTGTGTGCTGGAATGTGCCGGACTGCTTAGCTCTGGTGGGCTCTAATGGGCTCTGGTGGGCTGTGCTGGGCTCTGTTAGGTTGTACGGGGCAGTACTATACTATAGCCTAAACATTTTTTTCAAATCCGCCATCTTTCTACATCGCCTCATTTTGCGTCATATCCTACGCAACCGGAAAATAAATGCTATTGGTTGGGTAGCTTGTCAATCAAGAGCGGGGGCGGGGAATGAATGCTATTGGTTGTGTAGCTTGTCAATCAAATCATCACACCCCTCCTAGAGCATAGCCTACTTTATCATCAATTTTAAAATAAATGGGACCATAAATTACCAAAACGCATATCATGATGATTGAAAGAAGACTTTAAAGTAGCGACTGGAAGCATATAGTCAGGGGTGCCCATAACTTTTCTGGGCTAGTACTCAGAAGAGCACCTGGAGATGTTACTTGGTGCTCACCAAATAAATGATAAATAAAAGGTCTGGTGCGTTTTGTCAACGGCGCGCGGGGGGGGGGGGGGGGGTGGGGGGGTTCAGCGCGGTGCCACCCGTATCGTTTCTTCAACGGGGAGGGGGGGGTTTCAGCGCGGTGCCCCCGGGACCGTTTTGTCAACGGACTCTTCACCGGCGCGCTTTGATGTTGTAGCGCCCTGCTTCTACATTCCGCCGTTTTTCGGCTGCCCTGTGCAGCGCTGATTTTATCCGTCAGATTGGGACGTTCAAAGCATATTTTGCACCATCAAGGTGCGTTCATCGTCGGTGACGCGTGTCCCCTCCCCCTCCGCCTAATGGCTGTGCATGGGGCCGACTTGTGCTTTAGCGTGATTGTGTGAGTGTGGCTTCAGGAAGTAAATTGCTGTCCCAGCTGTTGGTGCGCGAAAGCGCCTCCCTTCGTCTGATGTGCCGCGCATCATGCATTTTGACGACGCATGTCAAGACTAAAGTTGGTCAAAAAACAACTCGCATTGAGAGTTATTTCCTCTGACACCAGCAGGGGTAAAACAGCTAAACTACAGGCCATTCAAATGAACTGTCACTTCCTATATAGACTCACTTTCAAAGGCGTATGCTGGGCCCTTGGCATAAACCCATACTGCTGCTCGCTAATTGTCACGCTGTCTCCTCTTAGCCTAGCTTCCACTACTCTTTCCCATCAGCTTCATGTTAAACATGTCCACACCTCCACCGGAATGTTGTCTGTGCCAACGGCCTTCCCATGTCTCACCCTCCTCATAGCTGCCCTCACAACCACTACCACACAACAACACCAACTCACACACACGCACGCACACACGCACACACACACACACACACAATACCACATCACACCCATAACAAATACATTAAAACAGCAAACACCTCCAGCTGCTTATCAACCACACACACACACACACACACACAGACACAGACACAGACACACACACACACACACACACACACACACACACACACACACACACACACACACACACACACACACACACACACACACACACACACACACACACACAGATATCACATTACAGCATGTGGGGGTGCTCAGTTGTGCTCATGTGTATAAAGCAGTGACATTTATGGGCATGTGAGGGGTTAACAGCTTCCACTTCCAGTGATGTCACTGCAACCTCCTTTAAACCACCGGGGTTCATTTAAGAACTCTGAAAGGTCTGTTAGTATCTGACTGAACAGATTGTCTCATGTTACTGCATTATAAATACATTAAAAACATGCATTACCCGTATTAATGTATAAATATCTCTGCATGAATCATGAGTTATAATACATGGAACCAAATGCACCCTTATAGCATTAGTTATGGGCAGTGGTGTAAAGTAATTAAGTACATTTACTCAAGTACTGTACTTAAGTAACATTTTTAGGTGTTTTTACTTGCGTATTTCCATTGTTCAGTACTTTTACTTCTACTCCACTACATCTCAGAGGCAAACACTACAATTATCTGAAAACTTTAGTTACTAGTTACTTTGCAGATATACATTATTACATTATAAAACATACATTAACCACTTTAGCCCTATTCTATACCTAGGCTATTTGAAAATAGCCGATCTACAAGCTCACAACGCGTTGCATCGCGACGCGTTGTGAGCTTGTAGATCTGCTATTTTCGAACATTTTAGTACTTTTACTTTTGGTACTTTAAGTATATTTTGATGCCAATACTTTTGTACTTTTACTCAAGTAACATTTCAAACACAGGCCCTTTACTTGTAACAGAGTATTTTTGTATTGTGGTATCGCAACTTTTACTTAAGTAAAACATCTGAGTACTTTTTCCACCACTGAGCATAAGTTATGGCTCTGTAACTCTGAATAGAATAGAATAGAATTAACCAATGAATAACCAATCTATCGGCATCATTAAAAGACAAACAGTAGGCTAATAATAAATGCCAACGTGGATCAAATCACACAAAGAAAGCAGAAGCTGGTTTCCATTGTGGTCCAGCGCTCAACAAAACAACAACAACACAGGGACGATACTAAAGAATGTACTGATGGGACCAAATGGACCCTTAGCACAAGTTATGGGTCAATAACCTTTTACGGGTCCATTTAGTTCCACTTGCACACCCTCAGAGTTAAAGGGATAGTTCACCCCCAAAATGACGTTTTGAGTTCATGGATATTGTTTAGATTTCGTGTCATTCCTAAGACAATAATTTGATGACCGGCAGCGGTTCCGGTTGGAACCTTTTGTGTCTCCTACCGGAACCGCTGCCTACCGGTCCGCTGGTCATCAAATGATTGTCTTAGGAATGAGACAAAAACTATAAAATATCCATGAATTCAAGTCTCCATGGGGTGATTCATCTAGAGAGAAAAAACAAGTTTAAAAAAGTTTTTTTTAGGTGAACTATCCCTTTAACAAGCAGCCTTTGCAGACAGGGGGCAGTCTTACCTCAGGCAGACCCTCCATGGCTGTGGGGGAGGAGGGGGGGGGCAGCCGAGTCCAATGGATCACAAACCCCAGCAGAACGGATCCATGGATCCCACCGGAACGCTCACAACACCTCTAGAAGAAACGTCCAGAACAGACACACACACACACACACACACATTGCAATACAAGAGAGGAGTGAGAGAGAGAGATAGAGAGAGAGAGAGAGAGAGAGAGAGAGCTGGGAAAAAACTTGGAAAGGAGGGGGGGGGGGGGCAGGTGGAGCAGAAAGGACTGGTGGCTTGGCTGGTGTTGCCAAGTCTGTGTATTATAAGCCGGTGGTTCTCAAACTTTTTTTCCATGTCAAGGAGCCCCAACATGATACTGTATTTGGCTTGGCTCTCTCTCGCAAAGTCTGGCAACGCTGACCGGTGTGTGTGTGTGTGTGTGTGTGTGTGTGTGTGTGTGTGTGTGTGTGTGTGTGTGTGTGTGTGTGTGTGTGTGTGTGTGTGTGTGTGTGTGCGTGTGCGCGTGCGTGCGTGGGGAGGAGGGGGGGGGGTCTCTTACTGGTCCAACTGGAGTTCAGTGCCACAGAGAGAGGAGGGACAGGGCTAAATGTGGAGCGAGGGTGAGAGAACTGTGGCATTTACAGAGAGAGAGAGAGAGAAACAGAGTGAGAGAGAGAGAGAGAGAGAGAGAGAAACAGAGTGAGAGAGAGAGAGAGAGAGAGAGAGAGAGAGAGAGAGAAACAGAGTGAGAGAGAGAGAGAGAGAGAGAGAGAGAGAGAGAGAGAGAGAGAGAGAGAGAGAGAGAGGGGTTGGCTTGGCTTGCCTCCAGTATACAGAGGAAGGGAGAGTCATACATTGTGTTGAGCGCTGAAAGAGAGACACAGTTACAGTGCTAGAGAGAGAGAGGGAGAGAGACATATAGTTACAGTGCTAGAGAGAGAGGAAGAGAGACACATAGTTACAGTGCTAGAGAGAGAGGGAGAGAGACATATAGTTACAGTGCTAGAGAGAGAGAGGGAGAGAGACCATAGAATGTCTGTGATATTTCAAACATTTCATGTATTCCAAACACACAAACAGCCATAGATCGGTCCTATCCGCGCCCGGTTAGCAGACTGATCTCACAAAGGTTCTCTGCGTGTGTAACTCACCCAATAATTCATTCCTAAGACCTGGAGTCAGATATTGTCCTCTAGTTTCATATCCATTTGAAAGTTCTGCCAGAAAACGTGTGTTTAGTGAAATATCTCCACTTTTCCACGAGCTGCACACGGACGACTTTATGTCCGGGCGAGGCGAGGGGCCCGGAATGAGTGCAGCTGAACATATCTAAACTTCCTTTGGGAAGCACTAATGTATGGGGCACACACAATGGGCAGGTGGTGTGATTCATTACCCCGCAACAATCGCAACCAATTGCTAACCGGGCGCGGATAAGATGGCTGTGTGTTTGAAATCCATGAAGACATTCTAGGGCTAGTAGACAGATCAGCTGTCATGCAGCGAACGACAAACTATTCATTAGACTGAAAGAGTGAGTGAGTGAGTGAGTGAGTGAGTGAGTGTGTGTGTGTGTGTGTGTGTGTGTGTGTGTGTACATACAACAGTAGAGCAGACAAGGTCAGCGTTGCCATATACACGCACGCGCACACACACACACACACACACACACACACACACACACACACACACACACACACACACACACACACACACACACACACACACACACACACAGAGGGGTTACTCTCGCTACTTTGAAATCTTGGGGGACCGGTCCCTGTTTGATGGAGAGGTTTATTATGTGGGCAATGATTGGAGGATAATATTGTCGTGGCTTGTTTTGTTGCAGGGCGCTTCATTTTTTAAACACTTCAACAGTTGTCACCATGGTGAGTTTAAAATGCGTACACCTAGATTGTTGTAGAATGCTTGTGTGGCTAGGTGGAAATAACAAATATATAATTTTGAGCCGACTACGCCACCTGGAGGATAATAGAGCCCAGGACTCCAAATAACCACGTTCAAACAGGTTCTTACATATTATACCAGGGTTGAGCAGAGTCAAACTACAAGAGCAAGGGTGCAATTAAACAGGTTTATTGCCAAAATGATAAAAACAGCATTATCAGGTATCACAGTCCTACTACAATAATAATAACAATAATGAATTGCATTGTTATAGCACTTTTCCAAGTGCTCAAAGCACTTTACAATGGTTCATTCATTCATACAGGGGGGGGGGGGACATTGGGAGGTGAAGCGGCGAACAGTGGACGCCAGCGTCCTCACTTTTCCCACATTCTTTTCTTTCTTTCTTTCTTTTTCCTTTATTTATTCAGGGAAACCCATTGAGAGCAAGCTGTCTTTTTCAAGGACGCCCTGATAACAAACATTTGAATCACATTACAATGTCACAACTTTGACAATAAAGCAAAAAAGAAAAGCAGAAGCATAAAGCTGCATTAAAATAATCGCAAAAGGCGGTGAATCAGACAATACAGTGAGGACATGGATAACAACACAGAGATTTACAATCAGATGCAAATAAACAGTGTTACATGAAACAGGTACAGTCACTATGTAGTGTGTCCTCAAGAAGCACCCTGAATGTCTCTATGTAGTGTGTCCTCAAGAAGCACCCTGAATGTCTCTATGTAGTGTGTCCTCAAGAAGCACCCTGAATGTCTCTATTGAGACCAATCACACCAGTTTCAGAGAGTCCTGAAGTTTGTTCCATTTGTGTGGAGCATAATACATGAATGCAGTTTTTCCTTGTTCACTGCTCTTATGTGGACTGGTATATCTAATGTGTGTTTGTGAACGTGTTGAGTGACCAGTAACCTTTGGTTCCAAAAGAGAGGTTAGGTATAAAGGAAGTTTACCACACAAGGCCTTATAAGGATAATTCCTTTTAACAGGTCGTTCATGAAAGTCCTTGCGGTCTTGTTTCCAACGAGAACTTGTGAGCAATTAGGGGTTAAGAGTCTTGCTCAGGGACAAATTTCATTTCATCAACACATATGCTGACATGGCCTGGAATCGAACCTGGGGCAACCAGGGCCTCTGGCTCCCTAGGCGGGCTCACTAACCATTCAGCTATGGCCACCCCTTTACAAATATAAATATTTATAAATAAATAAAATACAATGTTGCTACGAACTGCGAGAGATGGCCGACCCACTTTATCATATAAAATACAGTGATGGGTGAGATAATCATCACCAGTAATAAAACACAAAGCACTGTGGTAGACTCCATCCAGAGGCTTCAGTGTGGAGAGTGAAGCATGCATATACATTGTATCCCCATAATCAAATACAGACATTATTACAGATTGAACAATAGTCTTTCTGCTGGTAAAAGAAAAACAGGACCTGTTTCTGTAAAGGAAGCCAATTTGACCTCTTATTTTTTTTATTAGGTTCTCCCATGAACCTTAAATGAGAGTTTGGCATCTAGCCAAATGCATACTTTGCACAGTATATTTGCACACAAGGATATTGGATCATGATGGGCAAGTGAAATATAATCAGTGCAATGCCATAAGAGGAATGTGCAATATGTTTTAGTGCAATATAATATTTGGCAATATATATATGGGATGTTGAATTGTGATTTTAATACTGCTTATGTCTGTCTGTTCCAGGGTGTTAGGGCAAAAGAGTCCCCAGGGTGCCCGAGCACCATATATGGGTTTGGACTGGACCACAGTAGAAGAGAGAGGGGGGTTTTGTGTTGTATATTGGAAGCTGCTAATAATGTGATAAGGTTTGTTTTGCAATAGGGTGCTAGGAAGTTATATGTATTTACCAGGGGTATTGATGCAGATGTTTAATGGAATGTGTGGTTTATGTGTTGCATGTTTGAGGTAACCTCCAACATGGTTGAACCCACAATTGATTGACTGACACTTGATTGGCTCAGCTGAGTATAAAAGGCTGCCAGAAACAAACACACTCAGCTTTAGTTTTAGTATTAGGACATAGTGGAACTGCCGACTACCATGCCACCTTTTGCTGCTGATGCCTTTATCCTCTATGTGCACTTTGGATGAATAAAAGCACCTTTGGTTGCAATCTACCTCCTGACTCTGTGCTGTTTCCAGCCGCTTATTGGGCCAGTCCTTCACACTTAGAAAAAGAATCACCTGTACGGAATGTTTGACAGAAATCTCATAACATGTCTCTACGGTGGATTTTAATGAAACAAAAACTTTGCAGATAGAAAGAGGATATAATTCAAGCTTTCCGTACAGCCGCCATGTTGGTGAGTTTTTGTTTAATACAATCAGATAGGACTTTTATGTTTGGATGTATGGGCTGTGAAGGCCAGAAAGTAGTTTTTTGCCACTCAGTGGGCGTTAACTTCTGGGTACGATGATGTCACACGCATAGCCATTTGTAGCTCACCTGTGTGTCATGTTCAGTCTCAGCCATTCATGTGTTGATTGTAGTGTTGTTTCACCTGTGTTCTAGTTAGTCTAGTGCAGTGGTTTTCAACCGGTGGTCTGGGGACCACCAGTGGTCCTTTAGGGGGTTCCAGGTGGTCCCCAGCTAAATGATGGAGAGTTGGTAACCAAATGGACCCTTAAAGATCTTTAACTCTTGAGAGTGTAAAATGTAACCAAATGGACCCTTATAGATCTTTAACTCTTGAGAGTGTAAAATGTAACCAAATGGACCCTTACAGATCTTTAACTCTTGAGAGTGTAAAATGAAACCAAATGGACCCTTACAGATCTTTAACTCTTGAGAGTGTAAAATGTAACCAAATGGACCCTTATAGATCTTTAAAGGAGTAGTTCACCCAAAAAATGACTTATTTTCTATCAATTGCACACCCCATGAAGCCTTGAATCCATGGATTCTTTTTTGTTTTTGTCGCATTCCTAAAGCTAATGATTTGATTCCCGTCTCCTACCGGCTAATGTATCCAGTAGGAGACACAAAGTATATTATTTGTCTCTCCTACCGGAAATACACCTGGTCATCAAATTCTTGGCTTAGGGATGCCACAAAAACAAAAATTAATCCATGAATTCAAGGCTTCATGGGGTGTGCATAAAATGAAACCAAATGGACCCTTATAGATCTTTAACTCTTGAGAGCCTAAAATGAAACCAAATGGACCCTTACGGGTCCATTTTGGTTTCATTTTACGCTCTCAAGAGTAAAATTATTGTTAAACATCTGCATTACTTAATTAAAGAACTGTTATTTTGATCAACGTTTGCCTGTAGTCTCTTCTATGGTACCAACATCAATACAGCATGGAATTGTGGACCAAATCGTATCCAATGATAACAAAATATTCTAAGTCTTTGGGTCTGAGAGTCTAAATCTCATCAAATGGTGGTTCCGTGACTCAAATGCCGAATAAATAATGGTCCTTGATATGAAAAGGGTTGAAAACCACTGGTCTAGTGTATTTAGACCTCCCTGTGTTCAGCGTTCTGTTGTTCGATTATAGTTGTCATGGTACTGTATGTCATGCCCTTGTACGTCCTGGTTTGTTGCCAGCTTATATCTTGAGTTTGATAATAAATGTTCTGACTGTCAGAGCAGTCAGCACTGCCTCGTGTTCTGCATGTGGGTCCTATACCGATACCTATTTGTGACACATATCCATGTAATGTCCATCCGGTCCTATAGTTCAGATCAGTGTATGGCGTCCGGTGGTGTCCGGTGCTGTGTGTGCTGCAGACAGTGTTGATTTTGACAGACATTTTTTATTTAGTTTTAGTCATAGTCTTTTCAATAAAATTCCATTTAGTTTTAGTCATATTTTAGTCAACAGATTTTTTGTTTTGTTTTAGTTGACTAAATCTAAGATTATAGTCGACTAAATCTACAGTTGATTTAGTCGACTAAAATGTGTTTTGGCGGTGCCTTGATGGCGTCGTAATGGCTGATTTTACACTTGGTTGCGTGCTGAAAATAGCCGATCTTCTTGTAGATCTGCTATTTTCAGAGCACAACACCCGAGCACAACCAAACATAAAATGACTTGTCTTTTCTACTGGATCTCTTCAGTCCCTCACTAACATTTCAGTCTAGTTTTTATTTGTTGACGAAATTGTCAATATATTTAGTCTCAGTTTGAGTCATCATAGCTTATTCGTTTTTATTTAGTTTTTATTTAGATTTCGTCAGTGAAAAAAAGGTAGTCGACCAACATTTTTCTTCATAGTTTTAGTCGACGAAATCAACACTGGCAAGACTGCAGCGTCTTGTCCAGTGCGTTCCGTGGCGTTTGTGTGTCTCGCTCTGTCCTGAGTGGGCTTAAACCTGGCTGAGCCCGATTAATTGCCCCCGTTGATCCGCCCTGGTTGCCGTGGGATACTGTTCTTGGGGCAGTAACAGAGTACACATTACAACTCAAACATTCACACTCAACTTATAAAATAAATGATAAAACATGCAGTTAGAAAAGTGACCCCATCACACCTGGATGTGCTTTACACCATGAAGCCCAGAGTGAGATACAGGCAGTTTGTTAACCAGTGTTGTGGCTGTGGTTGTAAAGAAGATGTTTAATCCATTAAGACCGGCGGGAACGCATCTGTGTGTCATTTTTAGAGTTCTTTGGCTATTTTTGGAGAAGAAAAAAGTGTGCAAATAGTTGAATATATATATATACATTTTTAACTCAAATCTTTGCTTCTGGGGGTCCCTGGAACAAAATATTTTGAGATGGGGGGGGGGGGGGGAGGGGGTCCGTGGACAAATAAATATCATTTGGGGGGTCTTGAAAACCATGAAAAACGTTTGAGAACCACTGATAGCAACATGAGTTTAAAACACATATGTTAGGATTTAGAAGACATTTGTAGAATCCAGGCAAAGACTTGAGTTAAAAAATGTTGGCTTTGAAAAATATATATTTAAAGATTTGCACAAATGTTCAAAATGTTTCAAAAAATCACACCCTGTGTGAAGGAAGCGGTGCCTTTGATGAGTGGCCTCCTGGTGGCGCTATAATAGGGCGGGGCGGGGCTTCAGCAGTCAATGCTCGTCCCTATTGGTGGTCTAAGTCCACATACCAAATTTGGACTTGCTGGCATGCTGCGAACTGGAGTTATAGCTGTTTAAAGCCCGTGCTCAAACGGACAAACGGACAAACGGACAAACGGACATACGGACGGACATAGTCAAATGTAGAGCGGCTGGCACCGCTAAAAAAATAGCAGATCTACAAGCTCATAGCGCGGCACTCGGTGTCGTGCTATGAGCTTGTATATCTGCTATTTTTGAATAGCCAAAGACATCTTAAAATGACACACAGATGCGTTCCCCATCTTAAGGGATTAAGCGATTAGCATCCACATCCAGCTTGTCATTAACACATTAATGAGACTATGAGTGTCGTCCGAATTAATGTTGATATTTTGTAAATCTGTTATTCAGTTTCTGACTGCAGCCTATAGTTGGTTGCTAAATAACGTCCAGAGCTCACATGGTTTGTATATGTTTTCTTCCACTTTGTCATTAAGTTTTTTTTTGTTTTTGCAGATCTGGTCATGGCAGTTACCTTATTTTTTAGTTTATTGCTCTGTTTTTGAAGTTTCACATGGTGGGTTTTGAGATCCTTGTTGAAGCGTTTGGCGAGCTTAGACTTACATTTGCGAGCTTCAGAGCATTTTTTTGTCTCCGACTTTCATAGCAATCAGTAGGCCTATGTCCGATATCATCCATGGCTCAGAGCGGGCTTTAACCCTGATGGCTCTCATGGGAGCCATGCTATTTAATATTGCTAGGAATTTGGTTTTGAAGCCCAGCCATGACTCTTGGACCTGTGTACTCCTGAGTTCTTTGGACCGGGGGGGGGGCGGCGCGGCGCGGCATAGCGCAGACATGTTTGTTTTGGGCAATGTTAAGTCAACCTGGTTTATACCCCTCAAAGATGTCCGCTGCTACCAAAAGACACTTGTTGACGCCCCCTTCAGGATTTGTGGCACGCTCTGTAGCACTCCTCTAGTATATCATAGAAATCATTCTGATCAGGAGGTCTGTAGATGGTGCCCACTAACACAGGTTTAGCTTTATCGAAAAATGACATCAACCCACACAGTTGGATAGATGGATAGATGGATAGATGGATAGATGGATAGATAGATAGATAGATAGATAGATAGATAGATAGATGGATATATGGAGAGGGCAACAAGGTGAACAGTCCATAATGTGGGTGGGTAGTCAGTCATGATATTTTTGGCCCTACTAGTCAGTCAGACAGCGGTTGTCAGCAACATCCTTAATGGAGGGCAGTGAAGTCCCAATGATCAGTTTCAATTGCGTTTCACGATTTAGGTCAGAACGAGTGTTAACATCAGTATCTTTGTGTACAGTATGTACATACAGACACCCTTACGCCTATTCCTACCATTACTGACCATTGAATCATTTTCTATTTCAATCTCTGAGTCCGTTAAAGGAGTAGGTATTTAGCAGTATTAATTAGCTGTTGTATTAATTAGTATTAGTTAGTTAATTAGTAGTTAAAGGAGTCGTTCACGCATAAAAGTGACTTATTTTCTATCATTCCACACCCCATGAAGTCTTGAATTCATGGAGATTTTTTTGTTTTTTGTCGCATTCCTGAGCCAGTAATTTGATGACCGGCAGAGTCTCCTTTAGTCTAGTGTCTCCTTTAGTAAGTGTAAGTCTACTTTACTCAAGTATTAACATGATACTTTTTTACTTCTGATCCACTACCTCTCAGAGATAATTGTACTTTTCACATTGCATATTTAGATTATCATTTCCAAACTTACATTAACCACTTAGGTCCTATTATACCATAATATAAAAAGATAAAAAGATAAACTTCAGTTTTTATATTCAAGTAAAAAACACAACAACACTAGAGTACTTCTTCTGTCCACATGGTGGCGTGTGCGGGCCTAACATGGCTTCCATGTGGCTCAGGAATATTAAGTAGGCTGCCCCAGGCAACGTGCACAGGTTTTGCATGTGAGCACATGAACCAGAATGCAGCGGGGTGTGTCACTCACACACACACACACACACACACACACACACACACACACACACACACACTCTTCTCCTGGGTGTCGTTTCTCTCATACATGTGCGTGTCTCCTCTCAGCCTGACACATGAGAGATCACAATGTATGTTTTGCATAACATGAGATACTGTGGTTCCATGTTCCATCACAACGGTTGTTTCAAAGCACTAATTCTCAACCAGCGGGGGTCCCAAAAGGACACTTATAGGAGCGGTTCCATTTGTACATTCTCAGAGACACTGAGGATTTTGGGCATTTTGGATTTTATGCCATATGTTTTTTCCCACCAAAAAAAATCTACAAAATAAATGAAAAAAGTGATTGATAAAACACGGCCCCCTCACGCATTAGAAGGAAACGATATCAGTCACCAGAACCGATGGGTGTTTTAGATGAATCTAACATGGTTAAAATGGAGTTTGAAGTTACACTGGGTTTGTATAGGAAGGGGGCGTGTCTGATCAAATTTATATCAAATATCTAAATATTGAATCAAGCAACTTAAATACTGTGTGGGTGAAACACAAAAGCCTGAGTAGACGTTAAAATGACCCCAAACATGTTGAAAGTGAAAGGATCAACGCAGTAAAGGCTTTGATGCGATGCAGTCTACCGTCTAGCTAGCCGACACCAACTCTGGACTCCTGGTCCTGGATCTCTGCCCTCCACACCCTGCTGTCTAGCATCAGGGTCTAGAGCTCTACAGCAGGGGTCTTCAACCTTTTCAGGCCAAGGACCCCCTAGCTGAGAGAGATGAAGCAGGGACCCCCTACTCTCTATTGTATAACATTTAGTTTCAGATTAAACTTTTTTTGTTTACTTGGTACTGCTCTTTTTTTCCCTCTACACCTATACATCTTTGACAAAAATAGCCGATCTACAAGCTCACAACGCCTCGCGCTCCGGACCCCCTGTTGAAGACCCCTGCTCTACAGTGTTGTTAGCTCTGCTGTCACACCTTAGTGCTTCTACGTAGGTGGTGCACCTCTTTCCTCTCCTGTCTTTACCCTGGGTTGTCTCCCACAGTGTCAGTTTGCTTGCCTGTAGTTCCGGGGTTCCTGACGCAGTGACCTGCCAGCCTCATCCTTATCTCTCTGACCTTATCTGTGACCCGTGGTGGAAGGTCCCCGTAGAGGACCACCATTCTGATGTGGTCCTCCCATGACACCATGAGACACCTAGGTTCAAGGTTCAAGGTTGAACTTTATTTGTCAACGATACCAATTACAAAGTAAAAGGCACGTGAAGTCGGTAGCGCTGTCGCCTCACAACTAGAAGGTCCTGGGTTTGATTCCCGCCGGGGACGCTGTGGGCGCTGGGGGCGTGTTCTCTCCTCCTCGTCATCAGTGCCCATACCCTAGGTGGGGTTGGTAAAAGGGCCTTTCTGTGTGGTTTTTGCATGTTCTCCCCGTGTCCCCTAGGGTAGGTACCCTCACAAAAAACATGCAGTAATCCTGGTTTCCCTCTAAAATGGAACCTAGGTAATTTCCTCTTTTCTTGTGATAACATTATCACCCACTTTGATTGTGAAGCTGAGGTTAAAACTAGAAACGTTAGTTACTACTTTGTAGATTTTGATTATTATTACAAAACATACATTCAGCCCTATATACATTTCGGCCATTTGAAAATAGCCGATCTACAAGCTCACAATGCGTCGCATGGAGCTTGTAGATAAAAGGATTTTTATGAATTCTATACGTTTGAAAACTACATCTTGATACATTTTGATACCAATGCTTTTGTACTTTTACTCCTGTAAATTTTGAATTCCGAACATTTACTTGTAACAGAGTATTTCTACATTCCAGTATTAATACTTTTACTTAAGGAAAATATTTGAGTACTTTTTTCCATCACTGGCTGTAACACACGCCCCAGAGACCTGTTGCCTGGAAGCTAGTTGACTGCATGGTGTGGAGATCATTTCTGTTCCACAAACCTGACAAAAATGCAGTTGTTTTGTGGTTCAGCCAGTTTGTGCACAAACACAGCAAACTGGAACAATGTGCTCCTCAGAGCACATGGTCTCCTCCAGGCCAGGAAGTATATAAGTCAATCTTTAGCCAATCAGGAATGGAATATGAAAACTTCTGACAGATCCGTCTGTATAGAGATAATGTTGTGTACCGATTTGCGTCAAAATCTGTAAGAGTGATATAAAAAAATAAATGTGTTTTGTAAAAATTGGCCTCCTGGTGGCGCTATGTTAGGCTGACGTGAAAAAATTCATGCTATACAATTTACAATTTAGGCATTTATCAGAGGTTTTTAACCCATTCAAACCGGGAACGCATCTGTGTTACCACTTTAACCATTATTTTATACTTTGGCTGTTTTTGAAAAATGGAATATATATATTTTTTAAAGCGGACCTTTTTAAGCGGACCATATAATTGTGGGGGTCCCTGACATGAAAAAAAGTTAATATTTAAAAAACAGATATATTCAAAGATTTGCACATATTTTCATGATTAAAAAATATATATATATATCCAAAGAAATCTTAAAATGACACAGATGCGTTCCCGGTCAATGCCACTGGACGTCAAAAAAAAAATATATATTTTTTTTTTTTTTGGAAAAAAAAATCAGAACCCAAGATATCATGATTTGAAAATGTTCTGCTCCATTCACTTCTTGTTTAACTTCTTACTGAAAAAGGCTGTATCTCGGCTCCTAAGCACTTTTTTTTTTACAATGAATTTTGGCTGTGGCACTCAGAGCCAAACTGCCAGAAATAAGTCAGGCACTGAATGAGTTGTTAATGGATTAAAGGGATATTCCACTTTCAGAAAAACTTTTGGTGATTTTATCATCTACTCAAGCCTTTGTGAGCCCCCCAGACAGTTTTTAAGTTGCTCCATTCAGTATTTAGATATTTGATTTTCATTTTATCAGACACGCCCCCTTCCTATACAAACCCATTGTAACTTCAAACTCCATTTTAACCATGTTAAATTCATCAAAAACACCCGTCCTTGGTTCTGGTGACTCATCCTGCCCTCCTAATACGTGAGGGGGCCGTGTTTTTCCGAGATTTTTTTTCATTTATTTTATTTTATTTTTTTAATTTTCCAAAAAAAACATATTAAAAATAAATGAAAAAAGTAATTGAAAAAACACGGCCCCTCACGTATTAGGGGGGTGGTAGGAGACGGGTGAACCAAGGACGGGTGTTTTTGATGAATCTAACATGTTAAAAATGGAGTTTGAAGTTACAATGGGTTTGTATAGGAAGGGGGCGTGTCTGATAAAATGAATATCTAATGTCTAAATATTGAATCAAGCAACTTAAAAACGGTCTGGGGGGTTCACAAAAGCCTGAGTAGACGATACAATCACCAAAAGTTTTTTTGAAAGTGAAATATCTCTTTAATGTCCATATTATTCAGATATTTTTGTCTGCCTGCCTGTCTGTCTGTCTGTCTGTCTGTCTGTCTGTCTGTCTGTCTGTCTGGTTGTGTCCCTTCTATGCCCATGTATGGACGTCCCTGATGTCATTGATATGACTGCATAGTGCTGAGATCATAAGATCATAGGCTGGACAGTACTATGATAATGGGGGGGGTTACTGGACTAGTACTATGATAATGTTTATGGGGGGGGAACAACAGCCGTTACATAACGGCTGTTGTTCAGTTCACAGGGTATAGGCTGGTGTCCCCACCAGGTCGTGACCCCTGGCATTTGGCCTTTTGTGCCCTCAAAGAATTGACTACACCAAAGGTCAAGTGGCCTTGACCCCTAACACAATGCAACAGTGTGTCCTGTGGTAAAGACTGGTCCCGCTCCGTGACTAATGTGGGATTTTCTTTTCACATAACATTATAAAGTTATGTGACATGTTATTCAGGCCTCACTGAGCTCAGTGATCTGAAGGCAAGGGGTGATCCAGGCAGTGGTGTAAACAAGTAGCTAAGTACATTTACTCAAGTACAGTACTTAAGTACACTTTAGAATTTGTAGTTTACTGGAGTGTTTCCAAGTGTCTATACTTTTACTTCTACTCCACTACATCTCAGAGGCAAATATTGTATTTTTACTCCACTATTATTTATTATATCGATTATTTGAAAACTTTAGTTTTTATTATTATCACAAAAGATATACAGTAACCACTTCAGCCATTTGAAAATAGCAGATCTACCTTACAAGCTCACAATGCGTCGCATTGTGAGCTTGTAGATCTGCTGCACAATTTTCAAAAGATTTGTATACATTTTGAAAACTTGAAATGAGACATTTCTGCATAATGAGCACTTTTATTTTTGATACTTTAAGTGCATTTTGATGCCAATACTTTTGTACTTTCACTCAAGTAAATTTTGATTACCGGACTTGTAACAGAGTATTTCTACATGTCAGTATTGATAATCTTACTTAAGTAAAAAATGTGAGTACTTTTTCCACCATTGGATCCAGGTATAAATAAAGTTGGCCTCTCTCAAATGGTCATTGGTAATGTACTTAATTAACAGGTAATTAACTTAGTGTTATACTTGGACTTAATCCACAGGACTTACGGTTCTGTCCTTACAGGACAGTTATATACTTCATTGCACGCGGATGCTCGTGCGCAGAACATAGCCGATCTACAAGAATGCGATCTACATGCATTGTGGGCTTGTAGATCTGCTATTTCTTTGTGCGTGGCACGTCCAGCATGAGTCCAGCCTTATATGTTGTTTATCTGTCATGGTTCCAGTTTTTCAGACTTTTAATTTGACATACAGTATACTCAGTGGTGGACAAAGTACTCAATTGTTTTACTTACTTACTCTGTCAAAGTAAAAGTCCGGAATTCAAAATTGACTTGAGTAAAAGTACAAAAGAATTGGTATCAAAATGCACATAAAGTACAGAGAATTTAAAAGTAAAAGTACAAAAATGCATGAAAATAGCAGATCTACAAGCTCACAACGCGTCGCGATGCGACGCGCTGTGAGCTTGTAGATCTGCTATTTTCAAATAGCCTAGGTAGGTATAAAATAGGGCTAAAGTGGTTAATGTATGTTTTATAATGTAACAATTTATATCTGCAAAGTAACTAGTAACTAAAGTTTTCAAATAATTGTAGTGGAGTAAAAGTAAAAGTATTGAATATTGTACGTAAGTACAGTGCTTGGGTAAATGTACTGTAAAAAATACTTAGTTGCTTTACACCACTGTATATAATATACTATCATCATCAACGACCATGATTATCACTCTTAAGTTCATGTAGGTTTAATAGAACGCTTCATTAAGCTGGTCTTCCTCCAAACACGATCATGAGCCGAAGACAAATAATCAAACAAACACTTTGGTGAAAGCCTGGCATGTTCAAACCTGACAATCTTAAGCAAGCTGTGTGGTGAGTTTGTGGTGTGTGTGTGTGTGTGTGTGTGTGTGTGTGTGTGTGTGTGTGTGTGTGTGTGTGTGTGTGTGTGTGTGTGCGTGTGCGTGCATGCACGCCTGTGTGTATGTGTGTATGTGTTTGTTTATTCAAACTATGTAAGTGGGTTAATCTATCACTTTTCCCCTTAGTGTTTTCCAAGCTTACTTTTCCTTTCCTGGCCTGTTGATTTATAAGCCTGTTTATCACAGGTTTATCACTGTCCTGATACTTACCTCTGGGTAGCGTCTGAAACGATCCATGGTTAGGGTGGCTACCATCTCTGATCAGCATGTGAGCCTGGCTGACTCAACCTCCATCGCTTATATGTAGCAGTTACTTTCAAAGGTAACCGGAGCGCTCGCCCACAAAAACACAGTCGCCCCCATTTTTTCCCCGGACTGCTCGGCCCTAGCGGTTCTTGTATTCTTGTATTAGTATTACTGAGGTTAAGGTTAGGTTTAGACATAGTTTTACTGAGGTTAAGGTTAGGAATAAGGTTAGGTTTAGACATAGTTTTACTAAGGTTACATATAGGAATAAGGTTAGGGTTAGACATAGTTTTACTGAGGTTAAGGTTAGGAATAAGGTTAGGTTTAGACATAGTTTTACTGAGGTTAAGGTTAGGAATAAGGTTAGGTTTAGACATAGTTTTACTGAGGTTAAGGTTAGGAATAAGGTTAGGTTTAGACATAGTTTTACTGAGGTTAAAGGGTCTACACCATGAATTTTAACTTTTTCTTCATTTTTGTGTGTTTTTGGTCTCCCCCACCTCTCTTCTGTTCCAACAAATACCCGACTTCGAGCATGCAGGCTTTCATAGGCTATCTGTGGTTTTCATGTAAATTGGTCTGAAAACAGTCCGTCAGATTTGTTCCCCCACCCTACGTCACGTCTGGGAACAATTCCTCCCGTTTTTCAGTTCTAACCAACAAAAAAAATAATCCAAAAAAAAAAAAAAAAAAACATTTTTATTTTTTTATAAATTTTTTCTTTTTTTTTTTTTTTACTTTTTCCACACAGAACCAGGACATGACATGCATACAAACTGGCTCAATAGCGCCCCGTGCCAAACAGGACAATGTGGTATTACAGGTGAAAGTGCTTTATAAGCCAGAGAGAAGTTAGTTGGAATGAGTATATCTGAGGCTTGATTTAGGCTCAAACCTTTTGAAAAACGTTTGAGGGACATACACAATATGATATCAAATATTATTATTATTTTTTAAATTCATGGTGTAGCTCCTTTAAGGTTAGGAATAAGGTTAGGTTTAGACATAGTTTTACTGAGGTTAAGGTTAGGAATAAGGTTAGGTTTAGACATAGTTTTACTGAGGTTAAGGTTAGGAATAAGGTTAGGTTTAGTCATAGTTTTACTGAGGTTATGTTTAGGAATAAGGTTAGGTTTAGACATAGTTTTACTGAGGTTAAGGTTAGGAATAAGGTTAGGTTTAGTCATAGTTTTACTGAGGTTAAGGTTAGGAATAAAGTTAGGCTTGGACATAGTTTTACTGAGGTTACGTTTAGGAATAAGGTTAGGTTTAGTCATAGTTTTACTGAGGTTAAGGTTAGGAATAAGGTTAGGTTTAGACATAGTTTTACTGAGGTTACGGTTAGGAATAAGGTTAGGTTTAGACATAGTTTTACTGAGGTTACGGTTAGGAATAAGGTTAGGTTTAGACATAGTTTTACTGAGGTTAAGGTTAGGAATAAGGTTAGGTTTAGACATAGTTTTACTGAGGTTAAGGTTAGGAATAAGGTTAGGTTTAGACATAGTTTTACTGAGGCTACGTTTAGGAATAAGGTTAGGTTTTGACATAGTTTTACTGAGGTTACGGTTAGGAATAAGGTTAGGTTTAGACATAGTTTTACTGAGGTTAAGGTTAGGAATAAGGTTAGGTTTAGACATAGTTTTACTGAGGTTAAGGTTAGGAATAAGGTTAGGTTTAGACATAGTTTTACTGAGGTTACGTTTAGGAATAAGGTTAGGTTTAGACATAGTTTTACTGATGTTATGGTTAGGAATAAGGTTAGGTTTAGACATAGTTTTACTGAGGTTACGTTTAGGAATAAGGTTAGGTTTAGACATAGTTTTACTGAGGTTACGTTTAGGAATAAGGTTAGGTTTAGACATAGTTTTACTGAGGTTAAGGTTAGGAATAAGGTTAGGTTTAGACATAGTTTTACTGAGGTTACGTTTAGGAATAAGGTTAGGTTTAGTCATAGTTTTACTGAGGTTAAGGTTAGGAATAAGGTTAGGTTTAGACATAGTTTTACTGATGTTATGGTTAGGAATAAGGTTAGGTTTAGACATAGTTTTACTGAGGTTACGTCTAGGAATAAGGTTAGGTTTAGACATAGTTTTACTGAGGTTACGTCTAGGAATAAGGTTAGGTTTAGACATAGTTTTACTGAGGTTAAGTTTAGGAATAAGGTTAGGTTTAGACATAGTTTTACTGAGGTTAAGGTTAGGAATAAGGTTAGGTTTAGACATAGTTTTACTGAGGTTAAGGTTAGGAATAAGGTTAGGTTTAGACATAGTTTTACTGAGGTTACGTTTAGGAATACCTGGTGGCGACCGTCACCGGATTTGACCCGGTGGAAGCGTGTTTTTGGGGCGAGTGTTCTTGTATTCCTTTCAAATACCATACGTATGTTTCTGCCTGAGTATTTGACCCGTCTCTGCTGTGGTGATGCTGTATTCACATCACTAGAATGATCCCTGACCTGCACTCGTACCCTATAGTTCACCATGTAAACTCAGTATGTATGTGTTGTAGGCCTAGTGTGAGTGGGTGATGGTATTGAGTGTTAGAACTGATCTGCAAGCTATATTATTATTACATAAAGTACCGAAGTCTGAAGGAATTCAGACTACAGAATTCATTCCCTACCTTACGTCAATGGCAGAGAGTTAGACCCTGTACACTTAGTTCCACAGTGACCTAGGGGTCCATGCTGGATCATTTAGACCCTGTACAGTGTACAAATGGAACCAAATGGACCCTGACGGGTCAATTTGGTTCCATTTGTACACTGTCAGAGTTAAGGGTAGACCTTGAAAGTGTTCCCTCTGCACTAAATATCTTCGCCGAAAAGTGCCAAACTATATTTCGCCTAATGTTCCCCCCAGAACAGGAATGCTGGGTTTCAAATGGTTAAACCCAGCAACCACCCCCCT
>NC_139941.1:56225838-56238338 GCF_963454915.1 Gymnoscopelus microlampas
AGCTCCACTGTGGGGCTCTATGCTTTATAGAGCTCCACTGTGGGGCTCAATGCTTCATAGAGCTCCTCCGTGGGGCTCAATGCTTCATAGAGCTCCTCTGTGGGGCTCAATGCTTCATAGAGCTCCACTGTGGAGCCTAATGCTTTATAGAGCTCCACTGTGGAGCTCAATGCTTCATAGAGCTCCACTGTGGGGCTCTATGCTTATAGAGCTCCACTGTGGGGCTCTATGCTTCATAGAGCTCCACTGTGGGGCTTAATGAAACTCTGGCTCACTATTGAAATCACACCAAGTGAAAGACCAAATGCCTGCTGGCCAAACAGCATATTGGCTGCTAGAACAATGAGAGGACTTGTTTTGGTGGCTGGCACTCACTCACTCACTCACTCACTCACTCACTCACTCACACATACAGATGCACGCACACACGCGTACACCCACCCACACACCCACACACACCTAACAAATACAGGCATCCACACACACACACACACACACACACACACGCGCTCCTGTACATGCGCTCTGATGCACACACACACATGCGCGCATACAGGAGCGTAAATGCCCCAAGGGCCCGGCTCTTGTCTGTGGGCCTATAACAAAGCATTTTTGGGTGTGATTACAACCTGATTATAACATGATTATGATGTGATTAGGCCCGCCGTCTGGCCCGCAGCGGGCCCCATCTACTGCTGACTCGCTGGGTTTTCCGTCCCCGCTTCAGCAGACCTGTCAGAATGGCTCTCATTCAGCCAGGCGGCTCCCATTATCCAGCTCTCTGTGGCCCCGTCCAACCCGCCGGGCCCTCTGCGCTCCCGCAATCGTCCGATAAAGCCCCCCGACGGGTCAGGGCCCGACACAGAAAAACACCAGCGTGGTATTTGGACACGCACACAGAAAAGTGCTGGGGTTTGCACATCGACGGCCTGGCCGCTCGATGCTCCATGACAAAACAGTCATAGGGAGCAGAGGTTCCCGCCTCGGACCTTTTCGCCCCGTATCCGCTTCTCTCCTTCGTTTCCCCCACTTTTCAAGCCCCCCAGCTCAGTAAACCCCCCCTGGGTTTACTGAGCTGATACTGTTGTTGATCTACTGACCAAAGGTCACAATTATTGACCCCTGGGTTCTCGATTTGCCCCATACAGCAAGCCTACAGGCGACTCCTGGAAGAGCAGCATGCACTCAACCCACCGGCCAAGGCCACCCCGGCCATCCCACCCAAGGCGGCCCCTAAGAGCAAGCCGCCGGTGCAAGAGAAGGTCCCCATCGCCGTCCCCATTGTGGAGGCGCCCAAAGCCCCAGAACCCGTTCTGGAGGTGCCCGCAGTTCCAGAGCCCGTTGTAGAGGCGCCCGCAGAACCAGAGCTTCTTGTTGAGGCTCCCACAGAACCAGAGACCGTTGTTGAGGCTCCCACAGAACCAGAGGCCGTTATTGAGGCTCCCGCAGAACCAGAGGCCGTTATTGAGGCTCCCGCAGAACCAGAGGCCGCTGTTGAGGCTCCCGCAGAACCAGAGGCCGTCGTTGAGGCTCCCACAGAAGCAGAGGCCGTGGTGGAGACAGAGGCGGCACCAGAGTCCGTTCTGGAGGAGTCGGCGGCACCTGAGCCCGTTCTGGAGGAGTCGGCGGCACCTGAGCCGGTGGAAGCAGAACCTGAGCCCATGGTCGTAGAAGAGACGCCGGTCGAGGTCGAGGTCGTGGCCGAGGTCGAGGCCGAGGCAGAGGTCGAGCCAGTCCCAGTCGCAGAGGAGACCCTAGTCGTCGAAGCCACGCCAGTGGAGACCCCTACAGAGGAAGCTGAAGTACTGCAGGAAGCTGAACCCATCATTCCAGAGCCAGAAACAACAACAGAGGTAAGATCTCTCAAATGGGTTCATTTGAGGAAGGACATGCATCCCATGTGTGCCAGATGTGCGTCTGATCCGCCGCACATGGGATGCACATGGCATGAGATGTGGAAACGCAAACAGATCCGGCAAAAATACACCAGATGTGTATTTTTGCCTGATTCGTTTGCGTCTAACGCACATTTACGGTGCTGTTCCACATCGTAATGCATCTGACGTACATTCACCTTAAAATGACCTGTTTTTAACCAATGTATCCGTCCTATAAGAACTTACATATAATATAAGAGGGTATGATTTAAGAGGGTTATGTGTTTTTAAAACACGTAGAAAAGCAAGAACTAACGTAAAAGCTAGATGTGTTTCAGCTTTGGGAGTTACTAAGTTTTTTGGGAGTCACCAAGGCTATGGAATAGCCTTAGTGTTGAGTTGAAATTGTGCAGATCTCAGGGGAGATTTAAAAAGCCTTAAAAAGTTAAATCATTCAATAATGATTTTTTTTTCCAATTAATGATTGTAAAGGATAGGCAAATAATAAGCATTGTGCTTCGGCTTATTCCTTTTTGTTCGGTCATTGAATTAGATGTTGTGTGTGAGTTGGTTGGACATGTACATTTGTGATGATGACTTTCTTGTTGTAAGCCCACACACGTGTGTTTTGGTTTGTTGTAAACAATGACCAAAAATAAACCATTCATTCAATCATTCAGATCATTCATTGATTCATTCATTCCGATCCTCCATTGGTTGGTTCACATGGTGATGGCGAGGTGAACACATTCTCAACAGGCTTTATTATGAAAGTCCACATCCGCTTGAAAATGTCGTTCGAACAGAAAACGTGTGTTGCTCGAAATCCAGGTGTGCTTTCTTGTGAAGTGTCATCAAATGGCTCTGCTTTGAAGTTTGGGAGCATGATTTTGTCTTTACTATAAATGCAGTGAGCGTGTGTTTTGTTAAAGGTTTCCTATAGGCTGGTTGGAAAAGGGCAGGAAGGGGTTTTTCTCCTCCTCGTTTACTGAAAGGCAGCGTTTTTTTTAGACGCATGTGGTGGCGTGAAAATGGCCGCCGACCGAGGCTCTGCCAGCAGCAACGAGATGGAGTTGAGTCCCGCTGGGGTGGAGTGGCAGGAGAGGCGGGGGAGGGGAGCGGGGTTAGAAAGAACAACATGTTCCATTTAGCACAGAGAGAGAGAGAGAGAGAGAGAGAGAGAGAGCCTGTATGAGGCCTGTATGCTCGCTCTGCCGTCACCATACATTAGCCTACCTCCTACATGCAAACTGTCTGCCTCCATAAACACACGTGTGTACAGGGCTCATACTGTTCATTCTTCTCCTGCAGTGATTATCCTTATCGATTGCTCTTATATAATGGATTAAATCGATTAGAGTTGCAAACCCTCCACACGTGTGCTTTGTGTTGCATGTGTGTCTTGACAGAATGAGAGACAGATTAGACTCTGTCTCGTCTTGACTTTGACCAGTATAGTGAGACTTAATTGGCTTGAATGATGTTAGTCTGCATTCTGTAGATTAGTGAAAGTGACCCATAGAGATTTATGCTTTACATTTAAACCCATTTAATACGGGAACGCAACTGTGTCATTTTTTAAAATTTGAGATTTAAGCATTATTTTATACTTTGGCTCTTCAAAAAAAATGTAATTCTTCAACATTTGTGCAAATCTTTGAATACATATATTTTTTTAAACAACATTTTTAACTCAAATCTTTGCTTGCGGAGCTCTACCTGGAACAAAATAGGTTTTACAAATGCTCGCTTTAAAAAATATATATAGGCTAATCAAAGATTTGCATACATTTTCTCTACAAGCTCATAGCTTGTAGATCTGCTATTTTTGAATAGCCAAAGACATCTTAAAATGACAGAGATGGTTCCTGGATTGATTGGATTAATTAATTATGGGTCAAAAACCTGTATGTTGAACTGATGAATGAATGAAAGATAAATGAATAAATGCTGCTTTTTTGCATCATGCTGCTGACGCTTCATAGTGGCTTGTTGCTTGTTTACGCTACGTGTTGTAGATGTGATGTTAAGGTGTTTAAATGGATGTTATGTAGCATAATGGTACAGGCTAACATGTTGTAGATGTGATGTTAAAGGTGTTTAAATGGATGTTATGTAGCATAATGGTACAGGCTAACATGTTGTAGATGTGATGTTAAAGGTGTTTAAATGGATGTTATGTAGCATAATGGTACAGGCTAACGTGTTGTAGATGTGATGTTAAAGGTGTTTAAATGGATGTTATGTAGCATAATGGTACAGGCTAACGTCATGCTACGGTCATGTAGTCCGGGTACGAGAACAGAACGTCCTGTTTTCCTCTTCCATGTGCTACATGTGGGCTTCTGCCGTTTGCTCAGCACGTGCGCACTCTCTCTCACTCACACACACACGCGCACGCACGCACGCACGCACACACACACACACACGCACACACACACACACACACGCACACACACACACAAAAACATTGTGAGGACATTTCATGAATGCCATTTTAACCTGTTTTACATTTTTCTTTACATTAACCCCAGAAGCCTGATGTGTTGTTGTGAGCTTGTAGATCTGCTATAGTGTCAGTGCTGCACGACACTGGCATGCAAGTGTAAATCAGGGCCAAATGACTCAAAAACTAAAAACCTTAAACCTAACCCCCACCAAACCAGACCAAACCAGACCAGACCAGGCCAGGCCAGGGGAATGTCCTACACACAATGTCTATTTCTGACATTTTACTAAAACTATGTGTGAGGATATTTCACCCTCACAAATATACTATTACCAGTGTGCACGCACGCACACACACACACACACACACACTTTTCTGGGGTAGTTGTTGCACCATGACCACATATGGTGGTGTGTAGAACGGACCGTGTGTTCCCACGTGCTCACGCGTGTGCATGTGAGCACGCGTGTGCATGTGAGCACGCGTGTTGGGAGAGAAGTCAGTGATGAATAGCAGTCGACTTCACTCAAGGAAATACGATCCCCACACACACACACACACACACACACACACACACACACACACACACACACACACACACACACACACACACACACACACACACACACACACACACACACACACACACACACATACATACACATACACTCCCCACTCAAGTATTTTTCTATAGGAGAAGGGTCTTCCCATCCCCCCCCTCCCTCCTCTTTGGCGCCTCTCTCTCTCTCTCTCTCTCTCTCTCTCTCTCTCTCTCTCTCTCTCTCTCTCTCTCTCTCTCTCTCTCTCTCTCTCTCTCTCTCTGAGCTGCAGATGTTGGTCTTTTCCTCCTTCAGTCCAACAGGACGAACAGACAGGCTCATACTCTCATACTTATAGGTTTCTGGGTGAACTTGAAATCGGACGCGCTTCTGAATGCAAACGTATTGAGCGTTGCATATATATATATATATATATATATATATATATATATATATATATATATAAATATATATTCATACACATATTATGAGTTCAGTGGATTTTTAGGTCACATTTAAAGTATTAATGAATGTTGTGGATGTAGTGGAATTTTTAATGAGGCTGAACACAGTAAAGCACACACACACATAGACACACACACACACACACACACACACACACACACACACACACACACACACACACACACACACACACACACTTGAGAGACTAAGAGAGCATTGCAAGAAAGTGCGATTTGCCTAGAGCGCCGCAAACGGTCGGTGGGTCGGTGGGTCTGCGGGTCGGTGGCGGGACTCGAACACGTGTGCCAGTTGGGCGCTTTAAAAGATGGGGCTCATACTGAGCTGGTTCCGGGCCCCCGTAGAGGAGGGGCCCCCGCTTTTGGACGTCACTGTGGAGACTCAGGTGAGTGTCTGATCTTCTTTCGGACCCCCTAAGCTGACCTCCTTTAGAGGAGGAGCAGCCTGTGGGCTCCTCTGTCTCCTCAGTGGAATGCAGGGAGGCCAACACTGAACATTTTGTACCAGCCTGCTCTCTCTCTCTCTCTCTCTCTCTCTCTCTCTCTCTCTCTCTCCCCGTATCTCTCTCGCTCCCTCCTTCCTCTAGTTAGTACCCTCCCTCTCTCCTGTCTCGCCCCTTCCCCCAATTCTCTCTCTCTCTCCATTACTCCTGTGGTGTGTTTGTATACAGGGGGCCTGTGCGTGCCCCCCCCCTACCCCCCTCACCCCCCCCTCCCCTCTTCTTAACAACATCTGCGCGTGCTCCACTGCCATTGGTCGATGTGCAGGGAGGAGGGGAGGAGCTCCAATCCAGAGGCTGGATTTTTTTACTTCTTTTTTTTCTCTTCTCTTTCTTTTGGTGGAGATGTTGAGAGAGTAGAGGGGAGGGGGGTGTGTCTGCTATGAGCTAATTTTGGTAGGGTCTAATAATCCCTATGTGCAGAAGTGTGTGTGTGTGTGTGTGTGTGTGTGTGTGTGTGTGTGTGTGTGTGTGTGTGTGTGTGTGTGTGTGTGTGTGTGTGTGTGTGTGTGTGTGTGTGTGTGTGTGTGTGTGTGTGTGTGTGTGTGTGTGTGTGTGACAGTTGTCATCACAACCTGGTTTAAATCCAGACAGATTCAGTGGGACTGAAAATAGACCCTAAATAAGTATCTAGTGGATGATGTGTTCTATTGTTTGGTGTGTGAGACACAGCGGACACAAAGCAAAGTACACATCACAGTGTAAGATAGATAGATGTGAATCACAGCCGCTATTGTTTCTACTGTCAGCCTGAGCGTAGACAGTTCACTGTGCTATGAGAGAGAGACATAGAGAGAGACAGAGAGAGAGAGAGGGAGAGACAGAGAGAGAGAGAAAGAGAGAGAAAGAGAGAGAGAGAGAGAGAGAGAGAGAGAGAGAGAGAGAGAGAGAGAGAGAGAGAGAGAGAGAGAGAGAGAGAGAGACATAAATGTATGTATTCTCATGCCAATAATGCTCCTTTGAATAGAGAGAGCGAGAGAGAGGTGTGTGGGTGTTATTGTTGTGTGGTGTGTGTGTGTGTGGGGGGGGGGGTGTACAGATTGGCCAATGTGTGGCACGGCACGTGAGCAGCCCCCCCCCCCCCCCCACACACACACACACACACACACACACACACACACACCCCTGTACAACTTTTATGGGTTTATTCTGTGAAACACTGAGTGTCTTTTGTTCAGTGTCTGTGAATATGTAACAGTGTTAATAATCACCACGTTGTCTTTGTGTTTCTCTCCTGAAGATTGAAATAATAATATTAACAATAATAACAATCATAATCATAGTTAAGTTGTGTGTGTGTGTTTTATTTGGACAGCTTGTCTTGTTTGCTATTGACGGTGAATTGAGATTTTTTAGTTTTTAGTAATTTTTAGTTACTAGAATGTACAGTGTCTCTGTATGTTTTCTGACAGTTTAGTTGTTGTTGTTTGGTAATAGGTTTGTGTGAAACGGTGTGTGTGTGTGTGTTTGTGTGTGTGTGTGTGTGTGTGTGTGTGTGTGTGTGTGTGTGTGTGTGTGTGTGTGTGTGTGTGTGTGTGTGTGTGTGTGTGTGTGTGTGTGTGTGTGTGTGTGTGTGTGCGTGTGTGCGTGTGTGAACATGGCGTACACATGCGTTTCGGGACACAGTGTTCTATCAGTGGGGTAAAGGGTTAAAACTAGACCCTGGCCGGGCTGACAGTAAGACACTGTACTGTGGGGTCTGTACACTGTAAAGTCCTCAGTGCTAAATGAACCCTCTGTGTGGGGTTACATTAGGAGTGTGGATTGTCAGAGTGTGCTGTATGATAATAGGATCTGTAAGACACGCTCTTTGGTACACTGTGTTCCACTGGGGAGGCTGGGAGCCCATCCCCCCTTCTCCCTTTCTTCCTTCCTCTCTCTCTCTCTCTCTCTCTCTCTCTCTCTCTCTCTCTCTCTCTCTCTCTCTCTCTCTCTCTCTCTCTCTCTCTCTCTCTCTCTCTCTCTCTCTCTCTCTAGTCTCTATGACGACCATACCAGCCCTGTGTACATATCTATCTATCTATACGTTGTGTGTGTTTGTTTACTCTTTGTTCAGGGTCGTCATGCAGGAGCCAAGCTTCCTGAGGGGAGGTGGGGTCTCTTAATGCATAAACAGACCAGAACCTCCTGGAGGGGAGGGGAGGGAGGTGGGGTCTCTTAATGCATTAACAGACCAGAACCTCCTGGAGGGGAGGGGAGGGAGGTGGGGTCTCTTAATGCATAAACAGACCAGAACCTCCTGGAGGGGAGGGGAGGGAGGTGGGGTCTCTTAATGCATAAACAGACCAGAACCTCCTGGAGGGGAGGGAGGGAGGTGGGGTCTCTTAATGCAAACACCACACAGACCACAACCTTTTTATTTTTATACCTAATAGGAGCGCCTCATCCATTTTCAACCTATATTTTCATATAATTGTCCCTCTAATGCTCATTATGATAATATATGGCACCATTTCTGTGTCTCAGAGGAGGGCTGTGGACAGCTTAGAAAGCCTGCCTACCAGTGACGTCATCGATATACCGATGATGTCACTAGTTTGAGATCTTGTTTGAAATGACCAAACCTGCCTAATAGGCAGGTTTGGTCATTTCAAACAAGATCTCAAACTTTATGTTGTTATTAATGCTAGAACGATGGCTTCTGTTCCAGCCGTGCTAACGTTCCAGGAAGAGAGAGAGGCTGTAGTTTCTATAGCTTTGCTGGAGAGCTTGTAGATCGTCTACTTTCTGCAAAGATCTAGAATACACTAATGTGTAGAGAGGAAATACTAGAGAATCTAGTATAGAGTCCCCTGGGGGGCCCGATTAACCAAGTATACAGGGTTTAAGGCGTCAATGTTCTACTTTGTGCCTGCGGTAGTCAAATCTGAAGTGACAGGTGGTTTATCATTATATGATAAAGCACCTGTTTATGGCTTTATCATATTATGATCCCATCGGAACCTCCGCTATTATAGCTCTATGACATACATGGGCCACATGCGGCCCCTACCTTCACTTAATGCGGCCCGCAGGTTAATATCAGAATAGTGATATATTATTGATTTCAGCTGTTACAGTTCCAAACATACAAACATGACCCGCTTTAATCACTTCAGTCTATATTAGTAGCCTAATGACTAGTATTAAATTCTATTGTCTTTTTTATGTCCAATGTATTTGTATTGAAGTTCATAAAGTTAACATAAGTATAACTAAATCCATTTGAAATCAAATAAAAATGTTACTTTTCAGGATTCCAATAAAAAAATAGCACAAAACAATCTGGATTCCAATTCAAAAATAGCAAAAATAGCAGATCTACAAGCTCAAAACGCTCAAACGCTCAAACGCTCAAACGCTCAACGCTCAACGCTCAAACGCTCAAAACGCGTCGCACTACGACGCGTTTTGAGCTTGTAGATCAGCTATTTTTGCTACTTTTGTTTGACATAGAATGGCGAACAAAAGTTACATTTCGGAGAGACAGCAGGCCTATATGCAACGTGGCCCTCTGGAGTGAGTGTGGAAATATAGTGGCCCTCTCCATCATCAAAGTTGCATCACCCCTGCTCTATGATGAGGTGTGACACCGGTGAACCGTGGCCAACAGTACCCATGTCTACCTTTTCCTCCACATCGTATCCAAATTTATCGTATCCAATATTTTTTAGTCAGCCTGTGCCCAGTCAGTCAACCCCGTTCGCAGGTGTCGGTCGGTATAAGCTACTGCTCCCGTTTCGGCCGCAGTGGGTAAACACGGCGCAGGCTGACCCAAAAAAAAGCGATTTAAACGCTTGTCTCAATCCGTCGCTTAAATGTTCTTGACCGCTAAAATGTCAAACATCTGAGAGCAGGGAGGACTACCTTCACTTTTTGGATACGATGTGTGGAAATAGGTAAAATTTGACGCTGTGGTGGCCACCGTTGGTCGGTGTCACAATCTGCCGGCATACTAGGAAGCGGCAGCCTACGCACTCGAAGCCCTCCACCATATTATGGTGGAGGGTGAGGTTCCAAACGGGGCTCCAGAGTGATGGCTGGTTTGGACTCCGTTCTAACCCTGTTTAAACTGTCAACGGGGGCTGGCTGCATGGTAAGACTCTATTCTTAGTGTCTTACCAGTAGCTAGACGACCCGCATTCCTTGCCTGTGTGATAATAGCCTCCATTCTAGACTGGAGTGCAATAGGGTTGCCATGTTTACCCAAACACGCAACAAAACCAGCGTTGGCCAAATGACTTTAATTATATCTACTTATTATTATTTGGCACCAGCACCAACAGCAACCAACTGGATGTGTGCAAACCCACTGTTTTGAACTAGTGGGTAGACAGACTGTCTGGTCATCAGAACCTCACAGGTTCAATCTCCTGGCTCCATGTGTCCCTGAGCAAGACACTTAGTAGACAAATAATTTGTTTTGGGTGAACTATCCCTTTAAGTACAGTGGTTGATCGGGTGGAGGACTAAACACTGGAGGCGTTCATTCCTACAGTACCTTGTTTTAACTAGAACTCTAACCAACATGTGGTTATGAATATTTTACATTTCTGAAGACTCAGCGCTTCAGACTCCACCTCAACCCCCCACCCTACGTATATACATTTCAGCCATTTGAAAATGGCAGATCTACAAGCTCACAATGCGTCGCGAAGCGACGCATTGTGAGCTTGTAGATCTGCTATTTTCTAAAGATTTGTTTGCACATTTGAAAACTTATGGGACATTCTGCATAATGAGTACTTTCTACTTTTTTTTCTACTTTAAGTACATTTTGATACCAATACTTTTACTCTAGTATTTTTTTTATTCTGGACTTTTACTTTATGAGTATTTCTACAGTACATTGCAGTATTGATACTTTTACTTGAGTAATTAATGTGAATCATTTTTTTTCCACCACTGGGCACTACTCTCTACTTATGTGACTATTTACCTTGTTGTTTGTTGACTCAGGTTCAGGTTTTCAGTCGCCAGAGGCAGTACAGCAGTACAGATATAGAGTATAGGCCTCAGAGATGTACTGAGAGATACAGCAAAGGTCAGCGAGTACAAAACAAGGTGTTCTGAAGTAGAACAACCTCACAAAAACACCATCAACAATAGTGCGTGACACCTTATAGGTGTCATTGTGGTGTCAGGCCCTGTGCGTTAAACACATACACTCTGTCACTGTGTTGTTAGTTACCACATCAGCAGAATACTCTGATATTAATACTTAACACTTGTAAGTCGCACTCTGGATAGAAGCAGTGGTGTAAAGTAACTAAGTACATGTACTCAAGCTCTGGATAAGACACTACAGCGTTTTCAATCACTGTTGCGTCTCTCTCTGTGTAAACGCAGAAAAAAAAGTCACAATGCAACGTTTTCTGTTCTGATCGATACTGTGTCAACGTGGCCTTTGTACTAATGTCTCTCTCTCTCTCTCTCTCTCTCTCTCTCTCTCTCTCTCTCTCTCTCTCTCTCAGCCCCCTAAGGCTCCTGCAGAAGCTGTCCCCGCCGTTGCAGAGCTCGAGGTAAAGTCAACCTTTCGTGTCTCAACACATACATGTGCACGTTGCACATATACTGTACACGTGCACGTTGCACATGCACACAGCCAGAGGCAGAGATAGTGTGGAAGGTGCAGGTTGTCATGTCGTTCACACGTGTTTTTTTTTTCTTCTTCTTTAAGTCAACCGGTTACACAACTTCCCCAAAGAGGCCCCTGTGAATGTGTGTGTGTGTGTGTGTGTGTGTGTGTGTGTGTGTGTGTGTGTGTGTGTGTGTGTGTGTGTGTGTGTGTGTGTGTGTGTGTGTGTGTGTGTGTGTGTGTGTGTGTGTGTGTGTGTGTGTGTGAACACATATTTCAGCGTGCTAACTTTCACACACATGCTGACAGAAGAGCATCAGTGATATATGGTTCATAACAGTCTGAAACCACTAAGACAAGCCCAACAAAGCCTCATTTAAACCACATGAACATTCGGCCAAGAGGTTTTTGGTATAGAAGGACATAAGGGCGTACCAGGTTCTCAAACGTTTTCACGTCAAGGACCCCCAAAACGATAAATTTGGCCGCGGACCCCCATCTGAAAATATGTTGCCCCCAAGAGGCAAAGATTTGTGTTTAGAAAGTTCACTAATGTTCAAGATTTTTAAAAAAATAGCAGATCTACAAGCTCATAGTGCGGCACCGAGTGCCGCACTATGAGCTTGTAGATCAGCTATTTTTGAATAGTCAAAGAATAAAAGGTTAAAATGATTGTGATGCTATATTAACACATTTTGCCCTAGGGGACTCAGGTCAACAAAGTATGCATGGTTTAAACGCTTCAAACCCACAAAGTATTCATGTTTTTTTAAACGCTTCAGACACGCCCCATTGCAGAATTGCTGAAATGCTCCTTTGTTGTTGCAGAGAGAAGAACCTCCTATGTATATAAATATAATGTTTTAGGGGTTAACCCAATGTATTCATGTCAATCAATCAAACTTTATTAAGGACACATGGTCCATAGCAACCTAAAATAACATAGGCTACACAGACAGTACAAAGACAAAAGGCGGACATAGTCCACATAAAATCATACATTCATAATATACAGGCTTTACACACCAATGGTTCCACAGTTTAGAGACGAACCTGACCGAACTCAATACAGGGTTATTCAGGATTAAAATGATGC
>NC_139941.1:56243338-56355838 GCF_963454915.1 Gymnoscopelus microlampas
ACAATTGTATACAATATAGAGGGGGTCCCTGCTTCATCTCTCACGCAGCTAGGGGGTCCTTGGCCTGAAAACGTTGAAGACCCCTGCGCTAGGGTTGATATAGTGGTCAAAATGGATCAAGACTCCTGTAATGGGACAATAAGAAATAAGGACACCCTTTAGTTGTACATTGTGATGTGTTGATCCTGACCTGATCCTCTTCCACCATCCAGGCACCTGCCGCTCTGGACGCCCTATCAGAAACTCTGGACGACATGGTCGTCCCTGAGCCCGCCCCTGTCCCTGTCCCTGCTGAGGACATCGTCAACGTGAGTCATCAGGGACAATACTATTAACCTTACACATGCTATTAAAGGGATAGTTCACCCCAAAACAAATATTTTGTTCTATCTGTTAGTCACCCAATGGAGACTTGAATTCATGGATATGTTGTAGTTTTTGTCTCATTCCTAAGACAATAATGTGATGACCACCGGACCGGTAGGCAGTGGTTCCGGTAGGAGACACAAAGGGGACTCTTTGTGTCTCCTACCGGAACCACTGCCGGTCATCAAATTATTGTCTTAGAAATGAGACAAAAACAAAACAATATCTATGAATTCAAGTCTCCATGGGGTGACTAATAGATAGAAAAAAAGTAACTTTGGGGGTTTACTATCCCTTTAACCATACACCGCTATTAACCCTACACTGCAAAATCCACCCATAGCCAATAACTACTATTTAGGAAAAAATGGAATATAATATTTAATAAATAAATACATGTAATATTCCTTTTATTGTTGAAGATACAGAGATAACACACACACACACACACACACACACACACACACACACACACACACACACACACACACACACACACACACACACAGTGTGTAACTGCATGGTGATGTTGTTGGTCTCAGGAGACACAGTGTGAGGAAGAGGAAATGTCAAAGTTGGGAGAGAGAGACGACACTATTCCACCTGACTACCGGCCGAGCCCGGGGGACCTTCTGGTCAGACATGATCAATAGCCCTCTTTAAGCCACGCCTCCGTTAGGGTTGCAACGGTTAATCACACTGATGCATTTAATCCATCATAAAAGCGTCATAGATGAGATTTAATACATTAATAGAGTATTAATCAATCCCTATTTTAGACAGGTCATTATAGGCAAACAGTAATATCTATAAAGCGCACTATGAGACGCGTTGTGCGCTTGTAGGACGGCTGTTTTCACTGTGTTTCCACCAACACAGTTGTACGACGAAGTATAAAATCACGCTTAAGTGGTTCATTGATTCTTATTTTTTTTAAATCTTGATTAGAACCGATAGAATAAGTGCTAAAACACATAATGGATACATAGTTGCAGCCCTAAATCCAATCGCCTCGTTTCTCAACTCTTCCTACGTTCTCCTCTTCATTATGGCTGTGGGTCAGCTGTCCTTCTGTCAGTCTGTCAGTCTGTCAGTCTGTCAGTCTGTCAGTCTGTCAGTCTGTCAGTCTGTCAGTCTGTCAGTCTCCTGGACAAACTGTTCATCCAAAACAATACTTACTGCATAACGTTCCAAATACTGACACCTTGCCTGAACCACCTGTAGACATTCACTTCTCATTCCACCATCTCTATCTATCTATTTATCTATCAGTGGTGTAAAGTAGCTTAAGTACATTTACTCAAGTACTGTACTTCAGTACAATTTTGAGGTATTTTTTACTTTGCTGGAGTATTTCCAATTTTCTGAACTTTTACTTCTGCTCCACTACATCTCAGAGGCAAATATTGTATTTTTAGTCAACTGCAATTATTTGAAAACTTTAGTTACTAGTTACTTTGTAGATTTTGATTGTTATTACAAAACATATAACTTCAGCCCTAAATAGATTTTGGCCATTTGAAAATAGCAGATCTACAAGCTCACAATGCGTCATTGTGAGCTTGTAGATCTGCTTTTCCCCCCAAAGATTTGTATACCTTTGAAAACTTGTGAAATGGGACATTCTGCATAATGAGCACTTTCTACTTCAAGTACATTTTGATACCAATACTTTTTTAATTCCGGACTTTTACTATATATTTCTACATTGCAGTATTGATACTTTTAATTAAGTAAAAGATTTGAGTACTTTTTCCACCACTGCTATCTATCTATTTATACCTATCTATCTATCTATCTATCTATCTATCTATCTATCTATCTATCTATCTATCTATCTATCTATCTATCTATCTATCTATTTATACCTATCTATCTATCTATCTATCTATCTATCTATCTATCTATCTATCTATCTATCTATCTATCTATCTATCTATCTATCTATCTATCTATCTATCTAATGCATGATGTATCATTGGTAGAGTAAACAGTGAACATTTAACAGTGTTGTGGTGTTAAGTTGTCTCTCTTCTCTCCTCTCAGGCTAAAGAGCAGATCGAGGCCCAGCTTGAAATCGAGGCCATGAAGGTATGTTTATGTTTATGTTTATGTTTATGTTTATGTTTATGTTGTTGTTGTTGTTGTTGTTGTTGTTGTTGTTGTTGTTGTTGTTGTTGTTTTTATGGTGTGAACCTTCTCTACAGGAGTCTAGTTGTCTGTCTGTCTGTCTGTCTGTCTGTCTGTCTGTCTGTCTGTCTGTCTGTCTGTCTGTCTGACTGTCTGACTGTCTGTGTGTCTGTCTGTCCTGTAGGATGTGTTGGATGCTGACCTGTCCTGTCAGACACAGGTGGCTCTGGAACCAGTTCAGCTGTCCTCCATGGTGAATGACCATTAAACATCTTTATGGAAACAAATAATGATAGGGTTAATAGTCAAGCCCCTAGCCTATATTTATGGAAGGATTGCTATTGCTTAAACATGTAACTTTATAATTTTGTGGGGCATAATAGGCTATATACTGTAGTTGTTAAAAAGTTCCATGGTGCTGCTTTAACAACAAAGCAGAGACGTTGTAAAAGTGAGACATCTAGTGGCTGAAAGTTGTGTCTTAACGGGCAGGACCACTTTGTTAGAGGTTTGGGTTGTGCAGTTACATTGCCATGATGAACTCCAAAGGTGGACAAGAAATCAAAAATAATTGCTCCATTGATTAGAAATTGATTATTTAACTGTTACCCCGTAAACGAACACAAACAAAGCTGATTCAGACAATATAGAACAGCACACAAACCCATTTTTACATAAAAATGATCCACGGATCCTGTCCGGATGTTCTTCCTAATAAAAATAGAAAAACAACAGGAAGTTGAAAAAAAGCTGGGTTTTGTGATGTTGAGCTTTGTTTGTGTTTGTGCTAAAAGAGTGACTTTGAGAGCTGTTTCACCGTACTATGTAAGTCAACGAGGAGCATATATTTTTGAATTTCTAATCAACCTCTACCAAAGTGCTCTTGCCCTTTTAAACGTTCCCCTTTAAGACACCATCATGTGTGTCCTGGCGTTGTCCTTCCTGCATTCTCATTGCTTCTCTTTGCTTCCTTGTGCAGGAGCTTCCCATGGAGGGTATGCTGACCAACGGACACAGCGCTCCAGAGGTCTCCATCGAGAGCTAGACGCTCCAGGTCAGAATCACCTTTATCACATAACCAGCAAACACCTGTGTGCTAGCGGCCTTACTTGCAGTGTTGATTTTGTTGACTAAAACTATGACGAAAAATGTTGGTCGACTACCTTTTTTCACTGACAAAAACTAAATAAAAACTAAGCTATGATGACTAAAACTAAGACTAAATATATTGACAATTTCGTCAACAAATAAAAACTAGACTAACATGTCAGTGAGGGACTAGTGGAGAAGAGATCCAGTAGAACTAAAAGACAAGTCATTTTATGTTTGGTTGCGCTCGGGTGTTGCACTCTGAAAATAGCCGATCTACAAGCTCACAACGCGTCGCGCTGCGACGTGTTGTGAGCTTGTAGATCTGCTATTTTCAGCATGCAACCAAGTGTAAAATCAGCCATTACGACGCCATCAAGGCACCGCCAACATACATTATAGTCGACTAAATTAACTGTAGATTTAGTCGACTAAATTCTTTTGATATTTAGTCGACTAAAACTAGACAAAAACAAAAACATTTCAGATGACTAAAACTAAATGGAATTTTATTCAAAACACTATGACTAAAACTAAATCAAAATTTGTTGTCAAAATCAACTCTGCCTACTTGACCTTGTGCCTTTTGCCCCAAAACGAGGCCCCTTGTCAGCTGTGAAATGGTGTGTGAGCAGCCCAGATCAAAGCCCAAAGCGTGGGCTTACCGTATCTGATTCATACTTTGTCGTGCGCTGGCGTGATTAAGCCCAAAATAGCCAGGTCTACAAGTTCAAAACGCGCCGCATCGCATCGCGTTGTGAGCTTGTAGATCGGCTACTTTCGGCTTAATCACGCTGGCGCACGACTAAGTATAAATCAGGCTTAATTGTGGCCTGCTCCGTGCTCATTATAAGGTCCATTACATACTGTATATGGTATGGGGCCACATTTAATCATAGACTATATTATAATATGATTCATCTCTTTTCCTATTGCTTCAGGTAAACATTAAGCCATACAATACGGGAACGCATCTGTCTCACTTTAGCTTTCTTTGGCTATTCAAAAATATCAGATATACAAGCTCTGCTATGAGCTTGTAGATCTGCTATTTTTGAAAAATCTGGAACATTTTAGCAAATCTTTGAATATATTCTACAAATGTTTTCTAAATCCCAACAGTTTTTTGAAAAAACTTACGTTGCTATATCAGTGGTGCTCCAACTTTTCCATGTCAAGGACCCCCAAAAATTATATGTATTTGGCCGCGGACCCCCATCTCAAAATGTGTTGTACCAGGGACCCCCAGAAGCACAGATCGGTGTAAAAAGAAATCGCTTTAAAACATATATATATCAAAGACTTTCACGGTTAAAAAAAAATAGCAGATCTACGAGCTCATAGCGTTATGAGCTATGAGCTTGTAGATCTGCTATTTTTGAATAGCCAAAGAAATCTAAAATGACACAGATGCGTTCCCAGTCTTAATGGGTTATTAATACAGTTCTGGTTATACTGTATAAGCGGTGTATACTGTATATTCTCTTCTGACTCGTGTCTCTTTATTGTCTCCAAACAGATCCCCTCAGTCGTTATTGGGAGGATTGAAGACTTCACTGGGAGAGGCCCACCAGCAGGCTTCAAACTTTTTCATTTTGTTCGGGTTTACAAAGGGAACACCAGGAAATTGAGCGACATCTCCACTTACAAGTGCCTTTCCTGCATCGAGTTCTCATGAAAAAACAAAAAGCAAAAACACAAACACAAAAAAAAAAACAGATCAAACGCCAAACCAAAAGTCAGCGTGGCTACAACAAGGGACGACGGGGGATCGGGACTCTTTGTCGTTATTCTAAAGCGTGTGCGCGTCCCGATCGGGAACGGACGCCATTATTGTAGCTCCTCCCCTCATAGATTCTTCTGTATTTCATTCCGAAAAAAGGCGCGTTAAACGCTGCGCCGGTGGAATCCGCATTGTCGCTCGTAAACGGCATGCGGCGCGCGGCAATACGCGCGACGAAATACAGCAGAATCGATGACCGCGACTCTAGTTTGTACTTTGGACCATGTTTTTGTAGGGATGGGATTGTTTAAGCATTTTTTTTTTTGTTCCTTTTCTTCACATCTCAAAATCCTGGATGTTTGCCCTTTTCTCTGAAGGGGCACGGTTTGCAGATTGTACCATAGCCTCCCACCCCTCCCCCCCCTCACACCTCCCCCTTTTTGTTCTCTCTCTCTCTCTCTCTACCACTCCCCCTCCTTTTCGGCCCGTGCCGCCGGGGCCTTCTATACGCGTCGTGTCGTCAGGGGTCATGTGTGCGTGTGCATGTGTGCGTGTGCATGTGCATGGCGGAGCCGACATCGCTCTGCGATGTTGCAGCAACTTCACTGTCGAGGTCCCTGCGGTAGCCAATAGGATCGCGACGTTCAGCTGATGTCGTCGTTGTGGTATCCTATGAAAGCGAATACACGCGGACCTGAAGGGGGGGGGGGGGATTAGTGTGGGGAGGGGGGTGGCGGGGGTTAGGGTTGTAAGAGCCTGTTTTTTTTTGTTTATCTTTCTCTCTCCATCTCTCTCTCTCTCTCTCTCTCTCTCTCTATCTCCTTTTCTAATTCTCATTTTGTATAGACCATACGATGATATGGTACGGTTTTGCGTCGGTGGTCCGTGCTCTGGAAGGGACCCCCTGGAGGAAGTGTTGTCATTTGATGTTGATTTGATGATGATGATGATGATGATGATGGTGATGTTGTTGACCATGAGAAGGCTGAGCTGGACTTCATTCACCTTTGGAATAAAGATGTATTACAACGTCACGCTGCTCTTTGACTCCTCCTACTTTGTACAAAAGACACCACTTCTATACGTTTTTATGTTGCACCATTAAAGGGATAGTTCACCCCCAAAATGACTTTTTTTTTCTATCAATTAGTCACCCCATGGAGACTTGAATTCATAGATATTGTTTTGTTGTCGTCTCATTCCTAAGACAATAATTTGATGTACGGCAGCGGTTCCGGTAGGAGACACAAATAGTCTCCTTTGTGTCTCCTATCGGAACCGCTGCCTATGGTCATCAAATTATTGGCTTAGGAATGAGACAAAAACTAAAATATCTCATGGGGTGACTAATCCATAGAAAAAAGTATTTTTGGGGGTGAACTATGCCTTTAACCACTTTAAACCGTCCCTATATTTTTGGGTATATCATTTTAGCTAAAACAGCTGATATGTAAGCTGAAGCTCACAACGTGTCACATTGCAGCATGTTGTGAGCTTACGTATCGGATATTTTTGTGATTCGTTGTACAACAAAGTATATAGAGCTTATTAGAGCTTAACCAGTTGAACGTCTCTATTCTGGGGGGCGTGTCATACCAGGTGAGCATTTGTCAAAAAGAGATTTGGTGTAGAGGGAAAAAAGAAGGGGACCAAGTTTAGACCCCGTTTGACCAGATGTTATGGTATAGTTTGTCCATTACTTTTGATGCAGAAAAAGTGGTCATTTTTTACGATATTAAAAAGCAAAGTCTCTGGTAGTATAGACTCAATTGAGTCTCCTACTGAGCAGCCACCTCAAATTATTGTCTTAGGAATGCCATAAAAACAAAAAAGATCTCCATGAATTCAAGGCTTCATGGCGTGTGTAATTGATAATGTTTTGGGTGAACCATGATGATGACCTTTAAGGTCAGGTAAATCTGGATGTCGTCAGCGAAGCAACGATGTGATGTCTGTCAATGATTGAGCCAGAGCCTGGGCAGTAGCCCAGGATAGGTACAATAAAAAGAGGATGGATGGATCGGTCAGTGTGCGATTTGAACCAGAGCCTACATACACACTGTTCAAGATGTGATAATAAAATCACGTGATCATCAACGCTGTGGAAGGTGGCTATAGTGCTACAAAGTCTAGTGCTACAAAGTCTAGTCCTACAAAGTCAGGCTAGTGAAAGGCTTGTGCTACAAAGTCACCAGAACAGCCAGAGTTGACAGTTAAAATGTGGTCATTACATTTACATTACATTACAGTCATTTAGCAGACGCTTTTATCCAAAGCGACTTACAATAAGTGCATTCAACATACTGTAGGTAGGGAACGAAACTACTAATCACCAGAAGCATTAAGTGCATTCTCTTCTAAAACAAGCAACCAAGAGTATACCTAGCGCTAAGGTAAAAGTGTAATATATCACCTACCTAATTTCATAAATAGATGAGACAAAATAGGAGAATCAAATGAGCAAGAGCTAAAACAGATAAGTGGATCGAATAAACAAGATCCAATAAAACAATAAAACAAGAGTTTGTACAACTAGTTAACAACAAGTAGGCAGGGCGAGGAGGAAGGGTAGTGTTTCCTGAAGAGGTGGGTTTTTAGCCTGCGGTGAAAGATGGGCAGTGACTCTGCTGTCCTGACATCAGTGGGGAGTTCATTCCACCACTGTGGGGTCATTACTCCCTAGAACACTAACAATGAAAATAGTCTCACCATCACTAACTAATGTTGGGTATATTTTACCCGATATAATAAATTCTCACCAAAATAAATTAAGGTACAACAATACATGGCAAATTGAGGTACTCCTCTTATTTCAACAAATTATTCCTTTAAAAAAAGATAATGGAGCAGGGAACTTTTCCTTTGGTCCACTCATCCCTGTGACATGTGAGCCTTGTCCAGTGAAGGCACAGTCTATTTGCTTCAGCTGACCATTGTGGGTTTCAGGGTTGTTTTTTTACCCTCTATCACTAACGTTGGGTCAAATTCACCCGAAGACCACCCTGTAGAAACAACCAGGGATGGGTTGTTTAACCAGTGTTCAACAGGGTTAAACTCTTAAAAGTGTTACGGCCTGGTTTAAGGAGAAAACAACAAAAGAAGTACAACTTTATTAGGGGGAAAAAAACACTAAGAAAAGGCAAGAAAGACTAAGGAATAAAATAAATAAAAGTGGAATGATGAGAAAGGGGGGAGTTAGCTGGGGAAAGCCATATTGAAGAGGTGGGTTGTGAGGGCAGTTCTGGAGGTTTGGAGGGTGGGGGGCTTCTCTGAGAGTATTGGGTGCGTTCCACAGGGTTGGGGCAGCAAAAGCAAAAGCTCTATCGCCCCAGGTTGGGTCCTGAGGGAGCAGGAGGAGACATGATGTTTGAGGAGGTCAGGGAGGTGGGGGACCCAGATTGTTCCGTGTAGGTGGTGAGCATGGCGGCCATAGCTGAGTGGTTAGTGAGCCCGCCTAGGGAGCCAGAGGCCCCGGTTGCCCCAGATATGATTCCAGGCCAGGCCAGCAAATGTGTCGATGAAATGAAATTTGTCCCTGAACAAGACTCTTAACCCATAATTGCTCACAGGCCCTCATTGGAAACAAGACCGCAAGGACTTTCATGAACGGAATTATCCTATCTATCCTATAGCAGTATTAGCAGTGGTGGAAAAAGTACTAAAATGTTTTACTTAAGTAAAAGTATCAATACTGCAATGTAGAAATCTTACTTTGACCGGCAAAGACCGTTTTTTTTGTGTAAAAGAATGTTTTCTACTTTCCCATGTGCTTCCCAACTTCACAGGCAGGTGTAAATGATGGACGTTTACTAGATTTAAGGTCTCATCATGTAGTTTTCTACATAAAGGAGGTTCAACTGAACCACTGCATCTGACCACGTTCTCCAGGATCTTATGTGAGCTGACCCGAGGGTCTCGATGTTATCAACACAAAATGTTTTAAAGAAACTCTCACTGAGAGAGAAGGCAATGGCACACAAGGAGGTGCAATGCATGGATTAATAAGGGAGTTAAAAACATGACAAACAACTCATAATAAAGCACTAAGTAATAGGCCTACACAATGACACAAAGATAACTCATAATAAAGCACTAATAGGCCTACACAATGACACAAAGATAATTAATAATAAAGCACTAATAGGCCTACACAATGACACAAAGATAATTAATAATAAAGCACTAATAGGTCTACACAATGACACAAAGATAACTCATAATAAAGCACTAATAGGCCTACACAATGACACAAAGATAATTAATAATAAAGCACTAATAGGTCTACACAATAACACAAAGATAACTCATAATAAAGCACTAATAGGCCTACACAATGACACAAAGATAACTCATAATAAAGCACTAATAGGTCTACACAATGTCTACACAATGACACAAAGATAAGAGTTGATTTATCCACACGGTGCACAAGAATGTGTCGCCAGCAGATGGTGGACTAGTATCACTAGATCTTCTGACAGTTCTGCTTGCTATCCACAAGCTCACAAGCTCATGACACGCTCACAACGAGCTTGTAGATCTGCTATTTTCAAACATTTTAGTACTTTTGCTTTTGGTACTTTAAGTATATTTTGATGCTAATACTTTTGTACTTTTACTTAAGTAACAGTTTGAACACAGGCATTTTACTTGTAACAGAGTACATTGTGGTATTGATACTTTGTAACAATGGTCAGTACTTTTTCCACCATTGCATATATAATGGGACACTTGGAACACCAAAACAATCTCTACAGCCTCAGTAGTTAACCAGTAAAACTAAACTGTGGTATTTTACCATGCCTCTCATATGGATTGCATTGACAGCTGCAGTACACAGTTCTGCCTGACCCCGAGTGGAGGCGCTATTTGTAGTCGCCCCGTGTGTCTCTATGCTATGGGACTCCCTCTTTCTTAGGTGTTTCGCCCAGGTGGGCGTGGTTGTATGCCAAAACCTCATAGAGTTAAAAGTAAGCTAAAGCTAACCCTATAGACTGGTCGCCACCGTTTGGGAAGCACTGCCTTAACCTAAAAACCACGCCCACTTGGGGCGAAACACCAAAGAAAGAGGGAGTCCCGCGTCTCCCTCCATAGGCATATATCTATGTCCATAGGGATATGCGTGAACCGACCAATCACGTGACGTCCACGCAGATGACGTCCGTTAGCAAAGCAAAGCACACCGATCACGTGACGACCACGCGGTGACGTCAGCACCTGTCACGGAAGTACATCCAGAGCAGTAGGTTGTGATGATGATGATGAGGAGGATGAGGATGAAGATGGCGGCGGCAGGAAGAAGAAACATGAAGAAACGGACCGTTTAGAAACAGAACCTCGTCCTCCTAACGGAAGAGAACTACAGCCCTGTAGTTTATACCAGAACAACAATAATAAACGCTTTTCTCCTCTCAATAAGAGGGTGAAACGGCCAGGATTTCAGAACGTGTTGTTTTGTAGGAGGAGGAACAAAATGTCCCTGTTCCAGTCGGCCCTGGATTTCCTGTCCGGCCCGGCGGGGCCTGGCGGAGCGGCGGGCCGGGGGGACCACGACCACTTCGTGGGTCAGATGGTGGAGCTGGGAGACATGAAGCTCCGCATCAACAGGGTCATAGCAGAAGGTATGCAGAGCCTGACTGTCTGTCACTGACTGACCGGGGACTAGCTGTGGAATACAACTCTCGTAGACGTATTTATGATTCTGACGTTTACAATCTACGAGAGTTGTAAGGTTCACCCCCCATGGACACAGGGACTTTCAGCACTATACCCCGTAGACACTCCAAAGATGTACAAATTGAAAATAAAGGTGCTTAACCCCAAGCATTAAATGTTAACTCTCGCTACGGGGTAGTAGTTTAATGTAATAATCCATATCTTTCAATAAAGAAGTGTTTTAATGCCGTCTGTGGCCGATTCTGTCGGAAGTTCCCAATGGGCGGTAGTGACGCGCCCCATCTGGCGAAACCCGGAATTACACTCAATGTAAACAGGAAGTAAACGAGGGTGAAAAAATGGCGTTCGGCCACAGACGGCATTAAAACACTTCTTTATTGGAAGATATGGATTATTACATTAAACTATTACCCCGTAGTGAGAGTTAACATTCGGGGCGTGGGGGTAAGCACCTTTATTTTCAATTTGTACATGTTTGGAGTGTCTAAGGGGTATAGTGCTGAAAGTCCCTGTGCCCGTGGGGGGTGAACCCTACAACTCTCGTAGATTGAACACGTCAGAATCATAAATACGTCTACGAGAGTTGTATTCTACAGCTTACCGGAGAGAGTCCTGTTTTCTGTCTCTCTCTCTAGACATGGTTCACATGACGCTCGTCTGTCACTAAGCGTCATGACGCAACTTGTTCTTGGTTTTTGAAACTTCTCTATTTACAACCCGTACATCTACATAAACGTTCACATTTACAATATAAAGTGCTGACCCCACGGCCACGGATGTTACGAATTGTAACGCCCGGGTCTAAATACCCGTATCTTCCGCTTTGTTCAATAAAAAAGCATTTTAATCCGATCACCGGCCTTTTTCTCCGATGCTTTCAACTACGCGATCCTATCGGTTGGGAGGTGTATTGCACCCTGATGCATTACAAAAAATGGCACCGATCGGATTAAAATGCTTTTTATTGAACAATACGGAAGATACGGGTACTTCGGAGGGCACGTACATAATGTTAACATCCGTGGCCGTGGGGTCAGCACTTTATATTTGAAATTTGAACGTTTATGTAGATGTACGGGTTGTAAATGTAAAACAATCGCAACCCAGGAACAAGTGGTTCCATGACTGTCATGGTATGACAGTCATGTTTCAGGGCTACTCTCTCTCTCTCTCTCTCTCTCTCTCTCTCTAACGCCCTGTTGCCAGGCAGTGGTGGAAAGTACTCATTATGCAGAATGTCCCATTTCAAGTCTGAAAATAGCAGATCTACAAGCTCACAATGCGTCGCTTGTGAGCTTGTAGATCTGCTATTCTCAAATGGCTAAAATGTACATAGGGCTGAAGTGGGTAATGTATGTTTTGTAATAATAATATGTAGTGGAGTAGCAGTGGCGTTCCCAGAAAGTACATTTAGGGCAGGCGAGATTTTTTTTTCTACCCCCCCCCCCCAACAAGTTAACAACAACAATACACTGACTACAAAACGTTAATAAAAACAATATGCAAGTATAATAAATCAATCAATTATTAAGCAGTGGTCTCTTCATGTTGTTACAGTAGTTTAATGGCTCAAGCTGCTCTCAGACTCAGAGCCCCTTTTATGCGAGGTGAGTAGCCTACAGGTGATGGCCCAGACCCCCAGCTGGCTCTCCTGGCACCCCATGAAAATATAAAGGCACACATTTGCATCACTATAGGCGACGTCGCTCTGCGGAATGGATACGGTAGTGATTGGCTGCGACGAGGAGGTCCGACGGCCACTATTCTCTTTGGATTTTTTTCACTGCCTGTTTTTCAGTCTTTTACTTTATTTTCTAGGGGAGGCTAGATTTTAGTTACGCCACTGAGTAAAAGTGCAATATTTGCCTCTGAGATGTAGTGGAGTAGAAGTAAAAGTACTGAAAATTGGCGATACTTTACCCCATTAAAGTAAAAATAGCTCAAAATTGTACTTAAGTACAGTACTTGAGTAAATGTACTCAGTTACTTTACACCACTGCTGCCAGGCGCTGCTGCTATGAGTCTCATGCTTGTTGAGCCAACATTACTCTGCCCTGAGAGGTCTCCGTCTTTTAGTCAAAAATAAACCAAACTATGTCGCTACTCGCTGAAACAAAGGCTGTTCTGTGTTGTTAAAAGTCTATTCTCCAGGATAGGAAGCCTCTCGGCACCACACCTACTCTGTACAATACACTTTATGGGCAGAAAATAAAATATGAAATTATTGTATTTACGCCACTGACCCTACAGGTCTGGTCAATATGAATTACCATTGACCAAATCTGTCGGGGGCGCAGTGGAGCAAATACAATACATTCCATCAGGCAGACATATTTTATTTACACAAAACAGCCTTTGTTTGGGTGAGTAGTAGTTGAGTTTATTTTTGACTAAAAGACTGAGACCTCTCAGGGCAGATTGATGTTGGCTCCATGACCAGAGCGTTAGAGAGAAGTCACTGACGCTCTGGACCATGACTGACTGACTGACTGACTGACTGACTGACTGACTGACTGACTGACTGACTGACTGTGAGGTTCAATTCATAAAGGTCTCACAGGTAATTTTATTACCTGTGTAGGTCCTATAAAGAGAAGAATGCATTCGCCATCTGTTTTGAATAAGGGGTGTCATGTTTTGCAATTAATTAAGCTTATCTAGACTATTTCTGTTATTAAGGTTTTGTGATTTCTCTCAGACTGTGCAGGGCAGAGGCGTCTAATCTCTGAGTTAGGGTAACCGCATACCGCTGACACCGATACAAGTGACATCTGATTGATTCTAAAAGATCAGATCTGATCGTCGGCGAGGCGACAAAACCGTCGCAGCGACGTGTTTATGGTTATGAACCAGTGTTTATGGTTATGAACCAGTGGTTATTATTATTATGAACCAGTGGTTATTATTATGAACCAGTGTGTATGGTTATGAACCAGTGTGTATGGTTATGAACCAGTGGTTATTGTTATGAATCAGTGGTTATTATTATGAATCAGTGGTTATTATTATGAATCAGTGGTTATTATTATGAATCAGTGGTTATTATTATGAACCAGTGGTTATTATTATGAACCAGTGGTTATTATTATGAATCAGTGGTTATTATTATGAACCAGTGGTTATTATTATGAACCAGTGGTTATTATTATGAATCAGTGGTTATTATTATGAATCAGTGGTTATTATTATGAATCAGTGGTTATTATTATGAACCAGTGGTTATTATTATGAACCAGTGGTTATTATTATGAATCAGTGGTTATTATTATGAATCAGTGGTTATTATTATGAACCAGTGGTTATTATTATGAATCAGTGGTTATTATTATGAATCAGTGGTTATTATTATGAATCAGTGGTTATTATTATGAACCAGTGGTTATTATTATGAATCAGTGGTTATTATGAATCAGTGGTTATTATGAATCAGGTTCTAACACTTAATGTTGGGTCTTATATTGAAGCACCATGAGTCACCATTAAAGGTAGGGTAAGTGATTTTCTTTGGTTAAAGTAAGTGTTAAATAGCTCTATATTCTGATAGTACTCATTGCTATAGAGTGTTTGTTCAATAAAAGGAGTCTTCTTGTCTCTCCAGCTCTTTATTAAACAGAAAATGCATTTTTGTTTCAGTTTCAGTTTCATTTCCAATTTTATCCAATCAGGACAGAGAACTCAATCAGGATATAGATTAAACAAGTGAAATTGGAAGTGATGACACTAAAAAATGAGCAGGCAAAATTGGAACTGGAACACTATAAAAATGAAGCTTAAAAATGGGTACTTTCTCCTGATTGGCTGAGATTTTGACACCTACCGGAAAATGTATTTGCTGTTTATTAAAGGGCTGGATAGACATGGAGACTCCTGTTACTGAACAAACACTCTATAGCAATGATTACTATCACAATATAGTGCTTTAACCTTTTAACAAAATACTTTTTGTTTTAACCAAAAAATATCACTTACCCTACCTATAAGTAAACATGACATGTAAGCTGTTATTATAACATTATAACACCCAGAGATCTGTTATATTAGAGAGTAGAGAGAACCCATTTATCAGCTTCATTTTCATAGTGTTCCAGTTCATATCTTGTCTGCTCATTTCTATGAGTCATCACTTCTACTTGTTTAATCTGTATCCTGACTGAGTTCTCTCTCCTGATTGGATAAAATTGGTATCCTGACCTGAAAATGCATGTTCTGTTGAATATAGAGCTGGAGAGACGTGGAAACTTTTGTTACTGAACAAAACTCTTTATATCAATGATTATTATCACAATATAGAGCTATTTAACACTGTTACTGAACAAAAACCTATAGTAATGATTACTATCACAATATAGAGCTATTTAACACTGTTACTGAACAAACACTCTATAGTAATGATTACTATCACAATATAGAGCTATTTAACACTGTTACTGAACAAACACCAATCAGGATGGCCCATACATCTAGTCAGTCATTGTGGTTGAACTACCTGTATGTGTGAGTGTAGGAATGCATGGCATGCAGGCAATTCTATGCACCTTAACCAACTCTCACCAACATGCAACACACCCTGCTTATGCAATATTATCTTCCTTTGCACACACTTTGACTTGATTGACTGATAATATTCTATTATTGTCAGACTGGTCTGAATGATTTCTGCCATTCAGCTGCACCGTCACATTCAGCTGCACCGTCACATTCAGCAGCACCATACATTTGTTTCTATGGATTATTCACCCCATGGAGACTTGAATTCATGGATGTTATTGTCGTATTCCTAAGCCAATAATTGTAAGACCAGTGGACCGGTAGGCAGCGGTTCCGGTAGCAGACACACTCTTTTGTGTCTCCTACCAGAACCGCTGCCGGTCATCAAATTATTGTCTGAGACAATGAGAGAAAAACTAAAAAATATCCATGAATTCAAGTCTCCATGGAGTGACTAATCCATAGAAGAAAATTCATTTTGGGGGTGCACAAACTAGTGTTTCAGTGTTCATAGTATACAGTACTCCTTTTACCCCCTCTACACCAAATCTGTCCGCCGAAAATAGTCCACTTACAAATCATGTTGTGAGCTTGTACTGTAGAATGTCTGCTATGTTTGTAGAATGTCTGCTATGTTTGCGGAATGTTTTTTTTTCCCAGAATAGGGACGCAAGGGTTCATGTGATTAAATGATGATTTGCAGATGATTAGTGTGTTGTTACGCATGTTGAAAGGGTCTCAGAAGGTTCTCATACCATTAGGGAGACGTTATGTTTGCAGTTACATTGGAGCGTGTATCCAACATAAGCCGTCAATAGTTGTTTTAGAGGAGCGGGTCTGGTTACTGCAGATGTGTGTAAGCCAGGTGAGATCAGGTTGCTTACAGACAGACAGACAGACAGACAGAATAAGATTAAGACCAGAACGACCAGTTTGATGTCAGATATGTGTGTGGTGGTGTTGTTGCTGCAGCAACATCAATGGATGCTTCTCTACCGTCTGATTGGTTCAAGGAATGTTTGAGTTTTACTGCAGTGGATTTAGTGGTTTTGGTTTCGGCACGTTCTCCCTGTGATTCAGGTTTTTTTCAATTCAATTCAATTTTATTAAAGTGTCAAATCACAACAAGTTGTCTCAAGACACTTCACATGTAGAGAAGAGACCCGACAGTCCCACCCTGAGCAAGCAATTTTGCGACAGTGGCAACGAAAAACTCCCCCTTAAAGGTAGGGTAAGTGATTTGCTTTGGTTAAGATAAGTGTTAAATAGCTCTATAGTCTGATAGTACTCATTGCTATAGAGTGTTTGTTCAGTATTAGGAGTCTCCTTGTCTCTCCACCTCTTTATTAAACAGAAAATGCATTTTCGTTTCAGTTTCAGTTTAATTTCCAATTTTATCCAACCGGGAAAGAGAACTCAATCAGGATACAGATAAAACAAGTGAAATTGGAAGTGATGACACTAAGAAATGAGCAGACAAAATTGGAACTGGAACACTATACACATTAAGCTTAAAATGGGTACTTTCTCCTGATTGGCTGAGATTGTGACACCTACCGAAAAATGTATTTTCTGTTTATTAAAGAGCTGGAGAGACAGGGAGACTCCTGTTACTGAACAAAACACTCTACAGCAATGATTACTATCAGAATATAGTATTTTAACCTTTTAACAAAATACTTTTTGTTTTAACCAAAAAATATCACTTACCCTACCTTTAACTGGAAGAAACGTAAGGCAGACCCTAGGCTCTAGGGTGGGGGCCTTCTGCCTCGACCGTGTCGGGGGGGAAAGAAGAGAGAGAGAGAGGGAGAGACAGAGGAGAGACAGAAAGAGATGACATGATTGTATTCTTTTTTTTATATCCGTCTGTTGTGTGAGACGGTTGACTCTGGGAAAACAAAGCAGCGTGAGGGCTTTTGGTGGAGAACTAACTTTTTTTAACACATTCATTTCCAGGAAAGCATCATCTGTGTCATTTTAAGATTTATTTGGCTATTCAAAAATAGCAGATATACAAGCTCATAGCGCGGCACCGAGTGCCGCGCTATGACCTTGTATATCTGCTATTTTTTTGGAAAAATCGTGAAAATGTGTGCAAATCTTTTGAATATCCGTTTTTTTAAAGCAAACATTTTTAACTCAAATCTTTGCTTCTGGGGGATTCTACTAATGTCTTCTAAATCCTAAGTTAAAAAAAGAAAAAAAAACGTATGTTACTACTGTATAATATCAGTGGTTCTCAAACTCTTTCATGTCAAGCACCCCCAAAACAATATGTATTTGGCCGTGGACCCCCATCTCAAACAACCTTTCATCTCTGTCACCCATGAACACTCTAAGAAGTAAGGGACAGATGGATCACCGTGCCAAAAAATCTGGCTCTCATCTGCTTCCATTCTATCTCCTTGCTAAAAAACCTCTGTATCTCCTTATGAGACATGTTGTTGTTCCAGGCGTTAGCCAGGACCATCCATTTCTGTGCGTACGCATGCATTGTTTACGTGCGTGTGCTCGCCATGGAGTCCACACCTCTAAACAGCGCAGCGTTGCAGACGGTGAGATTTCTGGCACCGAACGTAATCTGTTATTATAAGATTATGGCACCCGATGTGTTAAAATCGGGTGTGTAATGTAATGTGTAAGCTCAGTAGACGGTCCTAGCAGGTCCACGGATAAGAGTCAGACACCCGGCCAGTGGCTCCTGGACACTGCAGTGAGATGGGTGAGTCATCTTCCTGAGGCCTGGAGCTACAAACACCCCCCCCCCCCCCCCCCCCCCAAGGCTCAGAGCCCCACAGATCATGGGGGTTCCTATAAATGTGGGCCCACTTCTCCAGAGCCCGACCCTGAATTGAGTCTGAACCAAAAAGGCCCTAACTAGAGGCTAATTTGCCTGAAGTAACTCTGGGCCCCAAGGTATTTTTTTGCCCTGGGTCCAAATAGAAGGTCATGTGCTCTGGTTGTCCTATGCTCCTGTACTCTCTGTTATACTAGTTGTTTCCTTGTGCTTTTTCTTTATACTGGGATCATTCTGCATCAGAGACTGAAGCCCTGAGACGCTGGTGGAGCAGTAGGCGGCCATATTTAAATGTTTCTTCTTTTTTTTCATTTTACAACATCAGGCCAACGGTTGCAACATAGAGAATCTATCCCCACCTGAAGAATGCGTATTACTATAGATATTACATCCTCCTTCTGTCCATGTTGAGAGTGATGGTCCAGCCATCCTGTTACTGTGCACATAGGCTGCACCAGCGCTCCTGTTTTTGGGTATAGAGGGGCGGGTGTAAAGAGGCGCGGAGAGATTGCGCCTGATCCCATTGGTTCACCGATCTGTCCGTCAACCCCCCGCCCCGTTAACCCATTACGACCTGGAACTGTGTCATTTTTAGATTTGAGCTAAAAAGCATTATTTTACACTTTGGGCTATTCAAAAATAGCAGATCTACAAGCTCATAGCGCGGCACCGAGTGCCGCGCTACGAGCTTGTAGATCTGCTATTTTTGAAAAATCGTGAAAATGTGTGCAAATCTTCTGAATATATATATATATATATATATATATATATATATATATATATATATATATATATATATATATATATATATATATATATATATATATATATATATATATATTTTTTTTTTAAAGCGAACATTTTTAACTCAAATCTTTGCTTCTGGGGGTCCCTGGAACAACATATTTGAGATGGGGTTCCGCGGCCAAATACATATAATTTTGGGGGTCCTTGACATGAAAAAGATTGAGAACCACTGAAATAGAAACATACGTTTTTCAGAATACTGTTGAGATTTAGGAGACGTGTAGAATCGGCTTCAGGTCTAAATGGGTTAAATAGACGATCTTTGAAAAGCCGTCTTAGTTTTAGTCGGCAAAAAATCAAAACTGGGTTCAGCACGCACGCACGCACGCACGCACGCACGCACGCACGCACGCACGCACGCACGCACGCACGCACGCACGCACGCACGCACGCACGCACGCACGCACGCACACTCACTCACTCTCTGCCATGTGATATCCAAGGAGTGCAACTGTTCTCTGTTCCTTTGTTGTGAACAAACAGGTTCTGTGTGGTTCTGCCTCAGAACAAACAGGTTCTGTGTGGTTCTGCCTCAGAACAAACAGGTTCTGTGTGGTTCTGCTTCAGAACAAACAGGTTCTGTGTGGTTCTGCCTCAGAACAAACAGGTTCTGTGTGGTTCTGCCTCAGAACAAACAGGTTCTGTGTGGTTCTGCCTCAGAACAAACAGGTTCTGTGTGGTTCTGCCTCAGAACAAACAGGTTCTGTGTGGTTCTGCTTCAGAACAAACAGGTTCTGTGTGGTTCTGCCTCAGAACAAACAGGTTCTGTGTGGTTCTGCCTCAGAACAAACAGGTTCTGTGTGGTTCTGCTTCAGAACAAACAGGTTCTGTGTGGTTCTGCTTCAGAACAAACAGGTTCTGTGTGGTTCAGCTTCAGAACAGACAGGTTCTGTGTGGTTCTGCTTCAGAACAAACAGGTTCTGTGTGGTTCAGCTTCAGAACAAACAGGTTCTGTGTGGTTCTGCCTCAGAACAAACAGGTTCTGTGTGGTTCTGCCTCAGAACAAACAGGTTCTGTGTGGTTCAGCTTCAGAACAGACAGGTTCTGTGTGGTTCTGCTTCAGAACAAACAGGTTCTGTGTGGTTCAGCTTCAGAACAAACAGGTTCTGTGTGGTTGTGCTTCAGAACAAACAGGTTCTGTGTGGTTCTGCTTCAGAACAAACAGGTTCTGTGTGGTTCTGCCTCAGAACAAACAGGTTCTGTGTGGTTCTGCTTCAGAACAAACAGGTTCTGTGTGGTTCTGCCTCAGAACAAACAGGTTCTGTGTGGTTCTGCCGCAGAACAAACAGGTTCTGTGTGGTTCTGCTGCAGAACAAACAGGTTCTGTGTGGTTCTGCCTCAGAACAAACAGGTTCTGTGTGGTTCTGCTTCAGAACAAACAGGTTCTGTGTGGTTCTGCTTCAGAACAAACAGGTTCTGTGTGGTTCTGCTTCAGAACAAACAGGTTCTGTGTGGTTCTGCTTCAGAACAAAGCCTCTGTCCTCACAGGACTCTTGACTTGGCATCATTCTGTCCACAGACTTCATTAACGCAATAAGACCTGTCAGAGCTTCTGTCATTATAGATATTACTATATTATATATTTAACATTTATTTTGTACTTTGGCTATTCAAAAATAGCAGATCTGCAAGCTCATAGAGTGGCGCGCTATGAACTTGTAGATCTGCTATTTCATTTTTTTTTAATCGTGAAAAGTTGTGCAAATCTTTATATTAGGGCTGTGAATCTTCTGCTATCTCACCATTCGTTTCCCATTCTGGGCGTCACCATTCAGATTTTTTCAGATGTGTTTTAACCCATTAAGACCTGGAACTGTGTCATTTTTAGATTTGAGCTAAAAAGCATTATTTTACACTTTGGCTATTCAAAAATAGCAGATATGCAAGCTCATAGCGCGGCACCGAGTGCCGCGCTATCAGCTTGTAGATCTGCTATTTTTTTTAAATCGTGAAAATGTGTGCAAATCATTGAATACAGTATATATATTTTTAAAGCGAAAAATTTTAACTAAAATCTTTGCTTCTGGGTGTCCCTGGAACACAATATTTTGATGGGGTCGGCGGCCAAATACATATCATTTTGGGGGTCCTTGACATGAAAAAGATTGAGCACCACTGATATAGAAACATACGTTTTTAAGAATACTGTTGAGATTTAGGAGACATGTAGAATCAGCTTCAGGTCTCAATGGGTTAAAACAACCGATTCTCGATTTAATTTTTTTTTCATTTATTCAAAAATTGATTTTGTCCCCGATTCAGCCCAGAACTTGCCACTTCACAAAAATGTCATTATACCAATATTTTTTTAAAGCAAACATTTGTAACTCAAATCTGTCCTTCATGGGGATTCTACAAATGTCTTCTAAATCCTAACAGTGTTTTGAAAAAACATGTTTCTATATCAGTGGTTCAATTTTAGTTCAAAGTTGTAGATCTACCAGCTCGTAGCCTATGAGCTTGTATATCTGCAATTTTTTGAATAGCCAAAGCAATCTAAAATGAGACAGATTTATTCCTGGGTTGAATGGGTTAATGCTGAAAAGGAGCCGACAACTTGCAGTGAAATTCACTAGAGTAATAGTTGTAGTAATAATTCACTGTTTGAATAGTGTGGCAATGCACAGGCTAGTAGATGATTTACAGGGGTAGTTCACCCACAAAAATACATTATGGATTTCATATAGTTTTTGTCTCATTTCTAAGCCAATAATTTGATGACCAGCGGACTGGTAGTCAGCGGTTCCGGTAGGAGACACAAAGGAGACTCTTTGTGTCTCCTATCGGAACCACTGCTGCTCATCAAATTATTGGCTTAATGCAACAAAAACTAAAAAATATCCATGAATTCAAGTCTCCATGGAGTGACTAATCCATAGGAAAATGGACAATGGGCATGTCATAATAGATGAACATTTGGCACAAACATGGAAAAGTAACAGATCTACAAGCTCACAGTGTATGTCCGCTAGAGATGTCCCGATATCGATACTAGGATCGGAAATGTGTCCGATACTCCTTATTTGGTCAGATCGGAATCGGCGAGTACGCTAGTCCATGCACCGATCCGATCCAGGGGTTGACACTTTTTAACGGTTGCCAGACTGCCCGTAAATAAAACTTTTGGGCAGGTGGAGTTTTCTTTAGATTTGCCGACCGAGAAAGTGCACGTTTGAGTGAGGAGTCTGAGGATGCAACCGTCTTTAGTTCGCTCTAAACAAAACACGAGGTATCTGTCCACACACCAGAGCACTACACACACACACACACACACACACACACACACACACACACACACACACACACACACACACACACACACACACACACACACACACACACACACAGTGGCTCAAAAAGCTCATACAAGCATTATTTCCCAGTAGACAAACTGCACAACTATCTATTTAACTCTACTACGGGTGTGCGTGAGATGAGTGCGGGCGCATCCCACCCGCAATATTTGTATAAAAAACACCTGCAGACTTTTCCGCATGTGCTGCGGTTTCCTACTAGTCCCTGATCGACGTGTGAAAATACAAGAAAGCAGCTCAAAACAGCCGTGCCAGTAGCCTACCTACTGACGTTTAGTGAACGCTCAAAGCTTAGCATAGCACGACGTGTCAAGTCAGACGAACGTAAACCCTTGACTTCCGGTCGGTGGACTTCAAAATAAGAGGTTTAAAAAAATATATATTATTATTGTTTTAAGCCCTCTTGTATCGGATCGGTATCGGCCACGGCCTATACGCAAGTTATGGGATCGGAATCGGATCGGGAAGGAAAAAATGGCATCGGGACATCTCTAATGTCGGCCCTTTTGTGGCGTGGAGTTTTGGTGTAGGGGAAAAAATGTGCACTTTGCAAAAAAAGCACAGGAAAGTACAGTTCAATACAAGGTCTGTTAAGAGGATTTTTAAATTTTAAAGAGATCTTTTGGGGCTTTTCTGCCTTTATTGATAGGATAGTGGGCTGACAGGAAATGGGGAGAGAGATGGGGGGGTGACACACAGCAAAGGTCGTCGGGATCGGGAGTCGAACCCGCGACACGCTGTCAAGCATATGTGGTATAGCGCCTGGGCCGTTAGGCCAGCGGGCGCCCCCCTGCTAAGAGGATTTTAAACCCAAGAAATCCTATGGCTCGTTTCCATTGGGGTTTAAGTGGTTAAATGCTTGAAAGGGTGATTTTAAAAGGTTAAGTGATTTGAAAGTGTGATTTAAAAGTAGTTTAACCTCATGCCTCTCTCTCTGTCCCTCTCTTCCTCTCTCTCTCTGTCTCTCTCTCTCTCTGTCTCTCTCTCTCTCTCTGTCTCTCTCTGTCTCTCTCTCTCTCTCTCTCTCTCTGTGTCTACAGGTGGCTTTGCCTTTGTGTATGAAGCCCAGGACATCGGCAGTGGGAAAGACTACGCTCTCAAGGTACAGTAAAGCTCCAGCTTTAAATGCTCCACCCAATAAATGACTTTTTCTATACGTTTTTTTCTTTTTTGCTGTGCAGTTGAGAGGAGAGAAAGCACAAACTGCACTTTCCTTTTTTATTTATACTTTTTGTATTGACCTTTATTTAATCAGGGAAGACCATTGAGAGCACGCTCTCTTTGGCCAGGATGCCCTCTGAGTACGACATGATCACAACATAATATAGATTAAAAACATTTAAAATAAAGTGCAATATTAAAAAAAACCTCATAATGCTGATACATAAGGGCTTCACAAAGCAGGTGCAGTCCTTGTATAATGCATCCTAAATGTCTCAATAGAGAGACCCATATATCCAGTTTCAGAGAGGCCTGGAGTCAGTTCCATTTGTCTGGAGCATAAGAGATGAAAGCGGTCTTTTCTTGTTCACTGTTCATTGGTGGAGTGATGAGTGTAACGTGTGACCTTGAGTGTCTTAGGAAAAGAACTACTACATTTTAAAACATCTACTACATCTTCTACTACCTTTTAAAACATTAACCTGAAGCCGATTCTACACATGTCTTCTAAATCCCAACAGTTTTTTGAAAAACGTGTGTTTATATATCAGTGGTTCTCAAACCTTTTCATGTCAAGGACCCCCAAAATATGTATTTGGCCACCGACCCCCATTTCAAAATATTTTGTTCCAGGGACCCCCAGAACAAAGCGATAATAAAAATGAGACTTTATACTGTTAACATTTGTTTATTAACACAGAACACTTGTTTAATCCGTAGTCTACAGCAGCCTATAACTAACGAGGCCTACGTTTGACAAATTAGGAAGAATGACGTCAGACTCGGCTCTCCTTCCTAATGGCAAATAATAATTATAATAAATACAAATAATCGTCTTTCTGGTACGGATACTATGAGGTGTGTCCTCACCAGTCTCACAGAACCTCAGTCCTCGGTGTGTAGATGTCATCAGGGCTGACACCAGATAATGCTGCTGCTCTGCGTAACAGAACACCGGCTTCACTTGCCCTGTTGCACCGGCCTTACCCTGAAGGCACACACGTGGCATAGGGGCAGGCTGTGTTGCAGAACCCATCATCAGGTGCCAGCCCACACACCTGTGACTGGGACACACCTGTACCAGCAGGTGTGTGCTGGCAGGTCACTCAAAGTGACAGCCATTACCAACAGAAGCCTATTTGGGGGGGTTTTGGCAAAGTTTTGGGGGGCGCTACCCACACGTTCAGCTGTGTGGGTTCCCACCGTCATGACATTCCTGGAAATATTTTGAAATCAGAAAACTCAAATAAATTAGGACAAGGGTTCCCAGACTGTTCAGGCCACAACCCCCCAAAATAATAGTATTTATTTGAACTGTATTTATTTAAAGCTCACAACGCCTCGCACTGCGAGGCGTTTTGAGCTTGTAGATCGGCTATTTTCACAATGTTTGCCTCTTTCTTAAGTAATATTTGACAATCTGGCCAATTTGGTATTAAGAACAGTTTAAGTTGATGATTAATTGTCAGTCAAATAATTGCGATTAATGATTTAATTGTGTTTGGCCATTGAACATTATGAAGTCTTCTAGGCTTCGTAATCATAAATTGCACAGAGCAGATATGACAAATAACTGAAATATACAAATAAATTATAGACATCATTTTAAAAAATGTATTCATGTGAAAATAGCAGAAATAGCTGATCTTGACGCGTTAAGTGACAAGCTTACAACGGGTCACTTTATGACCCCCCCCTCATCTAGACTGAGTGGCAAACATTGAGCAGTGTGGAGCGTTGGAGTTTGGAAGAGCTCGTTGGAAATCACTCAGCGGTCCAGGGTACCACAGCAGGACGTTGTGTTATTGAAAACGAGCGCTTCCAAACTCTGACACTTAGAAACACAATCACCTGCACGGAATGTCTTGACAGAAGCTCATAACATGTCTCTACGGTGGATTTTAATGAAACAAAACTTGACAGATAGAAAGAGGATAATTCAAGCTTTTCGTACAGCTGCCATGTTGGCGAGTTTAACGTTGTTTAATACAGTCAGATAGGACTTTTCTGTTTGGATGTATGGGCTGTCATACATCCAACGGTCCTGCTGCCTCCAGCATTTATATATGTGCAATTAGAAAACAGGTGGTTTCATGCAATGAATGATTTACGAGTGCTTCCAAACTCCAACACATAGACAAAAGGATGGCTGCACTGAGTTTATTATGACAGAAAGAGGTTTTGTTATGGTACAAACTATCACCTTGTAGTGTTGTTGTCTCTGTGTGTTTGCATCTCTGATGACCATTCTTTTCCTTTTTCTTTTTTCTGTGATGTCACAGCGGCTGCTGTCCAATGAGGAGGAGAAGAGCAAGGACATCATCCAGGAAGTGTGTTTCATGGTATCCTTTGTCATTCTGGGGCACACATGAACTAGTGGTCAAAGCTGGTACTGCAAGCTTACCACTGATACAGCGACATACTGTATACTGTACAAAACATTTTTAGATATGTATTTGGCTGCGGACCCCCATCTCAAAATGTTTTGTTCCAGGGACCCCCCATGAAGCAAAGATGTAAGTTACAAATGTTCGCTTTAAAAATATATATATATTCAAAGATGTGCACACATTTTCATGATCTTTAAAAATAGCAGATCTACAAGCTCATAGCGACTCCCGTAGAAAAGGATGGTGGTTTGAAGTCTGTGTCATTTTAGATGTTGCTATGTATATATAAAAATAAAATAAAGAAATAGAATGTATATAGAAAATAATGAAAAAAATATAATAATACCAAGTTTTTCTGAAAACTTAAGTTAGGATTTAGAAGGCGTTTCTAAAATGGGCCATGGGTCTAAATGGGTTAAGCCAGGGGTCTTCAACGTTTTCAGCCCAAGGACCCCCTAGCTGAGAGAGAGATGAAGCAGGGACCCCCTCTATATTGTATAAAATTGTGTTTCAGATATACTTTTGCTGCTCTTTTTTCCCTCTACACTTATAACTATTTGCCAAAAATAGCCGATCTACAAGCTCACAACGCCTCGCAGCGCGAGGCGTTGTGAGCTTGTAGATCGGCTATTTTTGGCTAAAGTTCTCCTCAGAAAAAGGATGTTAGGGTTCAAGTGGTTAAGGTAAAAAACTAGGGGAGGGATCAAAAATCATATCACACAAAGATTTGCCGGACAAGTTACTGTAGTAACTATGAGGACCCCCTAGGGGTCACGGACCCCCTGTTGAAGACCCCTGGGTTAAGCTAATCATCTGGGGACCCCCAGTTTGTGAAGCAGTCAGTGAACTAGTGAACCTTGACCTGCTGGTTGTAGAAGAAGCTGTCGGGTCACCCCAACGTGGTCCAGTTCAGCTCAGCCGCCTCCATCAGCAAAGAGGAGTCTGACACGGGACAGGCCGAGTTCCTCATCCTCACCGAGCTGTGTAAAGGTACAGTACACTACACCTGTTATTATATCATATAGATATGAGACTAGATGAGCTGTGTAAAGGTACAGTACACCTATTATTATATCATATATATATGAGACTAGATGAGCTGTGTAAAGGTACAGTACACCTGTTATTATGTCATATAGATATGAGACTAGATGAGCTGTGTTATTATATCCATTAGGGGTGTGTGTGGATATTGGGTTAAACAGGGCTGCCCCTACTAACCGTTTTCAAAATAATATTCGGGAATACTTAATGCTTTCAGTCGCTAGTTTAAAGTCTTCTTTCAGTTACCATGATATGTGTTTTTGTAAATGGTGGTCCCCGTAGAGGTCCACGTTTCTGATGTGGTCCGTCCATGTGACACCTGGTGCCATTTGTAGCCTTGTGTAGACTCCATTTTCCTGCTTTGCTGTGAGGGTCCATGTCTCAGCCCTGTATCGTTCCCTCCCAGGTCATTAATAGTGTGTATTAACACATCCGGTGCCAGAGTTGTATTAAAAAAGTGACGTTGAATGCCAGAGATATCACCGTTTGTAACGCTACGCTGTTTACAGCTGCTACTCCACGACGAGCACCCGATTGTAAACAATATGTGCGTGCACGATGGTGGATGGTCCTGGCTAACGCCTGGAACAATAACATCTCTCACGCCAGTCACCATGGCGGAGTGATCTCTGATCAAAAATGACTCGTTTTCATTTTTTTTGCAAGGAGATAGAATGGTGATCCATCTGTCCCTTCCTTCTCAGAGTCACCGTGGGTGATTCCAGAGATGCGCTAGCCCCCCCCCCCCCCCCATTGTGGACAAAAACAACAAAAACATTGATTTCAAGGAGAATCCCGGTTTTGGCACCCAATGTATTAATAGTGTGTATTGTTCCCTCCCAGGTCATTAACAGTGTGTATTAACAGTGTGTATTAACAGTGTGTATTTTCTTCAGGTCAGCTGGTAGACTACATAAAGAGGGTGGAGCAGAGGGTCATTATTAGTGTGTATTAACAGTGTGTATTAACAGTGTGTATTTTCTTCAGGTCAGCTGGTAGACTACATAAAGAGGGTGGAGCAGAGGGTCATTATTAGTGTGTATTAACAGTGTGTATTAACAGTGTGTATTAACAGTGTGTATCTTCTTCAGGTCAGCTGGTAGACTACATAAAGCGGGTGGAGCAGAGGGTCATTAATAGTGTGTATTAACAGTGTGTATTAACACAGTGTGTATTAACAGTGTGTATTAACAGTGTGTATCTTCTTCAGGTCAGCTGGTAGACTACATAAAGCGGGTGGAGCAGAGGGTCATTAATAGTGTGTATTAACAGTGTGTATTAACACAGTGTGTATTAACAGTGTGTATTAACAGTGTGTATCTTCTTCAGGTCAGCTGGTAGACTACATAAAGCGGGTGGAGCAGAGGGTCATTAATAGTGTGTATTAACAGTGTGTATTAACACAGTGTGTATTAACAGTGTGTATTAACAGTGTGTATCTTCTTCAGGTCAGCTGGTAGACTACATAAAGCGGGTGGAGCAGAGGGCGCCCATGTCATGTGACACGGTGCTGAAGATCTTCTACCAATCATGTCGTGCGGTTCAGCACATGCACAAACAGAAACCTCCAATCATACACAGAGACCTCAAGGTAGGTCACATGGTCACATGGTCACATGGTCAACCTATCAGGGAGGGGGGGGAGGGGTGAATGGATAAATTAATGAATGGCTGAGTGAGTGAGTGAATGAACTGCTGCTAAGTCTGTGGTTCTCAACCTGTGGGTAGGGACCCCTAGGGGGTCGTATATATACTCTGTTTCTATTCATCTGTCCCACAATAAAAACACACCCTGACCTGAGACATACCGAGACATTCAATGTGATTGTTTCTGATTGTAAGCTGCTAGGTCAGGGGTCTTCAATGTTTTCAGCCCAAGGACCCCCTAGCTGAGAGAGAGATGAAGCAGGGACCCCCTCTATATTGTATACACTTGTGTTTCAAATTCAACTTTTTTTTTGCGTACACGGTCTGCTCTTTTTTCCCTCTACCTCTTTGCCAAAAATAGCAGATCTACAAGCTTTTTACATTTTCTTACCTTTTTCAAGTAGTCACAGAATATTTATCTCCAGTATAATCCATCCCCTGATGGGTGCTAATCACTGAGGGTTGCACTGTGTGGTTTCACAAATGTGAAACCCCCGACCGGGTCCATCCCGGTCTGGGTTTTGTCATTAGAACAAAAACAAACTCAGAACCAGTCGGGTCTCAGAACAAAATTCACGGGTCCATTAGGGTTAGTCATTTTGGACCGTGAAGAGCTCTAGAGTCTACTCTAGACTGAAATGGTTAATAGTGTGTGTGTGTGTGTGTGTGTGTTGCAGATGGAGAACCTGTTGATCAGCAGCCAGGGGACCATCAAGCTGTGTGACTTTGGCAGTGCCACCACACTGGCCCACTATCCTGACTACAGCTGGTCTGCTCACAAGAGGTCCATGGTCGAAGATGAGGTACACACACACACACACACACACACACACACACACACACACACACACACACACACACACACACACACACACACACACACACACACACACACACACACACTCACACTGTTCACAGAGACACACACGGACGGACGGACAGGAGAGAAAAGCACATAACACACATGTGCGCACAGTCTCTCACACACACACACACACACACACACACACACACACACACACACACACACACACACACACACACACACACACACACACACACACTTGAGGAAATTCGGGGGAGTCTCCAGCCAAATGATTGATACCAAATGGACCCGTATGGGTCTGTAAACACTGAGAGTAACACATGGATCTGTAATGAAGGGGACAGAGACATGGTGCTGGAGGTAATGAAGGGGACATGGTGACAGGTTGACGTCACCTTGGAGGACACAAACCAGAACCCATGTGATCAAATTAACCACCAGGAAGTCAGGTTCATTACAGATACGACTTAATTATACACACACACACACACACACACACGCACACGCACACGCACACGCACACACATTTCATTAGCTCATCCCTTTATCGATCGATGGCTTGTGACAACTATAGATCATTTCACATGACAGGAGCTGATCTACAAGCTCTCACAACACGTTGCATGACTGCTGCCTCAGGTGACGGGGAAATAAGCAACTTTATGTAGCACTAATTATTTCAGATTTTTTGCTGTTTCCTGCCAGAGATTTTTCATTGAAATTAAAAAAGTACTCAGGAGCCGAGATACAGAATTTTTAAGTTTTGAGTTAACAAGGAAGTGGATAGGAGTCTAGATCTTCGAAAAATCATATCTCCTTGGTATTTGGGTCAAATTGAAAAAAATCAATTTTTTCAATAGAACGCATTTATGGGATCTTGGCGGCCAAGTGCGCTATTTAATAGATCGCATTTATGCGTGATTGGCAGAAATTGAGTTAACACATCGGGTGCCAGAATTTTATAATAACAGATTACGTTCGGTGCCAGAAATCTCACCGTCTGCAACGCTGCACTGTTTAGAGCTGTGGACTCCATGGCGAGCACACGCACGTAAACAATGCATGCGTGCACAGCAATGGATGGTCCTGGCTAACGCCTGGAACAACAACATGTCTCATGCGAGTCACCATGGCAGAGCGATCGCGCATCGACAATGACTCGTTTTGCCCACTGTAAAAAGTTAAGGAGATACAGAGGTTTTTAGCAAGGAGATAGAATGGAAGCGAAGGGGCACGGTGGCGCAGTCGGTAGCGCTGTCGCCTCACAGCTAGAAGGTCCTGGGTTCGATTCCCGCCAGGGACGCTGTGGGCGCTGGGGGCGTGTCTTCTCCTCTGCGTCATCAGCGCCCATACCCAGGGTGGGGTTGGCGAAAGGGCCTACTCTGTGTGGAGTTTGCATGTTCTCCCCGTGTCTCCTAGGGTAGTTAATACCCTCACAAAAAACATGTAGTAATCCTGGTCGCTATACCGCCTCCCCCATGACAGCCGGGGCGCCTGATGGAGGGGAAGGGAACTGGTTGGAATAACGTGTTCCTTCCACGCGCTACGTCCAACCAGGGAAACTCCCCCCTGTCAGGTGACAAGAAGGTCAGTTGGCTCTCATGCACTGAAGGAAGCATGAGCTCGGCCCTGGCCTCCCTGGCTGTGGGGGACCGGTGTAGCGCTGGTGTAGGGCTGGTGTAGCGCCCAGGATCACTTAGGAAATTGGCACCGGGTGAAAAAAATGGGTTACAAAAATCGTGGGATAAAAATTATTAGAAAAAAAAGAATGGAAGCGGATGGGAGCCAGATTTTTTGGCACGGTGATCCATCTGTCCCTTACTTCTTAGAGTGTTCATGGGTGATTCCAGGGCTGAGCTAGCCCCTTGTGGGAAAAAAACAAAAAGACTGATAACACGGTTATCAGTCTTAATTTTACGGTTTCGGCACCAAAGCGCTACTCTTTGAAAACACGTCATTTTCCGTTTTTGGCACCCGATGTGTTAATCATTAAGTGGTTAATCAACTTGCATGCACTGTATGTGTGTGTGTGTGTGTGTGTGTGTGTGCGCGTGTGTGCTCACAGATAACGAGGAACACCACTCCAGCCTACAGAACTCCAGAGATGATCGACCTCTACTCCAACTTCCCCATCAATGAGAAGCAGGACATCTGGGTGAGACCTTTGACCTTTCATCCTGTCCTTCCTACCTCCCTCCAGGTGTGTGTGTGCACACACACCTGACCTGGACCCGTTCTGTCTATAAGAGGGTCTGAGTGTTTGAGAGTGTGTGTTAGGCCTTGGACATGGAACAGGATATATTGGCAATCAGTGAATGGATGGTTTGACGGATATTTGTCATTTCATTTAGCAAATCTAATGCTTTGCCTCCTCCAGAATTACACTCAACAAATAGCCTAATTAACTTGTACTAGACCATACCCGGTCGACGCATCCGTGGGGGGATATGCGCACATGATCTGGCAAGTTTGGCAACCCGGGAGGCAGTTCGTCCCATAGCTGGGCAGCCCCGTAACCATGGCGACATTGTTTGACACATAAACGCTAATAAGAAGCTGAGATTTGATGAAATTGAACAACGGGCTTCACAGTTAAGTTCAGATGGTAATGGTCAATGGCTGTGTGCAAAATCAGAGCAATTGGTCCAGCCAGTGAGGAGAACCGGGTAGCTTCACCTCCACTACTACAAACGCACAGAGGTTACTAGAATTATAGTAGGACTAGACCATACCCGTCGGCGCAGCGCATCCGTGGGGGGATATGCGCACATGATCTGGCAACCCGGGAGGCAGTTCGTCCCATAGCTGGGCAGGCCCGTAACCATGGCGATAGTGTTTGACAGAAAAACGCTAATAAGAAGCTGAGATTTGATGAAATTGAAAAACGGGCTCCACAGTTGCGTTCAGATGGTAATGGTCAATGGCTGTGTGCAAAATCAGAGCAATTGGTCCAGCCAGTGAGGAGAACCGGGTATCTTCACTCACGTACTCACCACCACTACAGAGGTTACTAGAATTATAGTATGATAAAGCACGGTACAAAGCATGCGCGAAATACTAATACATTTGGGCCGCATTATGCACGTCCTTGATGCACAGATGTTTTTAGTATTTAACCACACACATCTTGTATGACAGGGGTCTTCATTAGGGGGTCCGGGACCTCTAGGGGGTCCTCAGAGTTACTACAGGGGGTCCTCAGAGTTACTACAGGGGGACCACCAAATCTTTGTGTGATATGATTTTTCTTTTTTTACATTAACCACTGCATTAACCCTAGCATTAACCCTAGCATCCCTATTCTGGGGAGAACGTTAACCAAAAATAGCAGATCTACAAGCTCACAACGCCTCGCGCTGCGAGGCGTTGTGAACTTGTAGATCTGCTATTTTTGGCACAGAGGTATAGGTGTCGAGGGAAAAATGGAGCAGACCAAGTAAAAAAATAAAGTTTAATCTGAAGCACAATTTTATACAATATAGAGGGGGTCCCTGCTTCATCTCTCTCTCAGCTAGGGGGTCCTTGGCCTGAAAACGTTGAAGACCCCTGTTGTAAGAGACACTGGGCTGTGTGTGTATTCTTACATTGTGTTGTGTTTTTCAGGCACTGGGATGTGTGTGTGTTCTTATATTGTGTTCATGTGTTTTCAGGCTCTGGGCTGTGTGTGTGTGTTCTTATATTGTGTTCATGTGTTTTTCAGGCACTGGGCTGTGTGTGTGTTCTTACCTTGTGTTGTGTGTTTCAGGCACTGGGCTGTGTGTGTATTCATTGTGTTGTGTTTTTCAGGCACTGGGCTGTGTGTGTATTCATTGTGTTGTGTGTTTCAGGCACTGGGCTGTGTGTGTATTCATTGTGTTGTGTTTTCCAGGCACTGGGCTGTGTTCTCTACCTGCTGTGTTTTAAACAGCATCCGTTTGAGGAAGGTGCCAAGCTCCAGATAGTCAACGGCAAATACGCCATCCCTCAGAACGACGTCAAGTACACCGTGTACCACGAGCTCATACGTACGTACACATACACATACATATGTATAGTATCTGCCTTAAATGTGCACATACACACTGCCCACAAAAGGTTCGGAAACGTAGCTTCGGTAAATTATTTCTCCCCTTCGATAATACCAATTGGTATTGTGTTTTATATCATTTTATCGTTGATTAGTCACTTTTACAACGAGGTACAGCTTGTAAGGAACGGGCATTCGGTGAATGAGCAACACAGCTAAACGTGTGGGTAGCGGCCACAAAACAATTGCCAAAATTTGTTTCTGTTGGTTGGTAAATTCTCTTGTTTTGAAAGACTTGCCAGTCACACACCTGCTGAGAGGTGTGTGACTGGCACCTGAGCATGGGTTCTGCAACTTTGTTGAGTTTGTGTGTATGCTCCAAGCAGCAACACTGCCCCCATGGAAAGATGCCACGTTTGTCCCTTCAGGATAATGCATGATATTGCAACAGGGCAAGTGGAAGTTGGTGTTCCGTTATGCAGAGCGACAGCATTATGTGGTGTCAGCCCTGGTACCATTTACACACTTAGTTCTGTGAGACTGGTGAAGTCAAAGGAAGACGACAACCCAAGAAGACTGGTTCCTCACCCTATAGCTTCACTGAGGAACCATAGGGTTTCTTTACAGGCAAGATTTGCACAACGGTACCAAAGACAGATGTCAAAGGTGCAGGACCCATGATGCTCAGGTGCCAGTCACACACCAAGAGCGATTACCAACAGAAGCATATTGGGGGATTTAGTCAATTTTTGCGGAGACGCTACCCACACGTTTAGCTGTGTTGCTCATTCCACGAATCCCCGATCCTTACAAACTGTACCTCGTTGTAAAGATGACTAATCAACAATAAAAATGACATAAAACACAATACCAATGGGTATCATTGAAGGGGAGAAATAATAGACCGAAGTTAAGTTCCCGAGCTTTTTGTGGGCAGTTTGTACAGTTATGAAGTGATGTACTTTATAAGCGGTTGAAGATGGATGGATGGATAATTCAACCTAGATGCCTATATTTTAAAGAGCAATAATTCAATATCAACAAATGGAAAGACGTTCTCCTCTCCTCTCCTCAGGTTCCATGTTGAAGATCAACCCAGAGGAGAGGTTGTCTATCACAGAGTTGGTCAACCAGTTGCAGGAGATCGCAGCCGCACGCAACGTCAACCCCAAGTCCCCCATCACTGAGGTGTGTGTGTGTGTGTGTGTGTGTGTGTGTGTGTGTGTGTGTGTGTGTGTGTGTGTGTGTGTGGTACATCAGATAAACTAGTCCCCATCACTGAGGTGTGTGTGTGTGTGTGTGTGTGTGTGTGTGTGTGTGTGTGTGTGTGTGTGTGTGTGTGTGTGTGTGTGTGTGTGTGTGTGTGCGCGTGTGTGTGTGTGTGTGTGTGTGTGTGTGTGTGTGTGTGTGTGTGTGTGTGTGTGTGTGTGTGTGTGTGTGTGTGTGTGTGTGTGTGTGTGTGTGTGTGTGGTACATCAGATAAACTAGTCCCCATCACTGAGGTGTGTGTGTGTGTGTGTGTGTGTGTGTGTGTGTGTGTGTGTGTGTGTGTGTGTGTGTGTGTGTGTGTGTGTGTGTGTGTGTGTGTGTGTGTGTGTGTGTGTGTGTGTGGTACATCAGATAAACTAGTCCCCATCACTGAGGTGTGTGTGTGTGTGTGTGTGTGTCTGTCAACCCAGTGTCCCTCAATATGGTCATATTAAGACTCACACATTTCTTTTTGGTGTAGAGGCTATTGATATACACACCACAGCACACACCTCCTTCCGTTTTACACACACACACACACACACACACACACACACACACACACACACACACACACACACACACACACACACACACACACACACACAGACACAGACAAATGTGTCACTGCTGACAAAGAAGTCTCTCTTCTCCATTCCAGTCTCTATGTGTACAGCTGCCTCAGACAGACAGACAGACAGACAGACAGACAGACAGACAGACAGGAGAACTGACCCTCAAACTAACAATTGTATTATTGTACTTATTCATCTTTTAATTGTTTGCCAGTTGCCAATCCCCCTCCCTCTCCTTTTCTCCCAATATAGTCTTTATGCCAGTTCCACTGTCCCCCCCCCACACATGAGTGTGTTGTCACTGCTGTTGTACAGTGACAAATATCACCTTCCTTCCCGTCGGGCTCCCCGTCGGGCTCCCCCCCCCCGCCCCCCCCCTGAACACGGGCCAACTGTGTTTGTATAGACACTAAGGTTGGGCCATTGGTTGAATATATTGTCAGTTTGCGATTGGATGAGTCCAATCGTCGAATGTTTTTATTATGCGATTATTTTGGGACTATATTTGTCATATTATTTAGCAAAATAAAATTGTATCCTAGTGGTCTGCCTCCTCCAGAATTAAACTCTTCAAATATAGCCAAATGAAATGTAAAGCGCAATACAAAGCGTGCACAAAATGTTAATCAATTTGTGCCATTCTAATTATGATTGATTATCAGACATACATTGTCATATTAGCACAGAACTGACTGAAAGACTACATTAGCCCATTAAGTGTCATTTTTAGATTTGAGCTAAAAAGCATTATTTTACACTTTGGGATATTCAAAAATAGCAGATATACAAGCTCATAGCGCGGCACCGAGTGCCGCGCTACGAGCTTGTAGATCTGCTATTTTTGAAAATTTGTGAAAATGTGTGCAAATCTTTGAATATATATATTTTTAAAGCGAACATTTTTAACTCAAATCTTTGCTTCATGGGGGTCCCTGGAACAAAATATTTTGATGGGGGTCCGCGGCCAAATACATATCATTTTGGGGGTCCTTGACATTAAAAAGATTGAACACAGAAACATACATTTTTCAGAATACTGTTGGGATTTAGGAGACATGTAGAATCGGCTTCAGGTCTCAATGGGTTAAGTATAGTGTCTCTGGTATTAAAGAAATATAATCTCATAAATAGGTCTCACAAGATCCAGCACTTGATTCTTAACTTTTGCAGTCAAGTCTGGATATTAAAACTTCACACAGCTTCAGGGACCCCCCAGAAGCAAAGATTTGAGTTACCAATGTTTGCTTTAAAAACATATATATTCAAAAGATTTGCTCACATTTCCACGATGTTTCAAAAAATATCAGATCTACAATCAGCTTATGTTTATATCACCAGTCAATCGATGCCATTTGAAATGTGAGTTCACTCGCGACCCGGCGCGCGATGCGAGTCCCTTTAGTTACAGGGGAGGACGGCCCGGCCGGGTGATTTATCACACAGCAGCACCATTTATTTTTTGGCAGAATATAAAAAAATGTTGCTGCAAACTGAGCTACAGTGTAGGCTTCTCTGCTTCAACTTCACTTCATATATATGTGTTTTGTAGGGGTGTGCCGATACACTAATTTCACGAAACGATACGATATGATATGGGGCTCACAACTTCGATACGATTTCGATACGATACCCACTTTTTTATTATGGGGGAGAAATTATGGGGGAGAAAAAAAGCAAATGCAAACAAATAATTCTGTTTTTGCATTATTCAGACATGCAAACTTGTAGCTTTTCAGCTACAATAGCCGTTTTGAATTCAAATAGGGCAATAGTGTGACACCTGACCCGAAAAAAAACAACATGTTTTCACCTCGGGGCTGTTTGCATGCCTGATTATTATTATTGTAAAAAAGAAAAAAAACATTTTTTTTTTTTTTTCAAAACGATATTTTTCCCCCCCCAAAACGATACATATCGTCACGAAAACGTATCGCGATATATCGCGGGACGATATATCGGCACACCCCTAGTGTTTTGGCATATCGCCCAACCTTAGTATGTTCACAACATGTTGAAGAAATGGAACATCTCTGTCAATGGCCACCGGTCCTAATTGGTCTGGTACGCTCCTTTAATTGGATTTAACTCATCAATAGGAGCGTTAAACGCACATCACAAGGCTAATGGCTTCTTTAGGTTTTTTTTAAAGGGATGTCACATGATTGACTTCTTTTTTCCCTGTTCAAATCAGCAGCAGTTTGAGCGGTACATAAAGTTCACCATTATTATAAACAACCATTTCCATTATGAAAAAGAGTTTTCATGTTATGTGTTAAGTGACGCGGGCGTTCTCGCTCCGCCATCATTGTAGTTTTGTCCTCCCCCCAAAAAAAGCTGACCACAATCCAGCTCTTGTCGCCCGCGGGCGCGTGCACGAAACGAGCGCGAGAATCACGGGACCGCACCCGCTTGCTGCTCCCCGCTCGTCCCAAATAATCGCCCGTCTCTCATTGAAAATGAATTACTAAGGCGCTTCACTGAAACAGCCTTTAGTGGTTAAACTGAAGTGATATTGATCAGTTCCAAATATTATCGAAGTACTCTGCGGCATCTCTGGACTTGTCACGGCACCCACTTTGAGAGACCCTGGTTTATTCACCAAAAATCACCTCTGTCACCCCTCCCCATTAAACCTGGGTTATTAAATCACATCACCCAGATGAAATGTTATAATTTCAGCGTTTTCCAAAGCTAAATACATTTTCTTTGATATTTTCTGAGGTCACGAATACCATTACGTTCTCCTTTATTCCTCACAGCCTATGGAACGCCCCGAACGAACGATAGGTCAAAGGTCAAATGCCTTTGCTCTATTCACGTCCCCCACGTCTGTGGATGTTGGGTAACCGTACACAGCAACATCTGGAGTGTTAATGTAAACTTTGAGAGTGTACATTATGGAACCCAAATGGACCCATATATACGGGTTCCCTTATGTACACTCTCAGAGTTATGTGTACACTACTACTGTAGGTCTGGAGTTAATCTGGGTGAAGAGGTCGTTAAACAGATTAGCCCCTCGTTAGTGATCGTTTAGTGGTCTCTCTTCCTGTTCTGCTGTTCCTCCTACTCTCACCCACATGGAGAGAGAGAGAGAGAGAGAGGGAGAGAGGGAGAGGGAGAGAGAGAGAGAAGGTCCAGGCAGGATATTTGACTTCTTCTCTCTTTCTTCTCTGCATGTTATCTTGGATGCTACGTTCTCAATGTCTTTTTAACCTTTCAGAAGAAGGAATAATTTAAAAAACAGCACAGGAACAGGACATTGATTGTTCCTCAAGATTTTTTCCCCTCCTTTCTTTGTTTGACTATTTGCGTGCATTTGCTCTCTTTTTTTAAATTCCCGATGCCACCTGTGGGGGGGGGCTTTCTTTGCTGTTTTTTTCCTCCCACAACAAGCCCTGCTTTTGTCGTGTGCAGAGAGATGGACATGTAGCGTAGTGTTTGAACTCTAATCCACATGAAACCCTGGTGTTTCCTGACCTGTGGTGAAGCTCACAACTCACTGGACTGATCTCACTGTGTTCACCACAACCATCCTTACTGTGTGATGAGTGTGTGTGTACTTTAACCCTTTAAGACCTGGAACGCATCTTTGTCACTTAAGATTTATTTGGCTATTCAAAAATAGCAGATCTACAAGCTCATAGCGCGGCACTCGGTGCCGCGCTATGAGCTTGTAGATCTGCTATTTTTGAAAAATCTTGAAAATATTTTTTGGGGATTTTTTTCAAAAAACTGGTAGGATTTAGAAAACATTTTTAAGAATTGCCTCAGGTCTTAATGGGTTAATGTGTGATGAGTGTGTTGTGTGTGTACTTTAGTGTGTGATGAGTGTGTGTGTGTGTGTGTACCAGTGAGTGTGTCATGAGTGTGTATGGTGTGTACCAGTGTTGGCGTCCCTTGTTTGACGGCTATGAATGTCTGCAGCTGCTGGAACACAACGGAGGCTTCGGGAACAACGGAGCGCAGCCGCCCACGCAGATACACAACCTGCACAACAACGCAGGTAAGACACGCCGTCAATGTTGTGGCATTGCGACGCAGAAAATGGAATCTCCACATACAGTATGTGCATTTGGTTTATGTTTGTATGACATCGGTGCATGTTTACCTCCATATATTTGGCGGTGGGATTTCCCGTCATCTAGGGCAGTGGTTCTTAAACTTTCTCGTGTCAAGGACCCCCAAAATGATATGTATTTGGCCACGGACCCCCATCTCAAAATATGTTGTTCCAGGAACCCCCCCAGATTTGAGTTAAAAGGTTTCGCTTAAAAGAAAATATATATATTCAAAGATTTGCACACATTTTCAAGATTTTTCAAAAATAGCAGATCTACAAGCTCATAGCACTCGGTGCCTCCTGCACTTCATGCAGACCAAACGTCAAAGCGACGTAATCAAATCTCCAAGTGTCCATAGCGACGCTAATGAGGGCGGGGCTTATATAAATCACATTATAGCTCACACACACTGAATGGTTTGAGATGGAAGGGTTTGTGCTCGTTGTGTGATGTCTGGACGTTGATCTGTGATCTGCACAAAGTCTCTTCATGTCCATCTGCTCCTGTCAAAGCCCTATCTCATACCTCCTTGTGTCACACAGCCAAAATACACGATCTACAAGCTCACAATGTGTTACGATGCAACACGTTGTATGCTTATAGATTTGCAATTTTTTTTACTATTTTCACCTAATAATGAAATGCCCAAAATAGGGACGCCAGTATGACAGTGGTTAACTCATTGCCAGCCATGGACGAGTTAACTCGTCCGTTTTTGTTATGGCCCAGCCTGCCAACAACCAGTTTGGACAAGTTTTGAAAAAAAAAGGAATAATAATTCATTTTCTTTTGTATTATTCTTTCTTTTTTTTTTCGTTTATCACAAAGGAACCAGGAGATAACGCAATGCAAATATTTGCTGCTCCATTCACTTCAATGTTAAAAAGTAAATGGAGAAAAAAATCAAATTTTTCCTGTGTTCTACCATGTATTTTTGGCAAAACATGCTATTTTCAACTTGCCACAACTATGGAACGGATTACCGCTATCGGATATATGTTTCCCCCCCATTCTACGAGACCCCTGTGTGTGTAATGAGGGGATCACCGTGCAGATAGCATTCACAGAAAATATTCCATGATTTTTCAAAGGTTGATAAAATTGCTCTTTTTTGCTGGCAGTAGCGTAACACTATTACACTATTACTCTGGCACAAAGAGTTAACATATATAATTGTATAAACCATAATTGTTCAATTGTAATTCTTCTTCTTTTTCTTCTTCTTCTTCTTCTTCTTCCCTAGGAGTGTACGATCCTGACCAATCGGGGAGCGGCTTCCTGGACATCCTGAAGAGCAGGACGGAGGGCTTCCTGACCAATGTGAAGGACGCTTCCTCTAAGGTCATCCAATCAGTGGCCAGGTAAGATTTATGGACTTCAACGACCCGGTTACGTAATTTAGTTTTATAATCCGCTTCAGTTTAATTCAACATGCACACACACACGCACACACGCACACGCACACGCACACACACACACACACACACACACACACACACACACACACACACACACACACTGTTACTGACTGTGTTGTGTTTTTAAAGCTCTCATTTCATAATGCCATGTCCATGTTCTCATGGAGAAGGAGAAGTGACCAGGTCACTTAGTTTGTGTCTTAACACGCACACTAACAGGCTTCACCCATTAAAACCGGGAACAACGCATCTGTGTGGAACCACTTAACCCTTATTTTATACTTTGGCTATTCAAAAATAACAGATCTACAAGCTCATAGCGCGGCACTGAGTGCCGCGCTATGAGCTTGTAGATCTGCTATTTTTGAAAAATCGTGGAAATTTGGGCAAATCTTTAAATATATATATATATATATATATATTTTTTTTTTAAAGAAAACATTTGTAACTCAAATCTGTGCTTCTGGGGGTCCCTGGAATAAAATATTTTGAGATGGGGGTCCATGGCGAAATACATTTTTGGAGGTCCTTGACATGAAAACGTTTTAGAACCACTGATATAGTAACATAAAGCAGTGACAGAAGCAGTGTTACACTACAGCCAGTTGATGTTTGGTCATATTGTAGTTTAGGACCAACCAAACCACTGAATGATGTCATATTGTAGTTTAGGACCAACCAAACCACTGAATGATGTCATATTGTAGTTTTGCGCGAGAAAAAAGGACGCTCTGCTTCCAAATTCCGCCGGGTTTTTTTTTCACGCCGTTTGGTGAACCCCCCAAGGTTGGTGCCCTGTGCTGCGCTGCTTTTATCCGCCAGATTAGGACGTTCACGGCATATTTTGCACCATCACGGTGCGTTCATCATCGGTCACTCCTCTAACACAGCCGCTGCTGGCTGCGTGCTGCGAGTCGCAGCGTGTCTGTGTGTCAGGACGCGAGGCAACACTCACTCAATCAGCTTCAGGAAGTAAATTCCTAGCCTCGATCTCCAGGCTTTTATTTTTTAGTTTTGCTAAAAAATAAAAGCTTGGAAATTCCTGTCCCAGCTGTTGGTACGCAAAAGCGCCTCGCGTCGTCTGATGTGCAGCGCATTGTTTATTTTGGGTGCGCATGCGCACCTGTTATGTACACCCCTGGTCATATTGTAGTTTTGAACCAACCAAACCTCTGAATGAAGTCATATTGTAGTTTTGGACCAACCAAACCACTGAATGAAGTCATATTGTAGTTTTGGACCAACCAAACCACTGAATGAAGTCATATTGTAGTTTAGGACCAACCAAACCACTGAATGAAGTCATATTGTAGTTTTGGACCAACCAAACCACTGAATGAAGTCATATTGTAGTTTAGGACCAACCAAACCTCTGAATAGTTTTTGCGTTGCTTGTTGTTTAGGAGTATGCGTTGGGCTTCATTTTGCGCTGCAGTAATGTGATCCTTGGTCAGCCTCAGTATTCTCAGATCTTTTACACACATAATGATAAACGGACCCGAGGCCAATAGCATCTGAACCGACCGGACCCAGTTGAACATGAGACAAAATATGGGTCTCGGGAATTGTCCAACTTGGTTCCATTTGTACACTCTCAGAGTTACAGACCTGTAAGGGTCCATTTGGTTCCATTTGTACACTCAGAGTTACAGACCTGTAAGGGCTCAAACACTCCCGATTTTACTGTGTAGCCATTTTCTCCTAGCCTGGAATCCAGCCTGATTCACTACGTTCAGCTGATTTTTGTTTCTCACTTCGCCTATCAGTCTGGCCAGCCTCCTATTTGACTCGTATTTAAATTACGTAGGCAAGTCACGGAACCTTTTGAAAGGAACCTTTTGAAAGGAAAAGTCTTGCTGGACGCCGGGCATACGCCATGACACTCATGGGTGGCAAAACCTCACACCGGAAGTTCAAGAAATACATTGCAGTGAATGGAACCGGCTGGACCAGCTCATGAACAACATTTCTGAACGACTGCGACCTTTGTCATAGAATCGGTCCAGGAACATAAAATAAGTCATAATTATCACAGGTTGTTTTCTTTTGCTTTTCGATGTGTACAGCACATCATTTTTATTGAGGCATCTAAACAGCGGCAGGTCTCGTTTCTGTCTCGGAGGTATCGCGAGATTTGGTTGCCAGACAGGAAATGGTGGACAGTCTCGCGATACTTTGGCCGTTCAGAAACATACCTTGTGCTCTTTAGATACCTCTATAACATTATACAGTGTACACATAGAAAAGCAACACAGCAGAAAACAATGTGTGATGTGTCTTCTTTTATTTTCATGAGCCGAGTGTTTTTTTAAAGGTCTCAATGGTTCAGAAATAGTGTTAATAGTTCATAAGCTGTCCAGTCGGCTCTCATAGACTACAATGTTATTTCACCGACTTCCGGTGTGAGCCTGTCTGCCACCCAGTGAGACCAGTCTGCCGGCTGGAATTGCACGATAGAGAAAATGACGTCGGGGTCTCTTCCTTTTAACCCATTGATACCTGGAACGCATCTGTGTCACTTTAGATTTCTTTGGCTATTCAAAAATAGCAGATAAACAAGCTCATAGCGCGGCACCGAGTGCCGCGCTATGAGCTTGTATATCTGCTATTTTTGAAAAATCTTGGGAAAAAAAAAAAACGTTTTTTTTTTCCAAAAACTGTTAGGATTTAGATTTTTTTTTAAAGAATCGCTTCAGGTCTTAATGGGTTAAAATAAATCCGGTGAACGTAGTGAAGCAGTGTGGAACCCAGGCTGTTTGTTTCCCCACAACGTGCTGTCCAGCTCTCATTCAGTTCATCCTTTTGTTTTGGTTTGTTGTTGTTTTGTTGTTTTATTTGGTTGTGTATTTTCTCTGCCCCCCCCCCCCCCCCCCCCCCCATGGTCCCACTGTGTCTCCATTACCCAGCAGCCCCAGGTAAATATGGGTCACATGGTGACACGCCACGCCCGCCTCCACCCGCCCTCCATGTGTGTTCTCACTCTGTGTGTGTGTGTGTGTGTGTGTGTGTGTGTGTGTGTGTGTGTGTGTGTGTGTGTTCTCACTCTGTGTGTGTGTGTGTGTGTGTGTGTGTGTGTGTGTGTGTGTGTGTGTGTTCTCACTCTGTGTGTGTGTGTGTGTGTGTGTGTGTGTGTGTGTGTGTGTGTGTGTGTGTGATAAAGTCAGATAGGATCCTGTGAAGCCTGATTCATACTTATGTGTGTGCACCGAAAAAACAGCAGCTCTAGCAGCTCAGTGAGCTTGTAGATCTGCTATGTTTGGGTGTGTTCCACCCATATGCATAAACTAAGGCTTGGCTTGGCGTGTGGCCTATGTGTGTACAGTGTGTGTACATACAGTGTGTGTGTGTGATGAAACACAGCTTGCTGCTCCTAACAAACACACTGAGTGAATGAACGGACACGATGCATGCAGCGGTGGAAGTCGCCAGTGTTGGCAGATTTTACGAGAGAAATAAGCAACCAGGTTTTATGAAAACAAGCTATAGGCCACATGAGCACTTTAAATATCCACCGGATATTTGAAAATAGCCCATCTACAAGCTCACAACGCGTTGTGTCCTGAGCTTGTAGATCGACTATTTAACACAACGTTGATTACGTTGAGTGCCAGAGATCTCACCGTTTGTAACGCTGCGCTGTGCTGGGGGGCAGAGGATTCTACCTACTATCAAGGTGCTCAAGTACATCATTTATGTTCACTTGTAATTTATTATGTCTTTTCTGAATGGACTGTTGAAAAGTCTAGGAAAAACCTTGGAGTTAAAGAAAAAGAAAAAGAAAGGGAAAGAACAGAAATGTGTGTACTCCACTTGTGCCCTCTGGTGTTGGTTGTGAGAACTGCCTTGATGTCAGCTTTCAATCTGGGCAACGTTTCTAGTTCCAAATGAACCCGAGAAAAATGACTGGACCCGGTCCCAAACGGACCTGTGGATAACTCAAATGTATTAGACCCGGTCCCACCGGGTCTCTAGACCCGTACTGGACCTGATGCTCATTTAATGCTAAAATCACCGCGTTATTCATATTAGGCAGTCACCTCCTGCCCCCCCCCGCCCCAACAGAGTCATCACAGACCAGATGCGTTGTGCGTTCTTCTTTGTGTTGCAGACAGACAGACAGAGAACATTTTCACCGTCCGTCCCCGCAGATAATGTCCATAAACATGCTCCACACAGATAATGTCCATAAACATGCTCCACACAGATAATGTCCATAAACATGCTCCACACAGATAATGTCCATAAACATGTTCCACACAGATAATGTCCATTAACATGCTCCACACAGATAATGTCCATTAACATGCTCCACACAGATTATATCCATAAACATGCTCCACACAGATTATATCCATAAACATGCTCCACACAGATAATGTCCATAAACATGCTCCACACAGATAATGTCCATAAACATGCTCCACACAGATAATGTCCATAAACATGCTCCACACAGATAATGTCCATAAACATGCTCCACACAGATAATGTCCATAAACATGCTCCACACAGATAATGTCCATAAACATGCTCCACACAGATAATGTCCATAAACATGCTCCACACAGATAATGTCTATAAACATGCTCCACACAGATAATGTCCATTAACATGCTCCACACAGATAATGTCCATTAACATGCTCCACACAGATAATGTCCATAAACATGCTCCACACAGATTATATCCATAAACATGCTCCACACAGATAATGTCCATAAACATGCTCCACACAGATAATGTCCATAAACATGCTCCACACAGATAATGTCTATAAACATGCTCCACACAGATAATGTCCATAAACATGCTCCACACAGATAATGTCCATTAACATGCTCCACACAGATAATGTCTATAAACATGCTCCACACAGATAATGTCTATAAACATGCTCCACACAGATAATGTCCATTAACATGCTCCACACAGATTATATCCATAAACATGCTCCACACAGATAATGTCCATAAACATGCTCCACACAGATAATGTCCATAAACATGCTCCACACAGATAATGTCCATAAACATGCTCCACACAGATAATGTCTATAAACATGCTCCACACAGATAATGTCTATAAACATGCTCCACACAGATAATGTCTATAAACATGCTCCACACAGATAATGTCCATTAACATGCTCCACACAGATTATATCCATAAACATGCTCCACACAGATAATGTCCATAAACATGCTCCACACAGATAATGTCCATAAACATGCTCCACACAGATAATGTCCATAAACATGCTCCACACAGATAATGTCTATAAACATGCTCCACACAGATAATGTCTATAAACATGCTCCACACAGATTATATCCATAAACATGCTCCACACAGATAATGTCTATAAACATGCTCCACACAGATAATGTCTATAAACATGCTCCACACAGATAATGTCTATAAACATGCTCCACACAGATAATGTCCATTAACATGCTCCACACAGATTATATCCATAAACATGCTCCACACAGATAATGTCTATAAACATGCTCCACACAGATAATGTCCATTAACATGCTCCACACAGATTATATCCATAAACATGCTCCACACAGATAATGTCCATAAACATGCTCCACACAGATAATGTCCATAAACATGCTCCACACAGATAATGTCCATAAACATGCTCCACACAGATAATGTCCATAAACATGCTCCACACAGATAATGTCTATAAACATGCTCCACACAGATAATGTCTATAAACATGCTCCACACAGATAATGTCCATAAACATGCTCCACACAGATAATGTCCATAAACATGCTCCACACAGATAATGTCTATAAACATGCTCCACACAGATAATGTCCATAAACATGCTCCACACAGATAATGTCCATAAACATGCTCCACACAGATAATGTCCATAAACATGCTCCACACAGATAATGTCCATAAACATGCTCCACACAGATAATGTCCATAAACATGCTCCACACAGATAATGTCCATAAACATGCTCCACACAGATAATGTCTATAAACATGCTCCACACAGATAATGTCCATAAACATGCTCCAACACAGATAATATCCATAAACATGCTCCAACACAGATAATGTCTATAAACATGCTCCACACAGATAATGTCCATAAACATGCTCCACACAGATAATGTCCATAAACATGCTCCACACAGATTATATCCATAAACATGCTCCACACAGATAATGTCCATAAACATGCTCCACACAGATAATGTCCATAAACATGCTCCACACAGATAATGTCTATAAACATGCTCCACACAGATAATGTCCATAAACATGCTCCACACAGATAATGTCCATAAACATGCTCCACACAGATAATGTCTATAAACATGCTCCACACAGATAATGTCCATAAACATGCTCCACACAGATAATGTCCATAAACATGCTCCACACAGATTATGTCCATAAACATGCTCCACACAGAGAATGTCCATAAACATGCTCCAACACAGATAATGTCCATAAACATGCTCCACACAGAGAATGTCCATAAACATGCTCCACACAGATAATGTCTATAAACATGCTCCACACAGATAATGTCCATAAACATGCTCCACACAGAGAATGTCCATAAACATGCTCCACACAGATAATGTCCATAAACATGCTCCACACAGATAATGTCTATAAACATGCTCCACACAGAGAATGTCCATAAACATGCTCCACACAGATTATGTCCATAAACATGCTCCACACAGATAATGTCCATAAACATGCTCCACACAGATAATGTCCATAAACATGCTCCACACAGATAATGTCCATAAACATGTTCCACACAGATAATGTCCATAAACATGCTCCCCGCAGATAATGTCCATTAACATGCTTCACACAGATAATGTCCATAAACATGCTCCACACAGATAATGTCCATAAACATGCTTCACACAGATAATGTCCATAAACATGCTTCACACAGATAATGTCCATAAACATGCTCCACACAGATAATGTCTATAAACATGCTCCACACAGATAATGTCCATAAACATGCTCCACACAGACGACGTTCCAACTTGCATCTTCCCGGTGGCTTTTGTTTGCGTTTCACCTGCTAAAGAACATCCATGGTGTTAAACTTCAGCTGCAGTGCGCTTGAGAACAGACATTATGGGTTTGGGAGCGTAATTACAACACATATGTCTTATTTTAAAACCAAAGATTAAAGAGATTAATATTATAATAATAATAATAATAATAAAAAGCTGGTCATCGGGTACTCACAGGTCCATACAGGTCCATCCATTTCAAATGGATCCGACCGAGACCCGTGACCATTGGAACTGACCCGTGCCCGAGGGACAAGTCAATATTTTGGCCCCGGTTCGGTTCGCGGCTCGGGTCTTTGTTTCCGGGCGGACATGTGCGGACACCCTCTAGCCGTGAACATGTGATCACCCTGATGGGAACATGAGCGTAGTGTAGGAATGAAAAATACAAACAAAAATACAGAGAATGTGGTCTAACCCATTGAGACCTGGAACTGTCTCATTTTTAGATTTGAGCTAAAAAGCATTATTTTACACTTTGGCTATTCAAAAATAGCAGATCTACAAGCTCATAGCGCGGCACCGAGTGCCGCGCTATGAGCTTGTAGATCTGCTATTTTTGAAAAATCGTGAAAATGTGTGCAAATCTTTGAATATATATATTTTCAAAGCGAACATTTTTAACTCAAATCTTTGCTTCTGGGGGTCCCTGGAACAAAATATTTTGATGGGGGTCCGCGGCCAAATACATATCATTTTGGGGGTCCTTGACATGAAAAAGATTGAGCACCACGGATATAGAAACATACGTTTTTCAGAATACTGCTGAGATTTAGGAGACATGTAGAATCGGCTTCAGGTCTCAATGGGCTAATTCCAAACGATATCTAAAAAGAAAAGATAGCGTACAAATCTATCCTCATGTTGAAAATGATGAATGAACGAATGAATGATAATAACAATGCACAGTAGTCTAGCATCATGTCCCAACCATAGTCTACTAAACCACCATTCCCGCCCCGGCTGTCTGTCTGTCTGTCTGTGTGTGTTTTAGATCATGTCATCAGCATAGCTTCACTTGTTTGTAGAACCACTCAGTAGCAGAAGTAATGAGACATGAGCCTCTGTTGTTGTTGTTTTCATTATATTTATTGATTTATGCACTTGTTGTTTTATTGATGTTGCTGGTGCCTTCGCTTCAACACAGCTTAACAAAGAAGCCAGCAAACGGCCATAACCCAAAGCTTAACAGTTTGGTCTTTTTGTTTTTATTTTTCATTGTTTTAAAAAAGCGAAATGACAATGAGCTGTAACTTTATGTAGATGAGTCAGCGGCAAAAAAAAAAAATGACCCAACTTTAGTACACTGTCCCGGTACTTTAGATCTATAAGCTGGCAACACATCACGCTGTGACCCGTTGTGAGCTTATAGATCTGCAATTTTCAGCCGGGCGACTCGGGATTAAAACGTTGGATCTGGGTTTGAATCACAAGTAGGGTGTCTGGTGAACGGTGCACAGATAGCTCTGTCCTGTGAGGGTGTAACGTGATACAGCATTACACACGGGATGCCTGGAACCTGGTACAAGTTGGTACAATATCACGTATGCCAGCTTTAATCCATTAAGACCGGGAACGTGTCTGTGTAACCACTTTAACCATTATTTTATACTTTGGCTATTTAAAAATAGCAGATAAATATGAGCTTGTAGATCTGCATTTTTTGTTTGCAGATCTAAAAAAAAACTGTTAGGATTTAGAGGACATTTGTAGAATCAAAGATTTGAGTTACAAATGTTCGCTTTAAAAAATATATATATTCAAAGATTTTCAAAGACAATTTTTCACGATAGAAAAAAATAGCAGATCTACAAGCTCATAGCGCGGCACTCGGTGCCACGCTATGAGCTTGTACATCTAAAATTACACACAGATGCGTTCCCTGTCCGGTCTTAATGGGTTAAACCAAAGGAAGCATGTTCCGCACATCTGGAGGTATCCATGCACCTCACTTTGCTGTGTTTTGCTGTGATGTTACAGTAGCTTAAATGTGAGCTGAGACCAGTGAGTCCATAGAGTTTTGCTGTGTGTGTGTGTGTGTGTGTGTGTGTGTTAATTCATTGCTGCTACCCGACGTTTGCTTGCAAAGGCAGTTTAAAGCAGATCTTTCTTTTTATTTTAATCGCTGGAAATAAAAAAAAAACGATTTGTAGCACTGTGTATGTCAGTGTCGCCAAAGAAGAAAAGATCTACAAGCTACCAACATTTGGTAGCTTGTAGATCTGTTGTAAATCCGTTCTTTTGGGGGGCACGATGGCACAGTCGGTAGCGCTGTCGCCTCACAGCTAGAAGGTCCTGGGTTCGATTCCTGCCGGGATCGCTGTGGGCGCTGGCGGGGGCGTGTTCTCTCCTCCGCGTCATCAGCGCCCATACCCTAGGTGGGGTTGGTGAAAGGGTCTTTCTGTGTGGAGTTTGCATGTTCTCCCCGTGTCTCCTAGGGTAGTTAATACCCTCACACAAAAACATGCAGTAATCCTGGTCTCTATACTGCCTCCCCCTGGCCAGCCGGGGCGCCTGATGGAGGGGAAAGGAACTGGTTGGAATAACGTGTTCCTTCCACGCGCTACGTCCTACCGGGGAAAGGTTCGGGGCTCTCCCTAGGCTGGCAGAGGGAGAGTAGCGCCCAGGATTACAAGCTTAGGCATTGGCACTGGGTGAAAAATGGGTTACAAAATCGTGGGGTAAAAAAAAAAAAAAAAAAAGTCAATCTGTTCTTTTTGGCAACCGATAACCTCACGCAGTAAGTTAAGCTCATCGGATCGCATCGTCTTCCAAGCGCCAGACAGGTTTACTGTGATTTGAATTGTATGTTACGTGGTACTCTTATTGTTTGTTTTAATACGTGTGTTTTGGTGTGTTTTGTGTCACAGCTACGCTAAAGGAGATCTGGATATTTCCTACATCACCTCCAGGATAGCAGGTAGGAATGAACTGTTCATTAATTAACTCTAACTGTAGGTCAGTCCGTGAAAGAGAGAAAAATTAGCAAAAAAGAGTTTTAAACTAACAGCATATTACAAAAATATATCAGCGTATGTACAATGTACTTATAATATATACTACAGTACAGTCACATGAACAACACATAACTTTAATCCATGTGATAGACATGCCGCATGTGTTAATGTCAACTATAAGATGTGTCTCTCTCTGTCTCTCTCTCTCTCTCTCTCTCTCTCTCTCTCTGACTCTCTCTCTCTGTCTCTCTGTCTCTCTCTCTCTCTCTCTCTCTCTCTCTCTCTCTCTGACTCTCTCTCTCTGTCTCTCTGTCTCTCTCTCTCTCTCTCTCTCTCTCTCTCTCTCTCTCTGACTCTCTCTCTCTGTCTCTCTGTCTCTCTCTCTCTCTCTCTCTCTCTCTCTCTGTCAGTCATGTCGTTCCCAGCAGAAGGGGTGGAGTCAGCTATAAAGAACAACATAGAAGACGTGCGGTTGTTCCTGGACTCTCGTCATGCTGGTCACTACGCCGTCTACAACCTGTCCAAACGCTCCTACAGGCCCTCACGCTTTCACAACCGGGTGTGTGTGTGTGTGTGTGTGTGTGTGTTTCTGTGCTAGAGTTCTCAATGGGCCCTACTGCCTACGCATCCAACAAGCTTTGAACTGAGCAGATTGTACCTTCTGTTCCAGAGACAATGGCCAAAACATATTGAAAACGGACACTTTCACAGATTTTCGATTGAGTTTTGGCCATTGTCGCACGTTTTTCTTTTATAACACGTGCTAGGAAGGTCGAACAGCTACAAACTAGATCCCTGAAAATTTCACTTTGAGCTGCATCCAACACATACACTACCATTTCCGTCGGCCTTACCGTTAGGCCACTAGGTGCAGTTGACATTTATTCTTGGGGCGGTAATAGAATTTAGATTTTCTTATTTGTAGGGATGCAGGTTGATAATACTTAAACTGGAATAATAATCTATAAATGAGGGGGTCATCGGGTGTTTCTGGTCTTGCCACATACACCCTCGCCCAGCCCGACTTACGTGCCAGTAGCTACCCACGGTCAGTCCTCTTAGGGAAAGACAGGGCCACTCAGTCCGCTTTCCGGAACTACTCTGCCGGGACCAGGGGAGAGGAGCGGCTCTGGCACGTGGAGGGACTACTAGGCTCTGTGGATGGCCTCCTGGCCGGGCTCCTCCTTCGTCTCACCAGGTCCAGGACCTGAGCGTTGCACCAGACTCCCCCCGCCCCGTTCCAAACATTCACTCCGGCGTGATGGTGTCTCGGGCCGTGGTGGTACTGCAGGCTGCAATTCTTAGGAATTTAATTTGAATTTAAATTAAGTGTGTGTGTGTGTGTGTGTGTGTGTGTGTGTGTGTGTATTGACAGGTGTCAGAGTGTAACTGGCAGGTGCGTCGCTCTCCCAACCTCCGCAATCTCTACAGTGTGTGTAAGAACATGCACCTCTGGCTGAAACAAGACCAGAGGAACATCTGTATCGTCCACTGTCTGGTAGGTAACATCTGTATAGTCCACTGTCTGGTAGGTAACATCTGTATAGTCCACTGTTTTTTGATTGATTGAAATTTTTATTAGGCAAAAGAATGTAAAACAACACAGTTACATTTATAATGCTTTTGTCTAAAAGGTCCGGCCAAAAAAGTCCTTGCGGACTTGTTTCCATTGGGGTCCTTGAATTAATTTCATAGACATATATAGTAGCAACCAAACAGTTCAAAAATCAACATAAGAATACAGAGGGAAAAAAAATATACCATTATGTACAAAAAAGGTCATGGGAAAATAATGAAATATATACAAAACAAAACATGATCAAAATAAAAATAAAAAGTGTGTACAAAAAAGGGGGAGGGGGGGGTCGTCTGTCTACAGGGAAACTGGTACTAGCTCCTCTTTAGGCCTCCAGAAAGATGAGTTTTTAGGGCTGTTTTGAATGAGCCCAGTGAACTGCATTTTTTGAGGGATGGGGTTAGACTATTCCATTCCTTGGTGGCAGTGCTATAGAAGGAGAATTTGCCCATGTTTGTTTTATGGGTGGGTGTTACCAGATTGTTGTTTACGCTCCCTCTAGTTTTGTGACTGTGGGTGTCACTAACTTTTTCGAGGTACTTATACAGATATGCAGGTATAGGGGGCATTTCGGGCAAATCTGCATTTACAATTTTGAAGACCAGTCCCATTTTTAATTGTATAACCCTGTCTTCCACCCTGAGCCAGCCTAGGCTGGCAAAGTGAGTGGGAGAGAGGTGGGTCATGGGCCCCAGTCCGAGAAGTAGTCGAATCAGTTTGTTTTGGGAGGTTTGAAGCTTAGTCTTCAGTGACACTGAGGTGTTGGAGTACCAAGAGGAGCTAGCATAGTCAAAAAGGGGCTGAATCAGGGCCCCAGAGAGGGTCCTGAGTGCCTGAGGGTTGACAAAAGAGGAAACTCTGCCCATAAATCTGGTTCTCTGGTTTACTCCTTTGAACACCTTTGTTGCCATGCTTTCACCTGTCAGGTGTTTGTCAAGAATACATCCCAAATAGGTAATCTCTTCTTTGCTAGTGATGATTGTGTCATCGACTTTGACCTTGAAGTCATTTACCTTCATTTTACTGAGGGAATGTTTGGTCCCAAATAGGATGGATTCGGTTTTCCCAAGGTGTAGTGACAGTTTGTTATCGGTAAGCCAGGTACGGATTTTTGAGAGTTCACAGCTGAGAGCTTCCTCGACTTGCAACTTGTCCTCACCCGAAATCAGGAGTGCCGAGTCATCAGCGAACAGGAACAGTTTGCAGTTACAGGCAGCATTCATGTCGTTAATGTATAGAAGAAACAGTAACGGCCCTAGAATGCTGCCTTGAGGAACCCCGCAGCTCACCGGGAGGGATGAGGACATGGTTCCGTTGATGTCAACCACTTGTTCTCTACCCTCCAAGTAAGATCTCATCCAATTTAGTGATGTGCAATCAAAACCAATCGCCCTCAGCTTATCAAGTAGAATTTCGTGGTTTACAGTGTCAAATGCCTTTTGGAGGTCCAGCATGACCATGCCGCAGTATTTGCCCGAGTCTACCTCACGTTTGATGTGATCGGTCAAGTACAGTAGGCATGTGTCAGTGGAGTGGGATGTTCTGAAGCCCGATTGGAATTCAAACAACAGCTTACGCTCGCTGAGGTAGCTGTTGATTTGTTCTTGGATTGATCGCTCTATAACCTTTGAGATTGAACAAAGGATGGAAACAGGCCTATAGTTGCCAGGATCTAGTTTGCTTCCTTTTTTAAATAGAGGGATTACTCTTGCCAACTTGAATTCTTGTGGGACATGACACTGACTTATGGATAAGTTTGTAATATGGGCTACTAAGGGAGCAATGGAGACCGCTGCGTCTCTGAGGAATCTGGTGGGGATGTTGTCAAGGCTGGTGGCCTTGTTTGGCTGTAGGGCGAGGAGTTTTTTTTGCACATCAACAGTCAAAACAGGTTTGAAAGAGAAAGAATCCTTTTTAGCCCCTAGTTTCTCATAGTGAGCTTGAATGTGGTCGGGGCCATACAGACCTGAATGCTGAGGGAGTTTGCTTACCAACTGGGTTGCAACTGTGGTGAAGAAACTGTTAAAACAGTCCGCTACCAATTGCTTGTCGGTAGTGAGCGAGCCACTTGAAATAATGCAAATGTTTGTAGATTTTGTCTGAATTTTTCCATTGCAGCCTAATTGTTTTAGTGCCTCCCACAGTTTTTGTGGGTGGCTTTTGTTAGCCTCTATGTTCTCATTTAAGAAATTCTTTTTGGCATTTCTGATCAAATTAGTAACTACGTTTTTTCTGCACTTTTCAAGTAGCTCCTCACTTTTGTTTTTTCTGAACTCAGAGAAGCTTTTGTTCCTGAGTTTGATGGTATTCAAAATATCACCCTTCATCCAAGGTTCTGTGCTAGCTTTGACCCTCACCACCTTTGTGGGTGCGATGTTATCAAGTACACACAAAAAAGCTTTTTTGAAACAGGACCAGGACTCCTCCACAGAGGTGCAATTTAGGACATGGGACCAGTCCATTTTTTCAAGAGCTGTTGTTAGAAGATCACTAGAGTGTGGTAGGTAACATCTGTATAGTCCACTGTCGGGTAGGTAACATCTGTATAGTCCACTGTCTGGTAGGTAACATCTGTATAGTCCACTGTCTGGTAGGTAACATCTGTATAGTCCACTGTCTGGTAGGTAACATCTGTATAGTCCACGGTCTGGTAGGTAACATCTGTATGGGCCACTGTGTGGTAGGTAACATCTGTATAGTCCACTGTCTGGTAGGTAACATCAGTATAGTCCACTGTGTGGTATTAGTATTGTTATTATTATCTTGTAGATAAGCTCATATGATTAAGTGGTTACCTAGTAATAAGTATTTATCATTTAAATGTGTTGCTCAGGGTGGGACAGTGCAGGGTCTCTGCTCTATATGTAAAGAGTCTTTAGACAACTTGTTGTGATTTGGCAATGTAATAACATTGAATTGAATCGAGTATTCTATTATTCCCTCCCATTCCCGTACCTGCAGATCTTCTAGTGTGTGTGTGTGTGTGTGTGTGTGTGTGTGTGTGTGTGTGTGTGTGTGTGTGTGTGTGTGTGTGTGTGTGTGTGTGTGTGTGTGTGTGTGTGTGTGTGTGTGTGTGTGTGTGTGTGTGTGTGTGTGTTGACTATTTCCCATTAATGTAAGCTCTAATAACTGAATGTTTCCTCATGCATCCTCCTTTTTCTGTGTCTCTCTCTCTGTGTGTGTAGGACGGCAGGGCCATGTCTGCAGTGGCGGTGTGTTCCTTCCTGTGTTTCTGTCGTCTGTTCACCACCGCTGAAGCTGCTGTCTACATGTTCTCCATGAAGCGCTGCCCCCCTGGCATAGCCCCCTCCCACAAGAGGTACTGTCCCCTCCCCCCCTGGCATAGCCCCCTCCCACAAGAGGTACTTTGGCTATTCAAAAATAGCAGATCTACAAGCTCATTAGTGCTCTATGAGCTTGTAGATCTGCTATTTTTGAAAAATTGTGAACATTTGCGCACATCTTTGAATACATATATTTTTAAAGCAAATTTTTGCAGCTCAAATCTTTGCTTCTGGAGGTTTCTCTGGATCAACATATTTTACAAATGTTCGCTTTAAAAAATATATACAAAGATTTCAAATGTTCAAGATTTTTCAAAAATAGCACATCTACACGCTCATAGCGCTTGTAGATCTATGAGCTTGTAGATCTGCTATTTTTAAATAGATCTGCTATTTTTGAACAGCCCAAACACCACAACACATGTGTGATTGTACCGCCTCCTGCAGGTACATCGAGTACATGTGTGACATGATGGCGGAGGAGCCCATCGTCCCCCACAGCAAGCCCGTGGTCATCCGCTCCATCGCCATGACGCCCGTACCGCTGTTCAACAAGCAGCGCCAAGGATGCAGACCCTTCTGTGAGGTCTATGTAGGAGACCAGAGAGTCCTCACTACATCACAGGAGTACGACCGCATGAAGTACGTACACACACACGCACGCACGCACGCACGCACGCACGCACGCACGCACGCACGCACGCACGCACGCACGCACGCACGCACGCACGCACGCACGCACGCACGCACGCACGCACACACACACACACACACACACACACACACACACACACACACACACACACACACACACACACACACACACATTTTAACAATTTATTTATGTCCACACAAAAGGAAACTGCATACGATGACACAAATATTACAGGTTCATCAAGGTTACATCCACTAAATCAAGTCATATGTCCAGGGGTGTACACATAACTGCTGCGCAAGTGCGCATGCGTGGTCAAAATGCATGCTGTGCGGCATATCAAACGAAGGGAGGCGCTCTCGCGTACCAACAGCTGGGACCGCTGGGACAGGAATTTACTTCCTGAAGCCACTCTCACACATTCACGGCGAAGCACGCGTCCTCCCCATACACACCCATGGGGCGGTGGCGGAGGGGACGCATGCTGCAAGTGAATGTGTGAGTGTGGCCTTGAATCCTGACACAGCCAGTCGCACACGGCAAGCTGGCTGCAGGCTGCTGTACAGGCACTCGTCACCGATGATGAACGCACCGTGATGTGGTGCAAAATATGCCGTGAACATCCCAATCTGGCAGCGCCTTTTCTACAGGGACAAATAATTTCAGTCACCCAGCTTTTGATAAACATGAGAAAAGCAAAGAGCACATCAACATAGTGCAAGCAATTGATAACAGGAGCAGCCAGGATCGGAGTCGCCCTCTTGACAGGTGGCAGGACAAAATTAATGAAGAACAGCGTCAAGCACTGTGTAATATATTTCTGTTGGCCTTCCACAAAGCCAAACATGCACGTCCTATGCGTTCATTTGAAGAGGACATACCACTATTCAAGAGGCTTGGAGTTAATGTAGGGAGTGCCTATCATTCACGAGAAGCGGGGTCCCGCATCATGCAGACCGTTGCACAGACAAGTTGTCCATGTATCCCTCTTTTATCCATCCTGCCAGACGTGTCGCGGCAAAATGTATTTATTTATTTGGTGAGCACCAAGTAACATATCCAGGTGCTCCCCTGAGAACTAGACCAAAAGGTTATGTGCACCCCTGACTATGTCCTCATGATACAACAAGCATGTCACCCAGCCCTCCATGGACACCAGCAGCAGCGTCTCCTCCATACATGGCGGCTGTCAATCATAGCAGAGACAGCACAACACTCTGCCAGCCCTCCTGCCTCGTTTCTGGGCGTCCCAAGTTATGGAAACCCTCTAACAACCAGTCCTACAGAGGAAACCCCCTCTAACAACCAGTCCTACAGAGTAAACCTCCTCTAACAACCAGTCCTACAGAGGAAACCCCCTCTAACAACCAGTCCTACAGAGTAAACCCCCTCTAACAACCAGTCCTACAGAGTAAACCCCCTCTAACAACCAGTCCTACAGAGTAAACCCCCTCTAACAACCAGTCCTACAGAGTAAACCTCCTCTAACAACCAGTCCTACAGAGGAAACCCCCTCTAACAACCAGTCCTACAGAGTAAACCCCCTCTAACAACCAGTCCTACAGAGTAAACCCCCTCTAACAACCAGTCCTACAGAGTAAACCTCCTCTAACAACCAGTCCTACAGAGGAAACCCCCTCTAACAACCAGTCCTACAGAGTAAACCCCCTCTAACAACCAGTCCTACAGAGTAAACCTCCTCTAACAACCAGTCCTACAGAGTAAACCCCCTCTAACAACCAGTCCTACAGAGTAAACCCCCTCTAACAACCAGTCCTACAGAGTAAACCTCCTCTAACAACCAGTCCTACAGAGGAAACCTCCTCTAACAACCAGTCCTACAGAGGAAACCCCCTCTAACAAGCAGTCCTACAGAGTAAACCTCCTCTAACAACCAGTCCTACAGAGGAAACCCCCTCTAACAAGCAGTCCTACAGAGTAAACCTCCTCTAACAGAGATGCTCATAGGCCTGCGTCCTGCGTCTCTGACGCACCATATTGAAAAAGGACGCATTCATGGCACCGTCTTGCGTCCATGGGACGCACTACAATTTAGCGGAAATTACCGCGGATTTGAAGGCCATCCGTGGATTTCAAAGCCGTCCGCGGATTACAAGGCATAGTGCAGAAAACAAGAAAAATCTCGGTAAAACACCGCCGTATGGAGAAGTATTCTCTCTCTGTCTCAGGGCAGTGCGAGTGCTGCTAGAGGGAGAGAGTCAGAGTGCTGCGCAACTTACAGCTCAACTTCAAAGCAAGTTAACGATGGCTCGTTGACCCCAATTTGACCACTAGGCAATCAACACTGAACAGCACTAATTAATGGCAGCTGTGATTCTTGTGTCTTTCCGTGCAGCCAGATATCAAATAATTCCCTGTAGAGCAGGGGTCTTCAGTGTTTTCAGGCCAAGGACCCCCTAGTTGAGAGAGAGATGAAGCAGGGACCCCCTCTATATTGTATAAAATTGTTTTTCAGATAAACTTTTGCTGCTCTTTTTTCCCTTTACACACCTATAACTCCAAAAATAGCCGATCTACAAGCTCACAAGTGTGAGCTTGTAGATCTGCTATTTTTGGCTAAAGTTCTCCTCAGAAAAGGGATACTAGGATTCAAGTGGTTAATGTAAAAAAAAAAATCAAGTACTACAAGTACTACAAGTACTAGTTGTCGGATTTGGAATTGTGTACTTTTCTTTCAGATACATGTACATGAATATAACCATATAAGATGAAACACGAGTTAAACGCTGTGCATTTTTGTGGGACCCATAAAATGTCCCTGGGACCCATCTAAAAGACCACCCTTGCATCCCAGGACCCATTACATTGAAAACCTAGCAACATCACTGCTCTAACAAGCAGTCCTACAGAGGAAACCTCCTCTAACAAGCAGTCCTACAGAGGAAACCCCCTCTAACAAGCAGTCCTACAGAGTAAACCTCCTCTAACAACCAGTCCTACAGAGTAAACCTCCTCTAACAACCAGTCCTACAGAGTAAACCTCCTCTAACAACCAGTCCTACAGAGTAAACCTCCTCTAACAACCAGTCCTACAGAGTAAACCTCCTCTAACAACCAGTCCTACAGAGTAAACCCCCTCTAACAACCAGTCCTACAGAGTAAACCTCCTCTAACAACCAGTCCTACAGAGGAAACCCCCTCTAACAACCAGTCCTACAGAGTAAACCCCCTCTAACAACCAGTCCTACAGAGTAAACCTCCTCTAACAACCAGTCCTACAGAGTAAACCTCCTCTAACAACCAGTCCTACAGAGGAAACCCCCTATAACAAGCAGTCCTACAGAGTAAACCTCCTCTAACAACCAGTCCTACAGAGTAAACCTCCTCTAACAACCAGTCCTACAGAGTAAACCCCCTCTAACAACCAGTCCTACAGAGTAAACCTCCTCTAACAACCAGTCCTACAGAGTAAACCCCCTCTAACAACCAGTCCTACAGAGTAAACCCCCTCTAACAACCAGTCCTACAGAGTAAACCCCCTCTAACAACCAGTCCTACAGAGTAAACCCCCTCTAACAACCAGTCCTACAGAGTAAACCCCCTCTAACAAGCAGTCCTACAGAGGAAACCCCCTCTAACAACCAGTCCTACAGAGTAAACCTCCTCTAACAACCAGTCCTACAGAGTAAACCTCCTCTAACAACCAGTCCTACAGAGTAAACCCCCTCTAACAACCAGTCCTACAGAGTAAACCCCCTCTAACAACCAGTCCTACAGAGGAAACCCCCTCTAACAACCAGTCCTACAGAGTAAACCTCCTCTAACAAGCAGTCCTACAGAGGAAACCTCCTCTAACAACCAGTCCTACAGAGGAAACCTCCTCTAACAACCAGTCCTACAGAGGAAACCCCCTCTAACAACCAGTCCTACAGAGTAAACCCCCTCTAACAACCAGTCCTACAGAGTAAACCTCCTCTAACAACCAGTCCTACAGAGTAAACCCCCTCTAACAACCAGTCCTACAGAGTAAACCCCCTCTAACAACCAGTCCTACAGAGTAAACCTCCTCTAACAAGCAGTCCTACAGAGTAAACCTCCTCTAACAAGCAGTCCTACAGAGTAAACCTCCTCTAACAACCAGTCCTACAGAGTAAACCTCCTCTAACAACCAGTCCTACAGAGTAAACCTCCTCTAACAAGCAGTCCTACAGAGTAAACCTCCTCTAACAACCAGTCCTACAGAGTAAACCCCCTCTAACAACCAGTCCTACAGAGGAAACCCCCTCTAACAACCAGTCCTACAGAGTAAACCTCCTCTAACAAGCAGTCCTACAGAGTAAACCTCCTCTAACAAGCAGTCCTACAGAGTAAACCTCCTCTAACAACCAGTCCTACAGAGTAAACCTCCTCTAACAACCAGTCCTACAGAGGAAACCTCCTCTAACAACCAGTCCTACAGAGTAAACCTCCTCTAACAACCAGTCCTACAGAGTAAACCTCCTCTAACAACCAGTCCTACAGAGTAAACCTCCTCTAACAACCAGTCCTACAGAGTAAACCTCCTCTAACAACCAGTCCTACAGAGTAAACCTCCTCTAACAACCAGTCCTACAGAGTAAACCCCCTCTAACAACCAGTCCTACAGAGTAAACCTCCTCTAACAACCAGTCCTACAGAGTAAACCTCCTCTAACAAGCAGTCCTACAGAGTAAACCTCCTCTAACAACCAGTCCTACAGAGTAAACCCCCTCTAACAACCAGTCCTACAGAGTAAACCTCCTCTAACAACCAGTCCTACAGAGTAAACCTCCTCTAACAAGCAGTCCTACAGAGGAAACCCCCTCTAACAACCAGTCCTACAGAGTAAACCTCCTCTAACAACCAGTCCTACAGAGTAAACCCCCTCTAACAAGCAGTCCTACAGAGGAAACCTCCTCTAACAACCAGTCCTACAGAGTAAACCTCCTCTAACAACCAGTCCTACAGAGGAAACCTCCTCTAACAACCAGTCCTACAGAGGAAACCTCCTCTAACAACCAGTCCTACAGAGGAAATCCCCTCTAACAACCAGTCCTACAGAGGAAACCCCCTCTAACAACCAGTCCTACAGAGTAAACCTCCTCTAACAACCAGTCCTACAGAGTAAACCTCCTCTAACAACCAGTCCTACAGAGTAAACCCCCTCTAACAACCAGTCCTACAGAGGAAACCCCCTCTAACAACCAGTCCTACAGAGTAAACCCCCTCTAACAACCAGTCCTACAGAGTAAACCCCCTCTAACAACCAGTCCTACAGAGTAAACCTCCTCTAACAACCAGTCCTACAGAGTAAACCTCCTCTAACAACCAGTCCTACAGAGTAAACCCCCTCTAACAACCAGTCCTACAGAGGAAACCCCCTCTAACAACCAGTCCTACAGAGTAAACCTCCTCTAACAACCAGTCCTACAGAGTAAACCTCCTCTAACAACCAGTCCTTCAGAGTAAACCCCCTCTAACAACCAGTCCTACAGAGGAAACCCCCTCTAACAACCAGTCCTACAGAGGAAACCCCCTCTAACAACCAGTCCTACAGAGTAAACCTCCTCTAACAACCAGTCCTACAGAGTAAACCTCCTCTAACAACCAGTCCTACAGAGTAAACCCCCTCTAACAACCAGTCCTACAGAGTAAACCTCCTCTAACAACCAGTCCTACAGAGTAAACCTCCTCTAACAACCAGTCCTTCAGAGTAAACCCCCTCTAACAACCAGTCCTACAGAGTAAACCTCCTCTAACAACCAGTCCTACAGAGTAAACCTCCTCTAACAACCAGTCCTACAGAGTAAACCCCCTAAAACAACCAGTCCTACAGAGGAAACCCCCTAAAACAACCAGTCCTACAGAGTAAACCCCCTCTAACAACCAGTCCTACAGAGGAAACCCCCTCTAACAACCAGTCCTACAGAGGAAACCTCCTCTAACAACCAGTCCTACAGGGTAAACCTCCTCTAACAACCAGTCCTACAGAGTAAACCCCCTCTAACAACCAGTCCTACAGAGTAAACCCCCTCTAACAACCAGTCCTACAGAGTAAACCCCCTCTAACAACCAGTCCTACAGAGTAAACCCCCTCTAACAACCAGTCCTACAGAGTAAACCTCCTCTAACAACCAGTCCTACAGAGGAAACCCCCTCTAACAACCAGTCCTACAGAGTAAACCTCCTCTAACAACCAGTCCTACAGAGTAAACCTCCTCTAACAACCAGTCCTACAGAGGAAACCCCCTCTAACAACCAGTCCTACAGAGTAAACCTCCTCTAACAACCAGTCCTACAGAGTAAACCCCCTCTAACAACCAGTCCTACAGAGGAAACCCCCTCTAACAACCAGTCCTACAGAGTAAACCCCCTCTAACAACCAGTCCTACAGAGTAAACCTCCTCTAACAACCAGTCCTACAGAGTAAACCCCCTCTAACAACCAGTCCTACAGAGTAAACCCCCTCTAACAACCAGTCCTACAGAGTAAACCCCCTCTAACAACCAGTCCTACAGAGTAAACCCCCTCTAACAACCAGTCCTACAGAGTAAACCCCCTCTAACAACCAGTCCTACAGAGGAAACCCCCTCTAACAACCAGTCCTACAGAGTAAACCTCCTCTAACAACCAGTCCTACAGGGTAAACCTCCTCTAACAACCAGTCCTACAGGCAGCATGTCCCAGGCTGGACCACCAGAGGAAACAACGTTCACAGTCACAACTCCCGCACTGCCGCCCGGTGTCAAAGCGCTCTCCATAGCGTAGCTGCTCCCATTGACCCTGCAGTCCACCCATTCACCTGTGGGTCCCGGGACCCATTACATAGAAAACCTATAGCAACATCACTGCCCATTGTTGTTCCGCAGCTAGCGGACAAAGATAGCAGGCCGCCGGGTCTTTATCCACCGCCTCTCTTCTCTCTGATCACGGGAGGGGGGGAGGGGGGCTGTCGGTATACTCCGTCGGTGAGCAGAGCCTTCTTGTACGCAAGCTTGGTGATCGCAATGAAGCACACGGTCCACAGAAGTTGTAAATGCATCTTAAATCTGCACCTACAACATTGACGGTGGTAGTTACAACGGGGCAGTTTAACGTCATGGCCAGGACACACAAACACACACACACACACACACACACACACACACACACACACACACACACACACACACACACACATAACCTCTAAATGTGTGATCCTAACACTAACCCCAACCTGACACTTTTCCTAATTGAACAATAAAACATCAATTTATCTTTTGAGGGTCGGGAAAATTGTCCTGTCTGGCTCTCCCTCTCTAATCTGTCTGTCTGTCTGTCTGTCTGTCTGTCTGTCTGTCTGCAGAGACTTTAGGTCAGAGGACGGTAAAGCAGAGATCCCTCTCAATGTGACGGTCCAAGGAGATGTGTTAGTGGTCATCTACCATGCTAGGTCTACACTGGGAGGCCGTCTGCAGGCCAAGGTACACACACACACACACACACACACACACACACACACACACACACACACACACACACACACACACACACGTACACACACGTACACACACACACACACACGTACACACATGCACATGCACATGCACATGCACATGCACATGCACACACACACACACACACACACACACACACACACACACACACACACACACACCTCATCAAGTGTGCACGCATGACGTATTGATAAGGTTTCCTATAAGTTGAGTATAAATGTTTCTCCACTAGATGGCGTCCATGAAGATGTTTCAGGTCCAGTTTCACACCGGCTTCGTCCCGAGAAACGCCACCACTGTGAAGTTTAACAAGTGAGTAAACCTAGGAACGCATACTGTGATGTTTAACAAGTAAGTAAACCTAGGAACGCATACTGTGATGTTTAACAAGTAAGTAAACCTAGGAACGCATACTTTGAAGTTTAAAAAGTGAGTATACTTAGGAACACATACTGTGAAGTTTAACAAGTGAGTGCTTATAGGAACACATACTGTGAAATTTAAAAAGTGAGTACTGCTTAGGAACACATAATGTGAAGTTTAACAAGTGAGTACTCCTTAGGAACACATGCTGCGAAGTTTAACAAGTGAGTATACTTAGGAACGCATATTGTGAAGTTTGCAGGGCAAAGCACTGTGCATGGGCGATGCTGAGGCTTCTATTTAGAGATGTACCGATACTGCTTTTCATAGCCACTTGTGAGTGGCCTCATTGGACTCTGTTAGCTCCGTCCCCTCTTCTGATTGGTTGATATTTGATAGTACATTATAAAAGCCATAGACATGGGCCCGGTCATCACTGCTTGCAGCTTTAATCTTTTTTTTAAACTAACGGTTTAGCGTGTAGCGCACAAGGTTGACTGTGTATCTGTGTGCATGCGTGTGTGTGCGCGTGTGCGTGTGTGTGTGCGCGTGTGTGTCTTGTGTGTGTGTGTGTGTGTGTGTGTGTGTGTGTGCGCGTGTGTGTCTTGTGTGTGTCTCTGTGTGGTCCTCAGGTATGACCTGGATGCGTGTGACATCCAGGAGAAGTACCCGGACCTGTTCCAGGTGAACCTGGACATCGAGGTGGAGCCCCGGGACCGGCCCAGTGCTAAGACCCCTCCATGGGAGTCCTTCAGCACCAAGGGGCTCAACCCTAAGATGCTCTTCTCCTCCCGGGACGAGCAGCAGGAGATACTCAGCAAGTTTGGTAGGAAGTGAACCCACAACCCACCTTCCTGGGTTTAACACATTGACTGCCAAGATATTAAACATAGTTTTCTATCCCCATGCCAGCGTAATTATCTTAAATCAACGATCGTTGAAACGCCGTGGAAGATACATGTGTAAAAAAAAAAGACACAAAAAAAAGGTTCCTGTGGGTAGGCGGAGGGATCTGTGAATCCACAGGGACAATAACGTTCCAACCACGATCGGCCATTTTGGGGCTTTTGTCCGCTGAAAACGGGTGGTTTTCAATGCAAAAAAATAAACTGAGTTACAGCTTTTTCTGAAAATCCCATCGTTGGGGCGGATGGCTGCCTGCTTTTTTGGAAGGACGTCACATCCGACTACTTCTTCTCTGAGTGACCATCGATCATTCCAAAGCTGTGTTAGGTCGCCCCTTGTGGAATTTTAAAAAACGTTTTTTTTTTTTTAAAGAATGCATCAATGCGATTTTGGCAATCAATGTGTTAAATGGTGTATAATGTGTACCTTTTACAACTGATTGAGATCGGGAGGTTGGGGGTTCAAGCCCAGGCCGAGTCTTAGTCTTACCAAAGACTCTAAACATGGGACCTAATGCCTCCCTGCTTGGCTCTCGGCATCAAGGGTTGGGTCGGGGGTAAGGCCCTGCGACATTATAACAAAAACTATTTGTGAATCTGACCTAATAGACTTATAGAATATACATTTGTATTAACATACAGTGTGTGCACTATAATCATTATTATCATGATTGTCTTTTGGTTCACTTGCACATATTGGACACATATTTGTGTCATATTGTATTCACACCTACAGTACAGTGAAGAGAACAGAGACCTATGTTTTTCTTGGCAGACCAGAATGTGTTTGTTCGGTCCGCATCAAGAGCTCCAATGAGCTCATGTTCAGACCGACTGGACTTAAAGACGGTAACGCTCCAGGGTTCATTTTGATCAAACTTAGCCTGGGATCAAAACCATGTTCGGGATTCTGATCCGGTCTGGACGGAAATAACTTTTACGTCATCAGGTGACCGGAACCACCGGTGCCGTGCACCTCCAAAATGATTCCGCTGGTTTAAAATTGGATTAAATTGAGGGCACGGTGGCGCAGTCGGTAGTGCTGTCGCCTCACAGCTAGAAGGTCCTGGGTTCGATTCCCGCCGGGGACGCTGTGGGCACTGGGGGCGTGACTTCTCCTCCGCGTCATCAGCGGCCATACCCTAGGTGGGGTTGGCGTAAGGGCTTTTCTGTGTGGAGTTTGCATGTTCCCCGTGTCTCTCAGGGTAGTTAATACCCTCACAAAACATGTAGTAATCCTGGTCACTAAACTCCTCCCCCATGACAGCCGGGGCGCCTGATGGAGGGGAAGGGAACTGGTTGGAATAACGTGTTCCTTCCACGCGCTACGTCCTACCAGGGGAACTCCCCCCTGTCAGGTGACAAGAAGGTCAGTTGGCTCTCATGCACTGAAGGAGGCATGAGCTCGGCCATGGGCTCCCTAGGCTGGTGAGGGGAGTGTAGTGCCCAGGATCACTTAGAGAATTGGCACCGGGTGAAAAATAAGGGTTACAAAATCGCGGGATAAAAAAAAAATAATAATAATAAAATTGATTAAATTGGTATAATAATGGTTTGGAATGTCCATCTTTTATTGTAACTCGTAGCGCGACTGCAGAGACTTGAATGAATTGATTCACATTGTGTGGGGAACATAAACAATGCGACACCAACCGGAACCAAACCACCAGAACACCATTGTTTTTTTTGTTTGTTTTTTCTAAACCGGATCACACGGCTCAGTTTAGAACAGGGGTCTTCAACGTTTTCAGGCCAGGGACCCCCTAGCTGAGAGAGAGATGAAGCAGGGACCCCCTCCTCTATATTGTATAAAATGGTGTTTCAGATAAACCTTTGCTGCTCTTTTTCCCCTCTACACCTATACCTCTTTGCCAAAAATAGCCGATCTACAAGTTCACAACGCCTCGCAGCGCGAGGCGTTGTGAGCTTGTAGAGCTGCTATTTTCGGCTAAAGTTCTCCACAGAAAAGGGATGCTATAGGGTTCAAGTGGTAAAAAAAAAAATCATGTTACACAAAGATTTGGCGGACCCCCTGTATTAACTCTGAGGACCCCCTAGCGGTCCCGGACCCCCTGTTGAAGACCCCTGGTTTAGAATGAATACCAGGCTTTCCTCCGCGGTGGAAAGCCTGGTGATGCGAGGTTAAATCCAACTAAAGCGTCCTTCAAGTGCTAAAGGCCCATTCTGAGGCAGAACAAACCCTGCTCTGACTTTAATACCGTCCTCTCCTCTGCTATTTATACCATGTTGGTACATGTGTTAATCATGGATGTTAAGTGATGATGCTGAGGTATGAGGATTGTAAGGGTAGGATTAGATATGTTTTTAACTTCTTCCTACTTCCTACTGTTTTCATATTGTCTTGTTGTTGATTGTGTCTTGATATTGTCTATTTTTCAACATTGTTTAGCTTTTCATTAATTCATTCATTCATTCATTCTGCTGCTGTGTGTCTGCTTGCTCCAGGTAAACCCGAGTTGCCCCGCCAGCCTGGTTCCTCTGCCTTCTACGATTCTGAGGTCCCCCAGCCAGCCCAGACCCCTGAGGGACCCCCTGCTGCTACCCCGGAGCCCGAGTCTCCTCTGAGCACCGACACCAACGCCAACAACTTCTTCCAGACTCTGGACTGGGACGGTATGTACCGCTACACCCTTCACCCTTCACCCTACACCCTACACCCTACACCCTACACCCTACACCCTTCACCCTACACCCTACACCCTACACCCTTCACCCTACACCCTACACCCTACACCCTACACCCTACACCCTTCACCCTACACCCTACACCCTACACCCTTCACCCTTCACCCTACACCCTACACCCTACACCCTACACCCTACACCCTACACCCTACACCCTTCACCCTACACCCTACACCCTTCACCCTACACCCTACACCCTACACCCTACACCCTACACCCTTCACCCTACACCCTACACCCTACACCCTACACCCTACACCCTACAGCCTTCACCCTACACCCTACACCCTACACCCTACACCCTACACCCTACACCCTACACCCTTCACCCTACACCCTACACCCTTCACCCTACACCCTACACCCTACACCCTACACCCTACACCCTACACCCTTCACCCTACACCCTACACCCTACACCCTACACCTTACACCCTACACCCTACACCCTACACCCTACACCCTACACCCTTCACCCTACACCCTACACCCTACACCCTACAGCCTTCACCCTACACCCTACACCCTACACCCTACACCCTACACCCTACAGCCTTCACCCTACACCCTACACCCTACCCCCTACACCCTACACCCTACACCCTACACCTTACACCCTACACCCTACACCCTACACCCTACACCCTACACCCTACAGCCTTCACCCTACACCCTACACCCTACACCCTACACCCTTCACCCTACACCCTACACCCTACACCCTACAGCCTTCACCCTACACCCTACACCCTACACCCTACACCCAGACTCTGGACTGGGACGGTATGTACCGCTACACCCTACACCCTACACCCTACACCCTACACCCTACACCCTTCACCCTACACCCTTCACCCTACACCCTACACCCTTCACCCTACACCCTTCACCCTACACCCTACACCCTACACCCTACACCCTTCACCCTACACCCTTCACCCTACACCCTACACCCTACACCCTACACCCTTCACCCTACACCCTACACCCTTCACCCTTCACCCTACACCCTTCACCCTACACCCTACACCCTTCACCCTACACCCTACACCCTACACCCTTCACCCTACACCCTACACCCTACACCCTACACCCTACACCCTTCACCCTACACCCTACCCCCTACACCCTTCACCCTACACCCTTCACCCTACACCCTACACCCTACACCCTACACCCTTCACCCTACACCCTACACCCTTCACCCTACACCCTACCCCCTACACCCTTCACCCTACACCCTACACCCTTCACCCTACACCCTACACCCTACCCCCTACACCCTACACCCTACCCCCTACACCCTACACCCTACACCCTACACCCTTCACCCTACACCCTACACCCTACACCCTTCACCCTACACCCTTCACCCTACACCCAGACTCTGGACTGGGACGGTACCGCTACACCCTTCACATCCACATGAAAACAAACCCTTTAAGACCTGAGGCCCATTCTACAAATACCTTCTAAATCAGTTGTTCTCAAACGTTTTCGTGTCAAGGGCCCCCACAATCATATGTATTTGGCCGCCGTCATCTGAAAATATTTTGTGCCAGGGACACACTTTCAAGATTCTTTTTCCAGAAATAGCAGATGTACAAGCTTGTAGATCTGCTATTTTTGGGAACCACTGTTCTAAATCCTAAGAGTTTTTTGAAAAATGTATGTAGATAGATAGATAGATAGATAGACGTTTTCCCGGTTTTGATCACTTAAATGAATGGTTTTGTGTTTTTGTTTGATCAATTAATGTCTATTACTGAGATCATTATTGCTCTGAATTGGATCAGACGGATGTGACTAATTCAAGTTTAATTTGACTGTTCAGTAGTTTATCATCACTGTCACCTACAGTTTACATTTGACTGTTCAGTAGTTTATCATCACTGTCACCTACAGTTTACATTTGACTGTTCAGTAGTTTATCATCACTGTCACCTACAGTATACATTTGACTGTTCAGTAGTTTATCATCACTGTCACCTACAGTTTACATTTGACTGTTCAGTAGTTTATCATCACTGTCACCTACAGTATACATTTGACAGTAAGTTTAGACAGGACGTGCTGTCTAAACTGAACATTTGGCAAAAACAGCCGATCTACAAGCTGCTCTACGAGCTTTTAGATTGGCTATTCAGATTTGGTGTAGAGTGTTTTTTTTTTGTTTGTTTTCTCTTTTTTTTTCAAATGTCACTTCAGTCAGACTTGTTTGACTAATATATCAGTTGATTGACATGTTGTGGATTTCCAGATGCGGTTGACCAACCAGACGGCTCAGACATCAGTCATGGAGGCGGGACCCTGGACGACCAGGAGGAGCTGAGTGACCAATCAGAGGGCGAGTCGTACTCTTACTCCGCTCCGGGCGGGGAGCCCCTGTCACGTGACCCCAGCGAGCAGCTGTTTGACACACACTTCCAGGTGGGAAACTACACAACATGTACACAACATGTACACAACATGTAGACAATATGTACACATGTACACAACCCTTGAATATAGGTGAAGTGAATGGGCTCTCCCCAAATCCACTTTACCAATAGGAATGCATATGGCGTGCTTTAAATGCTTATTGCTCCTAAATGTACTTTAATTTGACTGAAACGCACACGCACACACACACACCCACACACACACCCACACCCACACCCACACACCCGCACACGCACACAGCGAGCGAGCTCCACAAGGTTTTCCATTATATCTTCAATAGGTAACCAACTGTGGTGCAACACGCGCGGCGTGCTTTTGACCAATTCCTCGTACATTTTATGTCCCATGGAGAGAGTCTGTTGACAGCCGTAATGTAGAGAGCAGTATGGGTTAATGTAGAGAGCAGTATGGGTTGGCGCCCCAGCCTGTGTCTTCCGCGAGGAAGAAGCCCAACAAACCCACGGCAAGGCCTTTAAGGAGGGCCTTTCAGGCAAGCCGCTAGTGGAGCCTGCAGTACCACCATGGCCCAAGACGCCATCATGCTGGAGTGAAATGTTTGGAGCGGGGAAGTCTGGTGCAACGCTCAGGTCCTGGACCTGGTGAGACGAAGGAGGCCATCCACAGAGCCTAGTCCCTCCACGTACCAGAGCCTCTCCTCCAGTCCCGGCAGAATAGTTCCGGAGAAGTGCACTGAGTGTACTGGGACGTAAGGCGGGGCTTGATCAACCCCGGCTGGGTCACCTGGGCGAGGGTGTGTGTTGTTGTGAGACCCGAAACACCCGATGACCCCAGGCTACAACACTGATGATACGTCCCAGGCTACAACACTGATGATACGTCCTCCAGGCTACAACACTGATGATACGTCCCAGGCTACAACACTGATGATACGTCCCAGGCTACAACACTGATGATACGTCCCAGGGTACAACACTGATGATACGTCCCAGGCTACAACACTGATGATACGTCCCAGGGTACAACACTGATGATACGTCCCAGGCTACAACACTGATGATACGTCCCAGGGTACAACACTGATGATACGTCCCAGGCTACAACACTGATGATACGTCCCAGGGTACAACACTGATGATACGTCCCAGGCTACAACACTGATGATACGTCCCAGGCTACAACACTGATGATACGTCCCAGGGTACAACACTGATGATACGTCCCAGGCTACAACACTGATGATACGTCCCAGACTACAACACTGATGATACGTCCCAGGCTACAACACTGATGATACGTCCTCCAGGCTACAACACTGATGATACGTCCTCCAGGCTACCACACTGATGATACGTCCCAGACTACAACACTGATGATACGTCCCAGGCTACAACACTGATGATACGTCCCAGGCTACAACACTGATGATACGTCCCAGGCTACAACACTGATGATACGTCCCAGGCTACAACACTGATGATACGTCCCAGGCTACAACACTGATGATACGTCCCAGACTACAACACTGATGATACGTCCCAGGCTACAACACTGATGATACGTCCTCCAGGCTACAACACTGATGATACGTCCTCCAGGCTACCACACTGATGATACGTCCCAGACTACAACACTGATGATACGTCCCAGGCTACAACACTGATGATACGTCCTCCAGGCTACCACACTGATGATACGTCCCAGGCTACAACACTGATGATACGTCCCAGGCTACAACACTGATGATACGTCCCAGGCTACAACACTGATGATACGTCCCAGGTGCATCCATGTGATGTGTTTTATTTATTAGAAGTGGAGACGCATGTAAAGGTGGAAAAAGTCAATGGTTATCATGCCAGAGCCATGAGAGATTTTAGTGGCAAGTTTGAAGACCATTGGAAAACTGCTGTGCTATGAGTTAGTCAAAATGTCTTCTATTTATTCACTCCTGGTGTCTCTCTCTCTCTCTCTCTCTCTCTCTCTCTCACTCTCTCCAGATCGGCGCTCCTGAGGCTCCTCCCCCTGCTCCTCCTCCCAGTGACACGGCTGACCTGCTGGGTCTGAACTCCTCCTTTGACTCCTCCTCCGCCACGGCTCCTCCTCCTCCTCAGGGAGTAGGCATGAAGACCTCCTCCAGTAACAGTGACCTCCTCAACGACCTGTTTGCTCCCCCTGCTGGCCCCGGTGCAGCACCGCACGAAGAGCTGTTCTTCAGTGGGGCCCCCGCGGCCCCGGCACCACCAGCACCTAAACGTAACCCTAACCCTTACCCTAACCCCGGCACCACCAGCACCTAAACGTAACGGGGTTCTTTCTTTTTGAACAGCACCATAATCAAATGTTCAAAGTATTAGAAAACCATTCATCTGTGTGGCTGAATTCTACGGCGGCTGCAACCAATATACACAGTGTGTAGTGTATGTGGACTATGATCCAATGAAGGGTTGTCATTTAAAGCAAGGGTTCCAATCCAATCCACTTAAAAACAGCACATTTAAAACAACACTGTTGAACCAAAGTGCTGTACACTTAGTAACACAATAAATACTAAAACATATAAGAGCAAAACAATAAACAGGACAACATATAGACACAATGCCTAGAGGCAACTCTCGGTCTGAATTTTCAAACCTTTTCCAAACTTTTCAGGCCATAACCCCCCCCCAAAATAATCATATTTGAACTGGGGACCCCCCAGCCTGACAAACACTTGGTAATGTAAGCATTACATTTAGTTTGACTCGGTTCCACAGATAAATATTGTGAAAATAGCCGATCTACAAGCTTACAACGTCTCGCACAACGTCTTTTGGGGACCCCCAGTTTAGGAAGCAGTGATTTTAAAGGACAATGAAAGTAGTGTATTTTGTAATGGACTCTTTGACATACAGGGAGCCAGTGTATATACTTTAGCTCTAAGAACTGGAATGATAGGCTCCTCTTTCTCGGTATTCGTAAGGACTCAAGAAGCAGTATTCTGAATCAGTATTGATTTTGACAGCTGTCATGGTTGGGCTAAGATATGGCCTTGTCATTCCGCGGCCTTTGTTGACCCCGCGGCAGCTGGGTGACCTTGCCAAGCAACGCGCTCTTCTGAAGAAGAGGAACAAGCGCGGGGGGCGTCAACGTAGGCGTTGGAACGCCAATCAACTCACTGTTGCTGTGGACACTAACTCTGCTCCTTGATGCCAGCCGTCACACCACGGCCACAACTTCCTCTTTCTCAATGACTTGCTAAAAACTGTACTTTTCGCTCACATGACCTAAATGGCCATGGCAACAGCTGAAATGTTTTAACTGGTAGAAGGAAAAACCATATTAGGTTTTTCCTATTGAAATAATCTAACCAGCACCATATAAGGTTTAGCTACTGAAATGATCTAACCCGGAGGGAGGCGATCCCATATTTGGTGTGTCGGATGGAGCCAAAATTGTATAAATACTGCTGTATATCTCTGTTCTGGGGGGGTTGGGTAGAGAAGCTTGTGTGAGGTGTCACTTGTTTGTGCCTTTTACTGGGCGACGGACATAGCCTTGCGCGGAACTTCTCCCATTTGTAGCTCTCTCTGATTAGTTCCTTTTGGCGGCCACACTGCAACGAGGTTGCGGGGAGCGATAGTGAATTCTGCTGTATTCGACTGGGACCTTGGCATTGCCCATAATCTGGTTGAATAAACAGAGAATTTTGTCAGCTCCTAGCATTACCGATTGCTTGGACGCCTAATCTTAGGTAGCCTTTAGTTCGCAGGAATTGAGGAATATTATCCCGATTTAACATTCAAACAAGAATTCATGGCATTGCCCGTATCTTGGTTGAATTAAGTTGAATTTGGGGATATTTTTCTGCCTGTGCCAGGCACCTTAGATTTAGGAAATGAGGAGATAGAGCTTAGGGGTCTGTTGTCTGTCTTATCAGAAATTCTGCCTTTTCATACATATATTTGTATTTTTGCTAAAAGCCTGTATTAGCTTGAGTGTTAAATAAAAACCCTTTTCTATGAGAGAAGTTTTAAGAGGATTTCTTCATACGAGCCGTTTGATCTTATCAGCGGACACTTGGGTGAGTGACAAAATATGCAACAGAGGTTACTATAAATAGAAATAGGCATTTTAGAGTGTGTTCTCAGTGCAGAGAGGTTAATAGTTTCACAGCTACATTTGGTCTGAAGACTTCTCGGCGCGCTATCTGGGGTGCAACGGCACTGCTACACTTATTAGGTTTAAATTCATAGGGTTTATAGGTTTTGCTGAAACTATCGAGGGTAGTAGAAATTAGGAGTGTTTTAATTTCTTCTATTTTCGTCAGGCCATTACATGGCGCCCGAACAGGGACATGAGATTGACTGCTCATGTTAAACTGAACGCTGGACTTATATTAATGGACATCAGAGAGACCGCTGATGTTAAAAGTTAATTCTGTCCAAAATAGTAGTGTACACTAATACTTGGAGTTAGACATTTGGAGAGACCGCCAAATGCCATAACTATTAAGACTCTGAATGAGTCTAGTTGAACCAGTGATTCCAGTTCAAAATTATTTTCCGTGAAATTTTGTTAGATGTAGAACGCCCACACGTTTCACATCTTTGAGTTAAATTTTCACAACTTCTCCCGTGAGGCCTTCCTATACTCACGTAAAAATTGTTTCCTGATCCGCGAGAGATCTCTCTATATTTGTAATGTAACGCAGAATGAGATCTACAAAACGCTCGTAAAAGCGGGGCAAAAAGCTATTGCCAGTTTTAAACCGTGAAGGACGAGAATAGAGAAACCGGATTCAAATAGGATAGAAACCTGTTTTAAATTATTGTCGCCAAAGATATAGATATTTGATTATAATTTAATACAAATTTGAATTATTATCTTATCCCATAAAACATTTTTGATCAAAAGGTTTTGTTTTGCGAAATTCTAATTACAATAAGTTTGGATTTTACAAATAAGAATAAATCTACAATAATTCTGTTTGCTTACATTTGGATAAAAAATAAGTTGCCCATCATAAATGGCTGATCTTGTCCCAGACCCGGATGACTCCTTTAGTGGAGTTTCTGAGGGCGCCCAGTCAGTTTTTCAAGGTCACGAGGGCTTCGAGGAAGACGCCGTGATTGTTGAGGACCTTGCTGAGGCAGAGGTTGACGAGAACTGGCCAGGCGGTCATATTCACAATGACCCGCCGGCATATGATGAGGTACCCCCCGAAATTATGGATGAAGATCCTTGTCCGGTCCGCCCCAAGGAGGAACCCACTCGTGCGCATGATAGGCGGGCAAATGACGGCAGTGGCTCTTATGAACAGCTCTTTCGACCTGTCCAGCCCGCCCCATGCTCTGCCCCGGTGGAACGCCATGACCGCATAGCTAGGATTGAGCAGGAACGGCAGGTCCACCGGATGCGCGCTGAGGCCCAACGGGTTCACAATGAAAATAGGTCCCACTGTTATGAGCTGAGCAGGCACCGTGATCCAATAATTGTAGCGCTTCCGCCTAAGGGCCTGGGTTCTCAAAAGGATATTTATGTTCCGGGGACCAGATTAGTTGGTCTCCAGGGACGAGTAGAGGCTGTTCCTGGACCTCTGATCACGTGCCATGGTGCAGACCTTCGGGAATGCCCTGCACATGAGGCGGAGGTACGGAGACACGGCGGTCCCAGTCTTATCCAAGCCCGTAGAAAAGCCATGAGGGGCAGAGTTCTGTGTGATGGACAACGGTTAGAGACCATACCAGGTGATCTCACCGATTTTTCACGTATTGTGCATCTGTGCTTGTCCTCCAGAACTATGTCTGACACTGACCCACCGATATCTGAGTTGGCTGAAAGACTTAAGACAGCTGTGAAACGTGAAGCTTTAAGTTTGACTTCAAATGGGGAACAAACTTTGGTGCTAAGGGCGCGTTTCCAAAATCAGCGCTATCAGGGGTTGTCCCTCAAATACATGCTCAAGGCAGTTGCATTAGCGCTGCATGACATGCCTAATTTGGGAGAAGACACCAATCTGATTGTACTGGTTGATAAGGGCAGGGCGGAGGACCAGCTCCTAAGGGCATTAAAAGCCATTCAAACACATGGCTCGCCCGAGGGGAGGGAACCTAGCCCACGCCCGGGAAAACGCGAAGCCCGGAAGCCTAGAGATCGGAGAGAGGTGAGGAGGGCATTGACCCCTCATCCCTCGCCAGAATCCAGATCTCGGCGCCAGTGGCAAGCACCAGATCCCGCTGTGGAACGCTGTCTTAGGTTTGACGATCATTCTCCCGTGCGAGGTGAGGTAGAAGGAGAACATAATTCTCCTCCCCCCATCGCTCCGGTAAAGAGAATGACAGCCGCTGGCCAAAATGCCAGATCCCAAACTCAGAACATTAGAATGGTGGATGTCAAGCGTCTCCCTTTTGAGCCGGGAGCAACACAATATACCACGGACACGGGTCTCAGCTGGTCCCCTCATGTTATCGGAGCAACCCAGAAAACAGACTGGGAACACCCTAGAGAGGGCCAGGATCAACTCATTGCGGACTGGTACCCGGTCACCCCAAGAGAAGCTTACGATATTGAGTCCGCGCCTACAGCGCAGGCGATCCTGAGTTTACCCCGAGTGCCCGCTCCTTGGAAGTGTGCCTATATGACCGCAGGTTATGACCTGTTGAGGGAAAGGGCTGTTGAGCGTGATCGAGCGGTAAGGAGAGTTACAGGGTCTGTACCGGGATTGGCGGATGGGACTGGCCACCCCATTCGGAATCCTAGTCCAACCTTTGGTACTCCCATGAGATCTTTGACTCCAAGGACCCGCATGGATGTGATGGAGGCTAGGAATCAACCTAGCCCGTCCGGTCCGGTGGGTTTGGAGTCTAGGTCCCATTACATGCTACGATCCGCGTCGACGGTTTTCCCTCCAGTGCCCGAGTACATAAATACTGCCATGAGCACACTTCAGCCTACAGATTTTAGAGAGCTGGAAGCATATCTGCCCATTAGAAGTCCAAATGAAAGCATTACAGATTATGTCACCAGGTGTGCAACAAAATTGCCAAAATCTATGCTTGACTCTCAGGTCGCAGCAGCCTATTTTAACATCAAACTAGACGCAGCAATTCCTGAGGGATTCACCCCATGGAGTGTCTTGAGTCTATGGGCGGCGGCACCGGGTGAGAACCGAGCAGAATTGGTAAGAAATGAAATCGTTCACAAAATAAGGAAGGAACAAATGCCACTGTCACAAGCCATGACCCTATTGGAGCAGCAGTGCCCAGGGGACATTATGACTCAGGAACAACTCCTGTTGTCCATCCCTGGTGGGTCGCACTTAGCGGCTAGCTGGAACCTCCTGGGCCCCATTGAACGGCGAAATGCTACCATAAACTATGACCGTCTTGCCCGAATCATTGCGAAGAAAAAACAAACAGAGCGCGGTGAAGCCCAAAAACCTCAGGAACAAAAAATAAAGCAGTCAAAGGCCCGTCCTGAGCAAGACAGGGAGGAAGGCGAGGTTAAAAATAAACCTAGCCGCCCCCAGACTCGCTCACAGACGGGAAACTCCAAAGGCTCCTTCGGGGACCAAAAACACCCCAAACAGGCTCACAAGGGGAAGATGGAGGGCCAACAGAGGCCCCCGCCCCGGCCAAAAGAGAAAGCCGATCCTTACCCTTTTATAAACAAAGAGGAATACAGCCGGTTAGGACCGGAGCAGAGACAAGAGATGTACCAAAAACAACAGGAGTGGAAACAGAGAAACCAGAGCCAGCAGCAGAATTAGAACGGCCAATATTAACCCTATTAGCAAATAAAACCATTGAGCAGGACGGGGAGTTGAAGGCCATGCTCGGTGGTGAACTATATGTTGTTGATACTGGACCTCCGACACGGAATTAGAGCACCTATCGGTCCTTGAGGAAATCTTGTTAAGACTTGCTCAATCAGGATTGAAAGTGAGCTTGAAAAAGTGCGAGATGGGACAGTATAGACTAACATTTCTTGGTTTTGATATCACCCCAGAGGGGAAGACTGTCCCTAGAGAATATTTAGATGGTATTGCTGCTAGCTCGCCCCCGGGAACTCTAGGGGAGTTAGCGTCCTTTTTAGGGAAAGGGGAAGAGGTTTCTAATCACACTCCTGGTTATGCACTCTGTTCGGCTCCCCTACATAAATGGAAAGGTTGGTTCCTCAAAAAGGGTTGTACTGAGGCTTTCTCTATGCCCACTGAAATGGTGGAAGCCTGGCACGAGTTGAGAAGGGTTGTGCTGACTGCTAAGCATAAAAAATAATAATAATAATAAAAAAAAATAAAAAAAAAATAAAAACGTGCTTGTTCCTGTCAAAAGCTTATTTGGACACCGACCTCAAGTACGGCGAGGAAGAGAGGGCGTTAGCACTCCTTTTCCCCCACTCCCCGCTCTTAAGATCATGAATATGGGCATTTATCCTGAAACGGGGAAATAAGGTGGTAAGGTCCCGTTCAGGTTACATAAAGGGTTCGGCCCAGACGTCAGAAGTGTGTTCGATTCTGGAAGGAATTATGGCCTCAAACAAAACCAAATGCAAAGCCTTGATGATAGTTACAGACAGTGACTATTGTTTCAGAGGTGGAAATAAGGAGCTAGATGTATGGGATGGTCGGGGCTATATCAATGTCAAGGGTCAAGAGTTGGCTCAGGGCAATCTTTGGCGACTCATTTTATTTTAAAATTCAGCCCAATACTGAGGATGACACATTCACTGCAAATGGCAACTGTGAGGTGGATGCGTTGGCTCAGGATCGGTCTGACAGGTTTAAGATACAGCATGTTGCGGTATTGACTCCTGCCGAGTGGCAGGAGGAAGGAGGGACCATAGCGGTTCCAGAGAGTGAGGAATGGAATCTCCTTACTCAGGTCCACACAGGACTAGGGCATGTGGGTGCCCGGCGTGTAAAAATATTTCTTGATGAGAATAATATCAGAACAAAGTCTCCCATTAAAACAGTCTCAAAAGATCAAAAAGGCTTGCGAGAGGTGCGCGGCTGCGGGAGGTTTTAAGAAAACCCGTACGGTAGACCGGGTTATTGTTTGCGAAGAAATAGGTAAACATTTCAGTGCAGATATAACCGGACCGTTGTGCGAGAGAACTAAGGCAGGTAACAGGTATTTTCTGGTAACGGCAGACAACAGATCTAGTTGGAGACAAGGACCGGACGTCCATAAAGGGAGTGGTTTGTATGCGACCATCGGTCGAGGATCTGGGTCCACTGCCGGGAGCAATTCCCAGGACCAGGGTGACTATAGTTGAACCTGCACGGGTCAGATCCTCGGCTTTGGCGTGGTTTGCAAAACTGCGGTCTGGGGCTCCATTTGTTTATTTATAGTTAAAATAATGTCGGTCCTGTCTCTGGTCTGCAGGTGACGAGAGAGGGATGGAGCCGGAGGTGACGGAGGTTAGCGTCCTAGAGGATGCCCTCACCCCGGTTTCGGCGTCACCTGACACTAAAAGACTGAGTTGGAAGCACAAGGTTCGAAAGAATACGGGTGCAATGCCGTTAGTTGCATGCCGTTAGCTTTCCTGACCTGATCGTTGTTTTTGTGGTCTAAAACAAATAGACAAAAATGACCTAAAAACAGCGTGTGATTTATTCTGTGCAATTAATGCTACCGGCTTTTAGCTAAATGGTTCCGATTGTGACTGAAATTGGTGGACTGTTTCCCAACTTAGATTTTGGGATAACATGGCATACAATTGGAAGACACACCGTACCATGTTAAATGAAACTCACTTGATTCAGTTGTTCTCCTACTGGGAAAAGGCACCGACACGAAATGTGACGTGTGCTCGGTTCATCACACGAAACAAGTGGATGATTCCCAGTGGGAGTGATTATGCTGGCTGGACAAAGTGGACATGGAAGCAAATTGCACTTTTAGGCAGAGTAAGGGGATCTGGGTTACGGGGGAAATGGACCTAGTGAGTCGAGAGTCTGAGTGGCAAAATTATACAGCCGCACGAGACTTGACGACCTTTGAGTTCTATCCCCGAAATCCAGACGGACACCGTTTGCAATTAGTACATTTTTATTTGATGCCAATGTAAATTTTGATCCGGAACCGGTAGAGAAAATGCAGGTGCCCGAGAGGCTCCACCATAAAATAATGGCAGGAGAAATGACGTAAAATTCGTGTTCTGTGGACCCAGGTGAGGGCAAGGTTGAATGTCACCGGCCTTATACCACTGATAAATGGTTTAACTGGACGTTGTTCAAAACCTCTATTGATTATCATCTGTCCAGTTACCCACCTGGGTTGCCATGGTTGAAAATGTTAAATTTGCCCTTGATTTTAATAGGCCTGTTTATACTGCTGGGTCTCTTACAAACAGCAGGTTTACTGGGGACATTGTTAAAAGGGTTGCAACACATATTCAGGGGTTTAGGGAAGTTGCTATGTTGCACTCTCCGAGAGTAAGAAGAAAAAAAATAAAGAAGTAACTAAAGAGGGCGAGTTTGCCTGTGAGGTGTGATGCTGTACCATATGTATATATATATATACATGGGGCAGCATCATTAAGAGACACTTCAAGCAAATTACTGCACTTGGTGGTGACTGATAGAAGAATCATAGGCGACCATGAACGGTGACCACTCAACCACATTTGACTATGACACAGCTGCGATGACCCAAGACACGGGGAATGCGCTGGTGCGTGTGGTTTCCTGTTCAAAGAGAGCTTTCGAGTGCTATTCTGGTAGACTCATTGTGTGGCACGGTAACTATTGCCTGTGCCCTGATGAGTTAATCATTATGGCCTTAATACTGTTTACAGTAGTTCTGCCTAAGAAACGATGCGATCGTGTACACTTTTGGCTATTGCTATTTCTGGGGTGTTGTTTGACAATCCTCAGAATGATAATGTGTGAACGATCGCTCGGTCTGGGGCTTATTTGGGTTGGTATGGGAAGTCTAGACACCCATCTTAAATGGTGGACACCAACTTTGTATGTCATAGCCCTGTGCCTGCTGGTGGGACAAATGGTGCATGTATATTTCCATTGTGTTGCCTGGCTGCTGGCTATGATGGTGGGCGAGGCCCTGCTTATGGATGCACTACTGGCTTACCTAGCCGTGCTGGTGTTATCTCTAAGACCGGGGCCTCGTAAGAGGGAAATGGTGCGGGCCACTGTCGTATATTGGTTAATAACAGCCCTAATGATAGTACTCAAGATTCTGAGCCTTTTTGATCTGATTTCTGCTCTTATGCCCCTGCTAACAGAGGGCTTAGTTTTAGCCTTTTTAAAAGGGAGGCAGACCAGAGTCGGAAAGGTGATCATGTGCAGCCATGACAGGATTGTGGCCCGTGACCAAGCTCATGGATAATAAAAATTAAAAGAATTATGATATACATATAAACTATATATGTATCAAATAAAAATAAAAAAAAACATTATACGGTAATAGAATAAAATAGATTATCATTTGTTTCCTGTTACAGGGTCCAGCAGTTCGGGAGTTAACTCTTTTGACTCCGGACTCAGACTCAGTCATTTGGGTCATGTCAAGTCCAAACCCAAGTCCAAACCCAAGTCCAAACCCAAGTCCTAACCCAAGTCCTAACCCGAATCCTGGCCAACATTCAATTATATTGTAAGCAGGAGGACCCCAATTCCGGTCCCGGCTGAACCCATGATTTTATATACCCCTGATGGGGGTTCCCTTTCCGAAAGTCAGTTGAAAGAGGGCCCGCGGGTATGACTGAAAGCAGCTTGGGGGAGTGTAGGTGAAATTCCCCCAGGGTCTGTGATGTTCCATCCCAAGGGTCATGAGGTGAATGGATAGCGGGCTCAACCTTGTGGGCACAACATTCATACGAACCCCGCTTTCGGGACGATGGTGAGTGGGACATGCCACAGGGAGCTGCACCTGTCACTGTCGTGATTTATGACCATCCAGAAGGGTCCTGGTGCATGCTGTGGTGTACTCCCCAGGATCAGGAAGCTGAGATGATGTGCTTGGTGGCCCTGACTCCTCGCCTGGAAACCCAGTTCCATGTGAGGAAGCTTTGTGGAGTTACCTTCCTGGGGCATCCGGAGGGGCCTGACTACAACGTGGAGAGGTTCAGGGACGGGGCCGAGGTTCTGCCAAGGCCAAGAGAGGGTGTCATGGTTGGGCTAAGATATGGCCTTGTCATTCCGCGGCCTTTGTTGACCCCGCGGCAGCTGGGTGACCTTGCCAAGCAACGCGCTCTTCTGAAGAAGAGGAACAAGCGCGGGGGGCGTCAACGTAGGCGTTGGAACGCCAATCAACTCACTGTTGCTGTGGACACTAACTCTGCTCCTTGATGCCAGCCGTCACACCACGGCCACAACTTCCTCTTTCTCAATGACTTGCTAAAAACTGTACTTTTCGCTCACATGACCTAAATGGCCATGGCAACAGCTGAAATGTTTTAACTGGTAGAAGGAAAAACCATATTAGGTTTTTCCTATTGAAATAATCTAACCAGCACCATATAAGGTTTAGCTACTGAAATGATCTAACCCGGAGGGAGGCGATCCCATATTTGGTGTGTCGGATGGAGCCAAAATTGTATAAATACTGCTGTATATCTCTGTTCTGGGGGGGTTGGGTAGAGAAGCTTGTGTGAGGTGTCACTTGTTTGTGCCTTTTACTGGGCGACGGACATAGCCTTGCGCGGAACTTCTCCCATTTGTAGCTCTCTCTGATTAGTTCCTTTTGGCGGCCACACTGCAACGAGGTTGCGGGGAGCGATAGTGAATTCTGCTGTATTCGACTGGGACCTTGGCATTGCCCATAATCTGGTTGAATAAACAGAGAATTTTGTCAGCTCCTAGCATTACCGATTGCTTGGACGCCTAATCTTAGGTAGCCTTTAGTTCGCAGGAATTGAGGAATATTATCCCGATTTAACATTCAAACAAGAATTCATGGCATTGCCCGTATCTTGGTTGAATTAAGTTGAATTTGGGGATATTTTTCTGCCTGTGCCAGGCACCTTAGATTTAGGAAATGAGGAGATAGAGCTTAGGGGTCTGTTGTCTGTCTTATCAGAAATTCTGCCTTTTCATACATATATTTGTATTTTTGCTAAAAGCCTGTATTAGCTTGAGTGTTAAATAAAAACCCTTTTCTATGAGAGAAGTTTTAAGAGGATTTCTTCATACGAGCCGTTTGATCTTATCAGCGGACACTTGGGTGAGTGACAAAATATGCAACAGAGGTTACTATAAATAGAAATAGGCATTTTAGAGTGTGTTCTCAGTGCAGAGAGGTTAATAGTTTCACAGCTACATTTGGTCTGAAGACTTCTCGGCGCGCTATCTGGGGTGCAACGGCACTGCTACACTTATTAGGTTTAAATTCATAGGGTTTATAGGTTTTGCTGAAACTATCGAGGGTAGTAGAAATTAGGAGTGTTTTAATTTCTTCTATTTTCGTCAGGCCATTACACAGCACAGTAAGTTTTAGTCATAGTCTTTTGAATAAAAGTCCATTTAGTTTTAGTCATATTTTAGTCATCTGAAATGTTTTAGTTTCATTCTAGTTTTAGTCGACTAAATATCATAAGATTATAGTTGACTAAATCTACAGTTGATTTAGTCGACTAAAATGTATTGTGGCGGTGCCTTGATGGCGTTGTAGTGGCTGATTTTACACTTGGTTGCATGCTGAAAATAGCAGATCTGCAAGTTCACAACTGTGACGTGTTGTGAGCTTGTAGAGCGCAACACCTGAGCGCAACCAAACATAAAATGACTTATTTTAGTTCTACTGGATCTCTTCTCCACTAGTCCCTCACTGACATTTTAGTCTAGTTTTTATTTGTTGACGAAATTGTCAATATATTTAGTCTTAGTTTTAGTCATCATAGCTTAGTTTTTATTTATGTTTTCGTCAGTGAAAAAAGGTAGTGGACCAACATTTTTCGTCATAGTTTTAGTCGACAAAATCAACACTGCTCTGAATACAATCAGAATCAACTTTATTGTCACATCACAGGTTTACGGGTGTAAAACAGTGGGTGAAGTGAGTTTTTTTGCAAAGCTCCATCGTTTTTGTTATTTAGATACCGTTACAGTAGTCATGTCTACTAAAAATGACTGCATGGACAAGTCCTGTTGAGACATCAGTCTTTTAATCCTTGATATATTGTTAAGATGATAGAAGCTCATGTTCTAACTGTTATGACATGTTTAGTCCGCCTGGGACTTAATTACAGGTGAATAGTTGTAATTGACTTCCTGTCCTCATGTGCCCCCCAGCTCTAGGCGACCTGTTCGACCCGTTTGGCATGGGTTCCGGTGCGGGCGTGGCGTCGGCGCGGCAGGCCTCGGGACCGGACCTGTTCGGGGACTTGTTGGGTTCTGAGGGGTCAGAGAACACGCCTCCTGCCTCCAACACCTCCCTCTTTAACCTCAGTAAGTTCTGATTGGTCAGACCTCAGTAAGCATGGAGGACTGTCAACAGTTGTTTATTGTTTATTATTTATTATGGATCCCCATTAGTCCTCACCACAGTGAAGGATACTCTTCATGGGGTCCAAACATTCACACTTCACAATCAAATTAAAACACAATACAATGGAATTCCACCATTACATAGTTAAAACAAAACAGAACTGGCAATCATAGAAATGGCTTCTGTGATAAAAATCCAGAACCGTGCGCTCTGGTAAAATGTTTATTGTGCAACCACCGAGGAACCGGTTCCTTCCCTGACTTCATGTTGAAATGTTCTCGAGCAAGGCACTGAACTCCCTAACAGCCTTGCATGGTTGCTGTGTGAATGGAACACACACTGTGAATTATATATATATATATATATATATATATATATATATATCTCTGATTAAAGTCAAAATGTTATTTCACAATGGAAACTAAACTGTCATTTGAAATGCAACTGTCACATCACTAGGAGTCATAGATGGCCTGTTTGATCATTTAGAACCTCTACATGGCCTCTTGCTAATGCTAATGTTGCTACTAGTGTTGTGTCAGGAACCACTTCTCTAACATAATGGCAGGACCCGAAAGAAAGAGCTCAAAACCTCTAAACCAAACGCAGGTGACAAGAAGGACAGTAAACAAAGACTTTAATGAAACACTTAACAACAGTACTCACACAAAGATCACAAACTCACACAATCACAACACTAGACTAACGTGTGCGTGTGTGTGTGTGTGTGTGTGTGTGTGTGTGTGTGTGTGTGTGTGTGTGTGTGTGTGTGTGTGTGTGTGCGTGTGCACGTGCATCAGATAAACTAGTGAGTGAGCCCACAAAGATGACGTCATCGGCCAGCCAGCCAGACCTGTTAGGAGGATGGGACAGCTGGAGCGCCGGCGCTGCTTCTGGCCTGGGGGGAGGGGCCAACACCAGCAGCACCAAACCCACTTTCACCAGCACAGGTAGGCTGTGAGGTCACTTTCACCAGCACAGGTAGGCTGTGAGGTCACTTTCACCAGCACAGGTAGGCTGTGAGGTCACTTTCACCAGCACAGGTAGGCTGTGAGGTCACTTTCACCAGCACAGGTAGGCTGTGAGATCACTTTCACCAGCACAGGTAGGCTGTGAGGTCACTTTCACCAGCACAGGTAGGCTGTGAGGTCTGTGAGCCCCGACCCCACACTGGCCAGGTTTCTGCATTAATCTCTCCTCAGACGAGGCCTCCATTGTTGCCTCCAATCATCCCAAACCACTGAAAACGCCACATGACGAGAATCTGGTCATTGTTAGTTAAGTGAGTTAATGTGGGGCGTCCTTGTGACCGGTGCCCGTGTGTTGGTTCTCACAGCAGCACCAATTTGCTGGCTGGCAGTTCTTAATGTCTTTGGCAGTGTCCTTGGTATTCCCTCATACAGGATCCTGTTGGTAACATGTTCACTCTGGCTGATGTTAAAGGACAGGTCCGGACTAAATAACAAATAGGCTCATTTTCCTACTTATATTGATCCCAAAGGACTGGCCATGGGGTCTATTTACAGAATGTCCCCTGTCGTCCAGTTTCCCCTGCAACCGTCATAGCATATATATACGAGTCCTCATAGCATAGAGCAGAGTCCATAAGCACTCAGGATATTAACCTCATCTTATTCACCCTCGTCTCTCTTTCTTCCGTGTGTGTGTGTGTGTGTGTGTGTGTGTGTGTGTGTGTGTGTGTGTGTGTGTGTGTGTGTGTGTGTGTGTGTGTGTGTGTGTGTGTGTGTGTGTGTGTGTGTGTGTGTGTGTGTGTGTGTGTGTGTGTGTGTGTGTGTGTGTGTGTGTGTGTGTGTGTGTGTGTGACTGTGCAGTTCCAGGTGGAGCGTCCTTCTCCAAGGCCAAGTCTCAGAGCTTTGATCCATTTGCTGACCTGGGAAACCTGGGCTCCAAACTACCAGGTAGTTTTTACTGTGTTGTGCGTCATGTGTTGCGTACCTGTAGCCTGGTAACCCCCCCCCTTCCGGAAATCTCATTTGCATTTGATTTCAGGAATTGGGTGTGGCCTGAGGGCTTATCTGGGCGTTTCTTGCTAGTCCAAAAAATGTACTCGCCTATCAGCGTCCTCGCTCATTGTTCTGTGATTGACAGCGGAGGTTGGCCTATCAGGTGGAACCCGAGTGAACCTGAATGGAGCTGAGTGCAGCCGACAAAAATGGAATGGGCCGACATTAAAATTGTGTCCGCTGTTTGCTGTTTTGGTTTTCAAAACGCTCACAAACGTCTTTTTTGAGGCACGGAATTTACTTTTAAGATAACGTTTGGACAGCATTTAGTTGTTTAACTTCATATATGTGGTCAATTAATCATGACGGAGCCTATTTAAAAATAAAAATTCAGAGAACTGGCAGGGGCGGGCAGTGACACGCATTGTATCCGAATAAAGCAACCTATTTTCGGCATGGCCTTCAGAAGTCCCCTTGCGTCACATTGTCTGGTGGTCGGGAAAACAAACTGCTGATTGACTGAAGGGGAACGAACTGCTGATTGGCTAAAGGGGTTGTCAACTTGTCAGTAAACGGTATTACTCCCACCCAGCTCCAGCCCACAGACAAAAATGCCAGACTCACTACTGATCAAATAGAAATGAGATATCCGGAGGGAGGGGTTTACCAGGCTAGCGTACCTGAACATAAGCCCATCAACAAGCTTGTAGCTTGTAAATCTCTAGAGCTAGCTACTGATCTGTAGTTTCAATGTACATATTGTTATTTTGATAGTAAGTACCGTATAGACTGATGCTAGGTTCTTGGTTTACCTCTGATCCTACTTTACTGAGACACTACACTGTCTCTCTGTATTTGATGTGTGTTTTTACCTTGTTTACTGTAAGTCCCTCTGGTTCAGAGTGTGTGCTAAATGCCTACATAGTAAACAGTGGGTGTATTGTAGTAAATGCCTACATAGTAAACAGTGGGTGTATTGTAGTAAATGCTTACATAGTAAACAGTGGGTGTATTGTAGTAAATGCTTACATAGTAAACAGTGGGTGTATTGTAGTAAATGCTTACATAGTAAACAGTGGGTGTATTGTAGTAAATGCCTACATAGTAAACAGTGTAGTAAATGCCTACATAGTAAACAGTGTAGTAAAGGCCTACATAGTAAACAGTGTAGTAAAGGCCTACATAGTAAACAGTGTAGTAAAGGCCTACATAGTAAACAGTGGGTGTATTTTCTCCTCATGGTTCTCCTCAGGCTCCTCCAGCACTAGTTTCTCTGCAGCAGCCTTCAGCTCCAAGCCTCCGTCTGCTCCTGCTGCCTCTTCATCCTCCTCCTCCTCCTCCTCCTCCTCCTCTAAACCTCAGGCTCAGGCCTGGCAGGCCGGGAGGCCCGGCTCCGCCCACAACAACAAGCCCGCCTCCTCTTCCTCTGGGCCGGGCGTAGGGGGCGGGGCTCAGAGCACCAAGCCCAACTACAACCTGAGCTTCTCCAGCGTCATCGGAGGGCGAGAGGAGAGGGGCGTGCGAGCACCTGGATTTGGTGAGAGAGAGAGAGAGAATGAGTGCTTACCATTCACTATTTAAGGGTGGTGACACCATTCTAATGTAAATGTTGTTGTCATGGTGATAATTCTAATGTAAATGTTGTTGTCATGGTGATAATTCTAATGTAAATGTTGTTGTCATGGTGATAATTCTAATGTAAATGTTGTTGTCATGGTGATAATTCTAATGTAAATGTTGTTGTCATGGTGATAATTCTAATGTAAATGTTGTTGTCATGGTGATAATTCTAATGTAAACGTTGTCATGATGATAATTCTAAAGTAAACGTTGTTGTCATGGTGATAATTCTAATGTAAGCGTTGTTGTCATGGTGATGCAGGCACCAAGCCCAAGGTGAAGGAGGACGACTTCGGGGACCTGCTGTCCACTCAGGGCTTCTCCTCCAGACCGGACAGGAAGGAACCTAGGACTATCGCTGAGATGAGGAGACAGGAGCTCTGTAGAGATACAGACCCTCTCAAACTACAGGTAATGAGGAGACTCTGTAGAGATACAGACCCTCTCAAACTACAGGTAATGATACCAGGCTCAGCTCCCACCAGTCTGGCCCATTGTCCTCTGGCATCAACATTAAATTACAGTCATTTAGCAGACGCTTTTATCCAAAGAGACTTACAATAAGTGCATTCAACATAGGTAGGCAAGAACACTACTAATCACCAGAAGTCTGAAGTGCATTCTCTTCTAAAACAAGCAACTAAGAGCACTAAAGTAAAAGTGCAATATATCAGCTACTTACTTTCTTAAACAGATGAGACAAAATAGGAAAATCAAATGAGCAAGAGCTAAAACAAATAAGTGTATCGAATAAACAAGATCCAATAAAACAATAAAACAAGAGTGCGTACAACTAGTTAACAAGTAGGCAAGCCGAAGAGGAAGGGTAGTGTTTCCTGAAGAGGTGGGTTTTCAGCCTGCGGCGAAAGATGGGCAGTGACTCTGCTGTCCTGACATCAGTGTCTCTGCTGTCCTGACATCAGTGACTCTGCTGTCCTGACATCAGTGTCTCTGCTGTCCTGACATCAGTGTCTCTGCTGTCCTGACATCAGTGTCTCTGCTGTCCTGACATCAGTGACTCTGCTGTCCTGACATCAGTGACTCTGCTGTCCTGACATCAGTGACTCTGCTGTCCTGACATCAGTGACTCTGCATCTGCTTCTGGGGGGTCCCTGGAACAAAATATTTTGAGATGGGGGTCAGCAGCCAAATACATATCTAAAAACATTTTATAAATCCTAACAGTAGGCTGCTATGTCAGTGGTGCCACAACGTTTTCCATGTCACGGACCCCCAGAATGATATGTATTTGGCCGCATATTATATGTATAATGACACAGTAACGTTACTTCAATCAGAAACTCATGTCAAAGTAGATTTAACCATTTATTGCCACAAATGGAACACAGTTAAGCTTGGCGTTAAAGCTCCGCTCTTGGGAGAATTTTGTGGAAGCAGCCTGCTAAGCATATATTCAGGGAATGCTTAAGCAAAAACCCCATAGGGATACAACGTCAACAATAAGCAGTACATTGACATATTCGTTTGGATTAGCAGATATACATGATAATCACAAGTATTTGAGCCTATGCCAGACTCTAACAAAGCAGATATACATGATAACCACAAGTATTTGAGCCTATGCCAGACTCTAAACAAAAGGTGGAGGCTGGGCTGGAGGAGGAGCTAGCAGAATGCATTGGTTCAGCAACCAAGAAAGACCTAGAGAATACGAAGCCGTATTTAAAGGAACCTCTTTGCTAATGCGTGAGCTGTGATTGGATAATGAGTGTGTGATGTAATGACCAGCTGAGCTGTGAATGGGGAATAGAAAGCTGATGTTCAACATCAGCTGACTGACAGCTAGTTACAGCTTTGGCGTGCAAGACTTCCATGTCCTGCATGAACGCTATCTTATGCTTCACGTGTCTGTGCCGGTAGATCTTTGACTGGATCGAGGGGAAGGAGCGTAACATCCGGGCGCTGCTCTCTACGCTGCACACGGTGCTGTGGGAGGGGGAGGGGCGCTGGAGACCCGTGGGCATGGCCGACCTGGTGACCCCCGACCAGGTCAAGAAGTTCTACCGGAAGGCCGTGCTGGTGGTCCACCCCGATAAGGTGAGTGTGTGGTTATGTGTAGTTTATAATGATAAGGTGAGTGTGTAGTTATGTGTAGTTTATAATGATAAGGTGAGTGTGTAGTTATGTGTAGTTTATAATGATAAGGTGAGTGTGTAGTTATGTGTAGTTTATAATGATAAGGTGAGTGTGTAGTTATGTGTAGTTTATAATGATAAGGTGAGTGTGTAGTTATGTGTAGTTTATAATGATAAGGTGAGTGTGTAGTTATGTGTAGTTTATAATGCCCAGTGTGCTAGTTTTTACTTTTTGAAAGGGTTTAACAATGCCAGGGGTTTTCTAAAACAGTTTGCAGCCTCTGCCAGCATTTTTTACGATTTCATACCTTTTCAAGTAGTCACAGAATATTTATCTCCAGTATGATTGATCCCCTGATGGTTGCTAATCACTGAAGGTTTTCAGGTGTGGTTTCAGCGACCTCGTTGACATTTGTTGTTTGAAAATTTTAATTTCACTCAAAAATACATAGTAAAACATAGGAAAAATGTGAATATCTTCTCTGTTTATTTTTTAACATGAAGTGAATGGAGCAGCAAATCTTTGGATCACGTTATCTCCTGGTTCTTTGTGAAGAACGGAAAAACAGAAAAACCCAAAAAATAAAGAATAATTTTAGAAATTAAATTTAAAAAAACTTTTTTGAAAAATGTTTATAAACGTTTTTGGCAGGAAAAGAGTTGAGTTTAAAATGAGTTGCTTGTCAGGATGCAGATTCAAAAAGGTCAGAAAAATGTATTGCGTTAGTAGAAGTCAACAAAACATCATACTATTTAATAAGAAACATTCAATAAAACTGGCACGAGGTCTCTGTCACAAGTATTACATAATCTCCTAATCACAATTATTTTGCATAATGGTCATAATGGTATCCATGTTGAAAAATGTGCAATTTTTGATTATGAAGCCTAAAAGGCAAACAGAAATGTGTATTCATATGTTCCAATGTTGTTCCAATGTTCAATGGCCATATCCAATAGAACTAAAAGACAAGTCATTTCATGTTTGGTTGCACTCGGGTGTTGCACTCTGAAAATAGCACATCTACAAGTTCACAACGCGTCGCGCTGCGAGCTTGTAGATCGGCTATTTCCAGCATGCAACCAAGTGTAAAAACAGCCATCAAGGCACCAGAAAAGGAATAATGGCCTTTAAAATTAAAGTCAAATGACTGAAGCTGTTTGAGATGAAGAGCTCACACTGCAGTTGTATAAACCGCCAGTAGGTGGCAGAAGGGTTCTTCACAAGTATATAGTATGGCAGTGGTTCTCAACCAGTGGTCCAGGGACCACCAGTGGTCCTTGAGGGGGTTTCAGGGGGTCCCCAGCCAAACTAATAGTTAGGAACCAAATGGACCCTTATGTGTCTCTAACTCAGAGTGTACAAATGGAACCAAATGGACCCTTATGTGTCTCTAACTCAGAGTGTACAAATGGAACCAAATGGACCCTTATGTGTCTCTAACTCAGAGTGTACAAATGGAACCAAATGGACCCTTATGTGTCTCTAACTCTGAGAGTGTACAAATGGACCCTAACGGGTCCATTTGGTTCCATTTGTACACTCTCAGAGTTAAAAAACATTAATGATGATGATACAGTGTAGATTGGGACCCCCCAATAAATCAAAATGGCATATATTTTCGAATGGGGGTCCGTGGGCTAATATGTGTCAATTTGGGGGTCCTTGACGTGAAAAAGGTTGAAGACCCCTGTAGTATGGTAATACAAACGTGTGTGTGTGTGTGTGTGTGTGTGTGTGTGTGTGTGTGCGTGTGTGTGTGTGTGTGTGTGTGTGTGTGTGTGTGTAGGCCACAGGTCAGCCCTATGAGCAGTACGCTAAGATGATCTTCATGGAGCTGAACGACGCCTGGTCTGAGTTTGAGAACCAGGGATCCAAGGCTCTGTTTTAAAAGTAGAAAGAAAATCTGGACAGCGTTTCCAGCTGGATTGGACCGGATCAGACCGGATCAGACCGGACTGGACTGGACTTCTTGGCCAAAAAGCCACCGTTTTTTTTTCTTTTTTGGCCGGACGTGACCAGACGAGGCCAGATAGGAACCGGACTGAGCCCACATTGGGCCTTAAGAGAGAGAGCTGTGCCTCTGAGAGGTGTCTCCCTCCACCATTCCACACACACACACACACACACACACACACACACACACACACACACACACACACACACACACACACACCTTTCCTTGACTCTTTGATCTCGTCCCTCCTTCCTTTATTTCCTTCTACAGTGAGGGGGAAAAGACTTGTTCTCTCTCTCTCTCTCTCCCCCCCCCTCTCTCGTTTTCTCTCTCTCTCTCTCTCTCTCTCTCTCTCTCTCTCTGGCCTGCTTGCAGTTCCACACATCACCACAGGGCGGTGCTGTCAGAGGCTGCATGAAGGGACACAACGACAGAGACAATCACACAGACATCCAATGGAATTTAACTTCAATGAGGAAGAGACTATAATAGGGAATCCCTTGTCGTCCCCATATGGGTGATGTGGGTGATATGGGTGACGGGACGGGGTGCCCAGCCTGGCACCCACATGATGCAGTGAACACGTGGGTGACACAGCCAGGGTGACCAGCCTATCCCTGAAGTGTAACCAACGACCCGTCAGTGTTTTCGGGGTCGATGTCGGCGACGCCCCAAAAAAAAAAAAAACATTTGAACCCGCCGGTCTCTTTCACAGCGAGGGCCCGGCCCCCCCGTGAGACACCCCCCCCCCCCCCCCCACCACTAGGTGGCACTGCTGTGCGATCTTATGGGTGGTCCCTGGGGTGTTTGTTTTGTTTCGTTAAGTGTCTTTTTTTTGACTGAACACTACTAGTGCTACTGGACCTGTGTTTCAAACTAAACCCCGCCCCCTCAACGTTGACATTTGCAGATCCAACGCAGAGTGGGCGGAGCCCCGACATCACCCAGAATAGGGCGGAGCCCGGCGTCACCCAGACGTGGGCGGTTGCTAATTTGTATCATTGTTTTTTTGAAGTGTTCCTTATTTTACATTAAATCTGTGGAAGGTTTTCAGAACCGCCTCTTCCGTAAGCCCCGCCCTCTTCCGTAAGCCCCGCCCTCCATCGTCATATCGCCACCTGGAAGAGATTCCCGCCGCAAGGCGAGCTCTGGTTTAAGGTTTCACTCGACGTCCTGCGTCCTGCGTACGGGCGACGGTCTCCCAACAAAATGCAGGCCTTTTTGAGGTCAGCTGACATCAACGACAAGGTGGGCGTGGCCACCAGGGCTCGCCAGGAACGTTCCGAGCGAGTCGCCGAGCGGGAGAGTGGCCGCGCTGAGCAGCCAGAGGCGTGCACAGACATTTTGAGGGGCAGGTGCTCAAGTAAATTATACTTTTTTTATGGTTTACTTGGTCTGCTCTTTTTTCCCTCTACACCTATACCTCTTAGCCAAAAATAGCCGATCTACAAGCTCTGTGAGCTTGTAGATCTGCTATGTTTGGCTAAAGTTCTCCTCAGAAAAGGGATGCTAGGTTTCGAGTGGTTATGGTAAAAAGAAAAATCATAATCACATAAAGATTTGGCGGACCCCCTGTAGTAACTCTGAGGACCCCCGGACCCCCTGTTGAAGACCCCTGCTGTAAACTGAAAAAAAAACCTTTTTTTTCTTTTTTTCAAAAGGGCACTTCTGGTCAAGAGGGCAAAGGGCAGGTGCTCTAGCACCACCTAGAGTCTTTCTGTGCACGTCCCTGCTCCCTGGGTTTTAAGGGGAAAGGGTCTGGATCCAGGAACCAGGAACCAGAGCCCGGTTTTATCTACACTGTCAGAGCTCTGTTTTGTGGACTTCATGTCTCATAGACTATTATAGTTACCGGTGGTTTAATTTTCAAGGACCACCACAACTCTGAGAGTGTTTTACGGGTCCATTTGGTTCCATGTGTTACACTCTCAGAGTTTCAGACCTGTCCAGGGTCCTTTTTGGAACCATTAAAGGGAACCGTTAAACTCCTGAAGGGATCCCACAAAGGGTTTAGGCTCCTCCCTGGGGTGTGGTTTAGGGTTTAGGCTCCTCCCTGGGGGAGGAACGCCCCACCCACCAACATTGGGGGGCGGGGGGAGTGGGTCGGGAGGTGGTCCCAGGTTTGCGGAAATGTTGCTTTTTCCTTTCGTTTTTTTTTTCTCCATTTGATTTGATATCGTCATATTAAGACTTTGTTTCATTTTTATTTTATTTTGTCCGGGCGAGTTATCATTTAATTATCAAACGGTGGTTAACCCATTGAGACCTGAAGCCGATTCTACATGTCTCCTAAATCTCAACAGTATTCTGAAAAACGTATGTTTCTATATCAGTGGTGCTCAATCTTTTTCATGTCAAGCACCCCCAAAATGATATGTATTTGGCCGCTGACCCCCATCAATTTCTTTTGTTCCAGGGACCCCCCCAGAGGCAAAGATTTGAGTTAAAAATGTTCGCTTTAAAAAAATATATATATTCAAAGATTTGCACACATTTTCACGATTTTTCCAAAAATAGCAGATCTACAAGCTCGTAGCGCGGCACTCGGTGCCGCACTATGAGCTTGTAGATCTGCTATTTTTGAATAGCCCAAAGTGTAAAATAATGCTTTTTTAGCTCAAATCTAAAAATGACACAGTTCCAGGTCTTAATGGGTTAATGTAGCGACTTGCGAGAGGACTTCATGTTAAAGGGCTTTCCTCGTTAAAAAAAAAAAAAGTCATTATGCATTTGGCTTAACGAGACGGAGACGGGCGAGGAAGGGGGGCGGGGCGTATATATATATACAGGACGATTAGAGCTTCATATGAAATCACTCTTCCATCTTTTAATGGCCAGTTCTGGGTTTTTATCAATCTATTTTCCACAGTGTTTAACCAGGACGTGTTCCATTATTACCGACCATCTACTATAAATACAGTTTATCTCTTCACTGTGTTCTGCTTTGTGGTTGCTCTAGATTTATTTCTTTATTTCTTTCATTCTTTCTTTTTTTTATTTAAATTTTACATTTTACCTCATGGACCAATCAAATCCCATGTTTTCTTATTTATTTTGTTTTGGGGACTTTTGTGTGTGTGTGTGTGTGTGTGTGTGTGTGTGTGTGTGTGTGTGTGTGTGTGTGTTGGGGGCAGTGGCGTGCACAGACATTTTGAGGGGCAGGTGCTCAAGTAAATTATACTTTTTTTGTTTACTTGGTCTGCTCTTTTTTCCCTCTACACCTATACCTCTTTGCTAAAAAATAGCCGATCTACAAGCCCACAACGCCTCGCAGCGCGAGGCGTTGTGGGCTTGTAGATCTGCTATTTTTGGCTAAAGTTCTCCTCAGAAAAGGGATGCTAGGTTTCGAGTGGTTATGGTAAAAAGAAAAATCATATCACATAAAGATTTGGCGGACCCCCTGTAGTAACTCTGAGGACCCCCTAGGGGTCCCGGACCCCCTGTTGAAGACCCCTGCTGTAAACTAAAAAAAAAAACATGTTTTTTTTTTTCTTTTTTTCTAAAGGGCACTTCTGGTCAAGAGGGCAAAGGGCAGGTTCTCGAGCACCACCTAGAGTCTATCTGTGCATGTCCCTGGTTGGGGTGGGGGCGGGGGGGGGGTTGCTGGTTGGTTGGTTGGGGGACCATGATGAATCCATGGTCATTAATGATATATAAGTTAAATGAAGTTAAGATAATATATAAATTGAATATGGCGTGTGCGAGTGAGGGACGCAGTGAGGCTGTTTGTCATTCCAAAGCAACTCTTTATCATTATGAATGTGCTTTTATAAATATATATAAATATATATATATATATAACTATACACACACACGCTCTCTGTTGGTTTAGGTTTGTGCTTTATCGTTTCAGTCCGTCTTTCCCTTTTTTGTACTTTCTTGGCTGTTTTTCTTTCCGTCTGGAAGTCGACAGAAATCAATGTATTATTACATTATGAAACTTGTGTTTTCCTTTTTTTTTATTTCAACACAACGGGGGACCAGTGTATCTTTATTTGGGGGGGAGAGAAGCGCACGCACGCACATGCGCACACACACACACACACACACACACACACACACACACACACACACACACACACACACACACACACACACAGTAGTTAAGGACACCAAAATGTTAGCATGCTATGCTAATATGCTAAATGTGTTAGCATATTAGCATCTTAGCTTAGCATGCTATCATTTTGGTGTCCTTAACTACTTACTCACACACACGCACACACACACGCACACGCACACACACACACACACACACACACACACACACACACACACACACACACACACACACACACACTGGTGTTATGAATGGGGTGTAACCTCACTCTGACTGTGTCCTGTCAGAGAGTGCATTGGGTCATTCATAGGACCAAAGGACACCATTACTAATGAATGTAGATTTCACTGCAAAAAAAAGTTACAAAAAAAGGAGAACTAATAATAAAAACATGTTTTGATCTGAAAGGAGGAGTTTTCACTGTCTTGTGTTCATGTTGCAGTATAGAAAGAGTCCCTGGAGCAAGAAGAAGAAGATGATGTCCTCTGACACCGGGGCGGTGGTGGAAAAAGCCCTGAAATGTTTTTACTATCTGTGTCACTTTTTGATTTGAGCTAAAACTCATTATTTTACACTTTGGCTATTCAAAAATAGCAGATATACAAGCTCATAGCACGGCACCGAGTGCCGCGCTATGAGCTTGTAGATCTGCTATCTTTTGAAAAATCATGGGAAATGTGTGCAAATCTTTGAATATATATATATATATATATTTTAAAGCAAGCATTTTTGACTCAAACATTTTTGACACATTTATTGTACAGAGTGGTAAGATGGTACAAGACAGAGCCCACGTAAATGGCAAGGTTAAACACGAGGTAATAAATCAGATGCATAGAATCAGTCTAAACAGTTTAATATAAAAATAAATCATTTGCATTGAAACTAAATAACATCTATGTAAATGACATTGTAACCTTTCTCATGACAGGCTTTCTCCCAGCTAGTGCTAGGGTCTTCAATGTTTTCAGGCCAAGGACCCCCTAGCTGAGAGAGATGAAGCAGGGACCCCCTACTCTATATTGTATAAAATTGTGTTTCAGATGAAAGTTTTTTTGGGGTGGTGTAACCGCCCCCTATAAGTGAGTTTTGGACACTGACCAATCCTGCACCGTGATTGGCCAATAGTCTACAACGGCAACGCAGTCTACACCCCTAACCCTTCCACAGTCAATGCAAATCTATACTTTTGCAAAGTCAGCCAATCACATTACAGCTAGTGTCATCACCACTAGCTGTAATGTGATTGGCTGACTTTGCAAATTCAGGACTGTGATTGGCTAGCGAAACACATGACACATGTGCAGCCCTATGAATAGCAGTATGGACTTAAAAAAAAGTCATTTATCCTTTTTGTTAAGTGAGTCATGTTGTGATGACCACACACCGCCCACTTCACACTGGGTGTGATTTTCTTTACTTAGTCTGCTATTTTTTCCCTCTACATACACCTATAGGCTCTTTGCCAAAAATAGCAGATCTACAAGCTCTCAACGCCTCGCGCTGCGAGGCGTTGAGAGCTCGTAGATCTGCTATTTTCGGCTAAAAAAAAGGCTGAATTAGAATTCAGTGTATGTGTGGGCGGATAGATCGCTGAACAACCGGATATTCTATGACCGTTACATGCAGGGGTCAGGGGTTATCATCGCCATGCTGACTAGCGGTGGACATTTTTTGCCACGGACGTACAAATGTATGATAATAATAATGTTACCGGAGAGACACAAAGAGCCCTAAATGTATAATAATGTCACCAGAGAGACACAAAGAACCCTAAATGTATAATAATGTCACCAGAGAGACACAAAGAACCCTAAATGTATAATAATGTCACCAGAGAGACACAAAGAGCCCTAAATGTATAATAATGTCACCAGAGAGACACAAAGAGCCCTAAATGTATAATAATGTCACCAGAGAGACACAAAGAGCCCTAAATGTATAATAATGTCACCAGAGAGACACAAAGAGCCTTAAATGTATAATAATGTCACCAGAGAGACACACAGAGCCCTAAATGTATAATAATGTCACCAGAGAGACACAAAGAGCCCTAAATGTATAATAATGTTACCAGAGAGACACAAAGAGCCCTAAATGTATAATAATGTTACCAGAGAGACACAAAGAGCCCTAAATGTATAATAATGTCACCAGAGAGACACAAAGAGCCCTAAATGTATAATAATGTTACCAGAGAGACACAAAGAACCCTAAATGTATAATAATGTTACCAGAGAGACACAAAGAACCCTAAATGTATAATAATGTCACCAGAGAGACACAAAGAACCCTAAATGTATAATAATGTCACCAGAGAGACACAAAGAGCCCTAAATGTATAATAATGTCACCAGAGAGACACAAAGAGCCCTAAATGTATAATAATGTTACCAGAGAGACACAAAGAACCCTAAATGTATAATAATGTTACCAGAGAGACACAAAGAGCCCTAAATATATAATAATAATGTCACCAGAGAGACACAAAGAGCCCTAAATGTATAATAATGTTACCAGAGAGACACAAAGAGCCCTAAATGTATAATTATGTCACCAGAGAGACACAAAGAGCCCTAAATGTATACTACTGTAGCACAGTGGTTCTCAAAGCAGGTCGAGAGGGACCTTTGGGGTTCTTTGAAGGCGGTCCAAATGGACATGGGGTGATGCAACTTTGATGAAGTAGAGCATACATGGGCAACTGGCGCCCCGGGGGCCACATGCGGCCCCCACCTTCACTTAATGCAGCCCTTAGGTTAATATCTGAATAGTGATTTATTAATGATTTCAGCTGTTATGATTCTAAACATGCAAACATGACCCGCTTTAATTACTTCAGTCTATATCAGCAGCTTAATGACTAGTATTACAATTCTATTCTATTTTCATCTCAAATGTATTTGTATTTAAGTTCATAACGTTAACATAAGTATAACTGAATGTATTTGAAATTAAATTAAAATGTTACTTTTCAGGATTCCAATTAAAAAATAGCAAAAAATAAATCAGGATTTCAATTCAAAAATACCAAAAATAAAACAGATCTACAAGCTCAAAACGCGTCGCGCTGCGACGCGTTTTGAGCTTGTAGATCGGCTATTTTTGCTACTTTTGTGTGACATAGAATGGCCCGACAGTATATGCAATGTGGCCCTCTACTCTACATCATCAAAGTTGCCCATCGCTGATGCAGAGGGCCATATATATTTCCACACTCACTCCAGAGGGACACGTTGCATATACTGTCGGGCAGACACGGCTTATCTCTGTATTTTAACTTTTTCCATAAATTAATGCCCTATTGCTACTTCGCCATTCTATGTCACACAAAAGTAGCAAAAATAGCCGATCTACAAGCTCAAAACGCTCACTGGTTTTTATGTAGTTTTTGTGTAGTTTTCGTCAGTGAGAAAAAGGCAGTCCACGGACATTTCTCCTCACAGTTTTAGTCGAGGAAATCAACCCTGGTCTCTTGGCCGCCGTGTGGGCGTGACCCGTCTTCGTCGTCGTTGTCGTCGCGTCCAAGATCTTATAATGAGGCGAGACGCCTTGGCGGGGGCGGGGCAAGCTGCTGTGGTCTAATAATAACCCAGGGCCCGCCCTGGAATCTGTGTTCTGACGTAACAACCATGCACACCTGGGAGGAGGAGGGGCTGAAGGAAGAAGGTCTTTTTGTTCCTCCTTGTTTGTCACCGTTCTGTGCAGCGTCGAGAGAATCTGTCGTTTTGTTTGTCGTCGGTCCCGTTTGGGTGGCGGGGGGGTTGGGGTGAGCAGCACCCTGTGGGTGCTGTGGTCCCCAGAGCTGTGGGTGCTGTGTGGCTCCACAGAGCTGTGGGTGCTGTGTGGCTCCACAGAGCTGTGGGTGCTGTGTGGCTCCACAGAGCTGTGGGTGCTGTGTGGCTCCACAGAGCTGTGGGTGCTGTGTGTGCTCACACGGTGCTGATGCTGCCGGTCAGTCTGCGAGGCGACCGGGACGCCCGGACATTGCTGCTGCTGTGGAAGTCAAAAGTCAACCCATTAAAGCAGGGGTCTTCAACAGGGGGTCCGGGACCCCTAGGGGGTCCTCAGTGTTACTACAGGTGGTCCACCAAATCTTTGTGTGATATGATTTTTGGGACGGTGTAACCGTATATATATATATATATCTATACAATATGTAGTTGGGGTCCCTGCTTCATCTCTCATCTATACAATATGTAGTGGGGGTCCCTGCTTCATCTCTCATCTATACAATATAGAGGGGGTCCCTGCTTCATCTCTCTCTCATCTATACAATATGTAGTGGGGGTCCCTGCTTCATCTCTCATCTATACAATATGTTGTGGGGGTCCCTGCTTCATCTCTCTCTCAGCTAGGGGGTCCTTGGCCTGAAAACGTTGAAGACCCCTGCATTAAAGGGATAGTTCACCCCCAAATGTTTTTCTATGGATTATAGTCACCCCATGGAGACTTGAATTCGTGGATATTTCTTTGTCATATAGTGTATATGTTACTATATCAGTGGTTCTCAAACTTTTTCCTCACAAAATGATATGTATTTGGCCGCCGACCCCCATCTGAATATATTTCGTACCGGGGAACCCTCCAGAAGCAAAGATTTGAGTAAAAATTGTTTGCTTTAGAAATACATATTCAAAGATTTTCACAATTTTCCACCATTTTTCAAAAATAGCAGATCTACAAGCTCACAATGCGTCGCATCGCGAGGCATTGTGAGCTTGTAGATCGGCTATTTTCAAATGGCCAAAATGTATATAGGGTAAAGTAACTAGTATAACTAAAGCTTTCAAATAATTGTAGTGGAGTAAAAGTATAAGTACAGAAAATTGGAAATACTCCAGTAAAGTCGAAATACCTCAAAATTGTACTTAAGAACAGTACTTGAGTAAATGTACTTAGTTACTTTACACCACAGAGTAGAAGTAAGAACAGCACCTGTTTGTGGGCGGGGCGGCTGGGTGGTGGTTTAGGGCCGTCGTGTACGACGGGCACACATCCCTGAGCCCAGGAGTCTGTGGTTCCTGGAGGAGGTTCAGGGTCTTCATGATCCTCCAGAGGAGGTCCTCCTCCTTCAGCTCCATGGAGGAACTGCCACTCCACCAGCTGGAGAACACGCCCCCTGGTCCAGGAGACGCAGAAAGGACGCAACTGTAGGAGAAACAAGATGATAGAAGATCCTTATTGTCCTGCAGCTTTTTAATCTGGAATGAAATGCAGTCTTTTTTTGAACACACACACACACACACACACACACACACACACACACACACACACACACACACACACACACACACACACACACACACTCTCACTCTCACTCTCACTCTCACACAGACACACACACTCTCACTCTCACTCTCACACAGACACAGACACAGACACAGACACAGACACAGACACAGACACACTCACACTCACACTCACACACACACTCTCACACACACTCATGCACCGATAGGGACAGAATCGTGAATCATGTTTTGGGTCGAGCGTTTGCCCCAACTGCCACTCAAAGTGACTTACTAGCAAATCACAGTGCGTCTTTTCCGGTGCTGAGGTGCACTGCATTTCTAGCCTGGTTCCAAACCATAGACCCCGCCCACTCTCTCAGTGGACTGCCTCTTGGCCTGGTGTTGAAATGTGAGCATAGGATATCTTCGATACAAAAAGTACCGTCCAATGAGAGTCGGAGGTGGGGGTGGGTCTAACGACAAGCCAGCCAATCAGCAAATATCTGCTAAAACAAGCTGTGCGATGACATCAGATGTAGGCGGATCCGTGGATCTCTTGTGATTGGTTTAGGGAAATTTGAAGCCCCTCCCCCTTGTAATCGCCGACTCTGCAGCCAATTTCAGACTGAAGGCTGCATTTCACTATCACGTACCTGTCTCCCGGTGAAGCTGTGGTAACATCTCTCCATAACGTACCTGTCTGTGAAGCTGTGGTAACATCTCTCCATAACGTACCTGTCTCTCAGTGAAGCTGTGGTAACATCTCTCCATAACGTACCTGTCTCTCAGTGAAGCTGTGGTAACATCTCTCCATAACGTACCTGTCTCTCTGTGAAGCTGTGGTAACATCTCTCCATAACGTACCTGTCTCTCTGTGAAGCTGTGGTAACATCTCTCCATAACGTACCTGTCTCTCAGTGAAGCTGTGGTAACATCTCTCCATAACGTACCTGTCTCTCAGTGAAGCTGTGGTAACATCTCTCCATAACGTACCTGTCTCTCAGTGAAGCTGTGGTAACATCTCTCCATAACGTACCTGTCTCTCAGTGAAGCTGTGGTAACATCTCTCCATAACGTACCTGTCTCTCAGTGAAGCTGTGGTAACATCTCTCCATAACGTACCTGTCTCTCGGTGAAGCTGTGGTAACATCTCTCCATAACGTACCTGTCTCTCAGTGAAGCTGTGGTAACATCTCTCCATAACGTACCTGTCTCTCAGTGAAGCTGTGGTAACATCTCTCCATAACGTACCTGTCTCTCAGTGAAGCTGTGGTAACATCTCTCCATAACGTACCTGTCTCTCAGTGAAGCTGTGGTAACATCTCTCCATAACGTACCTGTCTCTCAGTGAAGCTGTGGTAACATCTCTCCATAACGTACCTGTCTCTCGGTGAAGCTGTGGTAACATCTCTCCATAACGTTGGCCAGCAGTGCGTCCATGATCTGGCCCACGTTGTCCTCTGTCTCCTCCTGTCCCAGCATGAGCGTCCACTGGGCCTCGGTGAGGGGGCCGCGGACCGTCACTTGATCCACGTCCGTCTCCTGGGGCCGCGTGGGCCCCGTGAGGGCGGCGGACTGGGGGCTGTGTGACCCCCGCCCCCCCTGTCTCTCTCCACCGCGGGACTTCACCGCAGAGCGGGACATCTTCACCTTCACCTTCACAACACACACACACACGCACACGCACACGCACACACACACTGTAAGAGCCATATGAGCCATATATATGATTGGTTCTTAATTGATGATGTCACTGCAGGGCTTGGTCAAGGCCAGGTTGCCTAGGTATTTAACAAGGTCTGTAATCGAGCGCAGGTGTTGCCAGTGGCAGACAGGGTTGCCATATCTGCTTATTATATTATAATTTCCCCGCAAGATTCTATTTGAAAATAGCCGATCTTCAAGCTTACAACGCGGCAGTGATTACTATCAGAATACAGAGCTTTAACCTTTTAACACAAACATTTTTGTTTGAACCAAAACAAAATGTTAAACCTACCTTTAATATCATGAGATGGACCAAACCTCTGTGGTGTTTTACTTGCATTAGGTGTAAAGTTAGCCTACTCAGTACAAAATACTGTAATTCACAGTATTTTCTTGAATAACAGGGTTTCTCCCTGTCTCTCCAGCTCTTTGATAGACAGACATTACATTACAGCTGAGCGTGTAATTTATTTTACTCTTTTCTAAAGAGCTGGAGAGACAGGGAAACCTATGTAAGCCCTCTATAGCAATGATTGCTATTAGAAAATTGAGCTATTTAAATGTTATTTGAAAAATAAAACAATAATAATAAAAAGCATTACTTATTGCACCTTTACATGTAGACATTATGAGTAAAACAGCATTACTCTAGTTAAACCCCATTATATGAATATTGACCCCAATGGAAACAAGCCATAGGCTTTCTTGGGTTTTAAATCCTATTACAGTAGCTGACCGTGTATTGAACTGTACTTGCATGTGCTTTTTTCTGCACACTTCTGATAAAGTATTCAATCAATCAATCAATCAATCAATCAATCAGTTAGATAATACTTTCTTAGCAGTATCAAGATCACACCATCAGAAGATCTGATTTTATAGTCTGGAGCAGTTACAGTTATAACACTTTAACACTGTTATGAAAACAGTTCAAATAGCTTTCATTTTGTATTGAGACATGTGATGTGATGTATGCTGCCTTACCTGTATAATAACTAAAAACAATAATAGTATATAATAAGTAATAATAATTACCTGTATAATAAGGAGACTGAGGTGGTGTTTTTTCTCCAAACACGTTAAATAGTTGTTTTTGTACCCGTTGCATTGGTTGCTAAGCAACAGAAAACGCCAACATTCATGATGTTACAGTGACAATTATTCACCAATAGAACTGTGTGACCCTAGAGGTCGCTGTTGGCTACTGCTGCTTATTACCATACACTTTTTTCTTTCATATCAACGTGTTTGGTCTGTTGTACACGAATGTACTTCATTACATTATGTATATATGATATAATACAACCTTTAAATGTCTTCATTTAATTAAAAAAAAGGCAAAGGCTTCAGACCTTAAATGGTCTGAAGCCCTGTAAATGTGTTAGACCTGTAAAGGTGTGACCTTTAGTATTAATTATGTCTTTTTTTTTACCACAAATAAAATGCCTCTCAGACAAACATGTTGATTATGGTTGTTACTAGCAGTGGTGTAAAGTAACTGAGTACATTTACTCAATTTACTCATTTTAAGGTATTTACTTTTCTTGAGTGTTTCCAATATCCTTTTACTTCTACTCCACTACACCTCAGAGGAAAATATTGTGCTTTTACTCCACTACAATTATTTGAAAACTTTAGTTACTAGTTACTTTGTAGATTTTGATAATTATTTCAATTACAAAACATACAATAACCACTTCAGCCCTATATGCATTTAGACCATTTGAAAATAGCAGATCTACAAGCTCACAATGCGTCGCGATGCGACGCATTGTGAGCTTGTAGATCTGCTATTTTAAAACGATTTTTATTCATTTGACAACTAATAATTTGACAAAATGACAGAAACAGAGCCCCCCCCCCCCTCCCCTGGCATCGCAGAATTCAACAGAACAACAAATTTCGGTGTAACAACTCATCGACGCGTCGCTCAGTGACGTCATTACGCAGACGTAGAGGCGGAGCTATGGTGTCTCCATGGCAACAGTGAGAGCGCGCAGAGGCGGAAGTGTCTCTATGGCTGCGAGAGGACGCGTAGAGGAAGGTATTTCATTTAATCTGTTTAGTTCATGCTGTTTATTATGAATAAAGCCTTTATGTTGATGTTGTCCATGAATAATGGCATTTATAATATAATGCATCATTTATATATGTTTAGTGATCCTTATTAAAGATGACATAGTACTATAACAGCCTATAAGGACAAACTAAACCTTATTAGAGCTCAGGTGTTAGTTTAGCAGCTAGCAACATGTAGCTTAGCTTAGCCCAGGTACAGTCTGTTTTAGTGCAGTTGTACTCTTAACAGGGGGTCCGGGACCCCTTAGGGCAGTGCTTCTCAAAGTGGGGTCCGGGGACCCCCAGGGGTCTTTTGGGGGGGGGGGGTTACCAGGGGGTCCCCAGCAAAATGTGTTAATATAGCATTTCAATCATTTTAACCATAATTTATACTTTGGCTATTCAAAAATAGCAGATCTACAAGCTCATAGCACGGCACCGAGTGTGCTTGTAGATCTGCTATTTTTGAAAAATCCCTGGCACAACATATTTTTTAAATGGGGGGGGGGGGGGGGTCCGGGGGGGGGTCCGCAGCCAAATACATAATACAATCATTTTGGGGGTCCACCATGACATGAAAAAGTTATAAAGTCTTTGAAGCTATCTATGAAACAAGTCTAATCTGCAACACAGTTGTATACTATATGTAGTGGTGGGGGGTCCCTGCTTCATCTCTGTCTCAGCTAAGGGGTCCCTGCTTCATCTCTCTCTCTCAGCTAAGGGGGTCCCTGCTTCATCTCTCTCTCAGCTAAGGGGTCCTCGGTCGGGCCTTAAACAAGTTGAAGACCCCTGTCTTAGCGCAGTGGTTCTCAAACTTTTTCATGTCATGGACCCCCAAATGAACATGCATCTGCCCGTGAACCCCCGCCCTGTCTCCCCTGTGGAAATATGTTGTGCCAGGGACCCCCATACATACTAGATTTATGTTGTTAAAATCTTTTTGTGTATAACATTTTGTTACTCAAATCTTTGCTTCTGGGTGGTCCCTGGAACAAAACATTTGGAGACAGGGGTCCACGGCCACATGCATATCTAAAAATGTTTTCTAGATCCTAACAGTATGTGGCTGTATCAGTGGTGCTCCAACGTTTCCATGTCAAGGACCCCTAGCCCTAGAATGTCTGTGATCTTACATACATTTCATGTATTCCAAATACACAGTCATAGATCACCCTCGTTGACGCGCTGTATAGTGACGATCTGCGCGGCCATAAAAGTGCTCTAAACTCCGTCTGTACTCACCCAATAATTAATTCCTAAGACTTGGAGTCATATTTTGTCCTCTAGTTTCATATCCATTTGAAAGTTCTGCCAGAAAACGTGTGTTTAGTCAAATATCTCCACTTTTCCTTGAGCTGCACACGGACGACTTTCTGTACGGGCGAGGGACCCGGGAATGAGTGCAGGACTAAATATATGTAAACTTCCTTTAGGACGCACAAATGTTTGGGACACACAATTGGCAGATGGAGTGACTCATTACCCCGCACCAATCACAAGCACCTGTAAATTGTGTTCCCCGTTCGTTTGTGCTTCCCTGTGTCAATTTGTTATGACGTTTTAAATGTGGTCCTTCACTCAAGTCCGTGCTCCTCGCCCGTACAGAAAGTCGTCCGTGTGCAGCTCAAGGAAAAGTGGAGATATTTGACTAAACACACGTTTTCTGGCAGAACTTTCAAATGGATATGAAACTAGAGGACAAAATATGACTCCAAGTCTTAGGAATTAATTATTGGGTGAGTACAGACGGAGTTTAGAGCACTTTTATGGCCGCGCAGATCGTCACTATACAGCGCGTCAACGAGGGTGATCTATGACTGTGTATTTGGAATACATGAAATGTATGTAAGATCACAGACATTCTAGGGCTAAAGGACCCCCATAATTATATGTATTTGGCCACGGACCCCCCATATCAAAATATGATGTTCCATGGACCCCCCCAGAAGCACAGATCGGAGTTAAAAATGTTGGCTTTAAAACATATATTCAAAGATTTGCGCAAATTCTCAGGATTTTTCTGAAGAAAATAGCAGATCTACAAGCTCATAGCGCGGCACTCGGTGCCGCGCTATGAGCTTGTAGATCTGCTATTTGTGAATAGCCAAAGCAATCTTAAAATGACACAGATGTGTACCCGGATTGAAATGTATTAAAGGTAGGGTAAGTGATATTTTTTGGTTAAAACAAAAAGTATTTTGTTAAAAGGTTAAAATACTATATTCTGATAGTAATCATTGCTATAGAGTGTTTGTTCAGTAACAGGAGTCTCCCCGTCTCTCCAGCTCTTTAATAAACAGAAAATACATTTTTCGGTAGGTGTCAAAATCTCAGCCAATCAGGAGAAAGTACCCATTTTTAAGCTTAATTTGTATAGTGTTCCAGTTCCATTTTTTTCTGCTCATTTCTTAGTGTCATCACTTCCAATTTCACTTGTTTAATCTATATCCTGATTGAGTTCTCTGTCCTGGTTGGATAAAATTAGAAATGAAACTGAAACTTCTGTTTAATAAAGAGCTGGAGAGACAAGAGACTCCTTTTACTGAACAAACACTCTATAGCAATGAGTACTATCAGAATATAGAGCTATTTAACACTTATTTTAACCAAAGCAAATCACTTACCCTACCTTAATGGTCAACGTAAAATGTCTGATCTGGACCTCCAGGGCCCCACGACCACGTGACGACGAAGCAGAGACCATCATCATCATCATCATCATCATGTACCACAGAGAGAAGAGCATCCAGATCAAGAGCAGTGCGTCGGCGCTCTACAACAACCTGAGCGTGCTGCGCATGGCGCCGCGCAGCCTCACCCACTTCACCGTGGTGCACGGCAACCTGGTCAACATGGTCAGCGCCTCCTGGGACGGCCTCAGCTACTCACACCGCCAGCTGCAGAGCAAGGAGCCCAACGCCACCGCCAGCACCTCCCTCATCATGCAGGTCAGAGACTATATGCACCTCCTTCATCACTATACACCTCCTCCTTCATCACTATACACCTCCTCCTTCATCACTATACACCTCCTCCTTCATCACTATACACCTCCTCCTTCATCACTATACACCTCCTCCTTCATCACTATACACCTCCTCCTTCATCACTATACACCTCCTCCTTCATCATCTATACACCTCCCTCATCACTATACACCTCCTTCATCACTATACACCTCCTCCTTCATCTATACACCTCCTTCATCACTATACACCTCCTCCTTCATCACTATACACCTCCTCCTTCATCACTATACACCTCCTCCTTCATCACTATACACCTCCTCCTTCATCACTATACACCTCCTTCATCACTATACACCTCCTCCTTCATCACTATACACCTCCTCCTTCATCACTATACACCTCCTTCATCACTATACACCTCCTTCATCACTATACACCTCCTCCTTCATCACTATACACCTCCTCCTTCATCACTATACACCTCCTTCATCACTATACACCTCCTTCATCACTATACACCTCCTTCATCACTATACACCTCCTTCTTCATCATCTATACACCTCCTTCATCACTATACACCTCCTTCTTCATCATCTATACACCTCCTTCATCACTATAAACCTCCTTCTTCATCATCTATACACCTCCTTCTTCATGCAGGTCAGATACTAGAAATGCCATTAAATGGGGGTCCGTAGCCTCTAATGCATGTCAAACTGGGGGTCCTTTAAATTAAAATGGTTGAAAATCACTGCTAGAGCCGTAACGATCTTCTCTTATGGGGGTCCCTGGCATATATTTTCAAACGGGGTCCGCGGGCTGATAAGTGTGAATTTGGGGGTCCTTGACGTGAAAAAGTTTGAGAAGCACTGCATTATGCAGCTGATAAACACTGTTTGTTATATAATATATAATATTTATTACATAATGATAAACACTGTTTGTTATATAATATATAATATTTATTACATAATGATAAACACTGTTTGTTATATAATATATAATATTTATTACATAATGATAAACACTGTGTGTTCTCACAGGCAGCCTGGTGTGTTCTTCCATCCCGTGAACTCCTGGTGTTGACCTCACAGAAAGGCATCCAGGTGTGTGTGTGTGTGTGTGTGTGTGTGTGTGTGTGTGTGTGTGTGTGTGTGTGTGTGTGTGTGTGTGTGTGTGTGTGTGTGTGTGTGTGTGTGTGTGTGTGTGTGTGTGTGTGTGTGTGTGTTTTGAATTCCGCACGTTTACTTGTAACAGAGTATTTCTACATTGCAGTATTGAGACTTTTACTTACTGTACGTAAAACACTTTGAGTACTTTTTCCACCACAGCATCTAGCGGTAATGACTTATGGCGTCTGTGTGATATTTTCTGCTAAAGCACCTTTCAATCCTTGTTGTCTCCGCCAGAGGTGGAGAGTATGTTTTCGTTCCCGTCACGCTGTGTGTGTGTGTGTCCCCCCTAGCCAAGCTAACATTGGTCAAGCTTCACGTGACACGTGACAATATGTTGTCACCAATGCTTTTGATTGGCTAGCGAGACGCATGACGAAATAAAATCCTATAAATAGGTGTGTCACTTTTGGAAGTGAGGTAACATTGTTCAAGCTAACGGGATCAAGCTAACATTGGTCAAGTGACACGTGACAATATGTAATATAAATAGGTAAGACAGGATTAATCAGGAACAGTACTGGCGGAGACCTGTGCTCCGAGGAGCACATTTTCTAGTAAAACATGTGTTTGTTTCAGATGTACGAGTCAGATGGATCCATCATGGTGTACTGGCATGCACTGGACTCCCCCGACACCCCCACAGGTACAACACACATTACCCTTAACACATTGATTGCCAAGATATTAAACATAGTTTTCTATCCCCCTGCCAGCGTATATATTACCTCAATCCGATTGAAACGGCGTGGAAGCGACATTTGTGTCCCAAAAAAAAAATAGTCCCCGTGGGTTGGCGGAGGTATCTGTGTATCCATAGGAACGACAAACCTTCCAACCGTGATCCGCCATTTTGGGGCTTCGGCCCGCTGAAAACGGGTGGTTTTCAATGCAAAAAACTGAAACTGAGTTGGGATGAACGGATGTTTTGTAGATCGGCTATTTTCTGAGTCGGTGTAGAGGGGCAAAAAGAGCAGTCCAAGTACAGAGCCAACGGATAAGTTGACTAAACATTGAGGGTTTAAAGGTTAACTATCTTAAAATACACATTAACATGAATGCAATTATCTATGAAATGTATGAAAAAAGTTTTATCTGCAACATCATTTTACACAGTATTTAGTGAGGGGCTCCCTGCTTCATCTCTCTCTCAGCTAGGGGGTCCTTGGCCTGAAAACGTTATAGACCCCTGGTTTAAAGTAACACAGTTGATTGCCCATGGTTGTGTCTGCTTCCAGCTCAGGCCCTGTTCTCCAGAGGAATAGCAGCCGTGCAGGACAAATACATCTGTGTGGGTGAGTCATGCTTCATTACTATTACAATGTAGGGCTCTTTGACATGGAAACGTGTGAGCACCACTGAACTGTGTGTGTGTATATATATACATATTTGGGCCACAAGTTTAATGTGGCAGGCGAGTGGGGGCGATCAGGTGGAGGTAATCATTTCTGAGTACTCCAGCAGACTCGACTTAATCCACGCATCGCCTCTGCCTCTAATCATGAAACTGGAGGCAGTCAGAATAATAGCATTGGCCAAGGTACAACATCTTTTCATGTTCCACGAAAAATCACTACGTGATTTGACTGACAAAACTGTGCACTTAGTGAGACAATGGACTGGTCTTAACACACACACAACATGTGACATTATATTTCACAGTAAACGTGAAGGTGGTTTGGGTGTTCACCATTTTGAATGGACATATATTGCTACGAGGCTCTCCCACTTGTTAAATATGCTGAACAATGATGACCAGTATGTGAGAGAGCTTGCACGTTCATCTCTATTCCTGGACCTAAAACGACGTAAGGTCCCCCTGGCATGTGGCTCGGATCCTAGCTTCCTATAGGCTTCAGGAGGATCCTAGCTTCCTAGGCTTCAGGAGGAAACCTAGTGGGAAGCTAGACAGTCGCTCTCCCGGCTGTGTGGTGTGTGGTCAGACTGGCCGGACTTAAACGATCTGTGCTGTTGGGCTGATGTTACCTTGAAGTGGGTAGGGTCTAACTCAGAGGCGATGGCTGTCTCGGAGGACTTTATATCTGACCCCAGTATCTCTGTCAGAGCATCTATGACTGTGTGTGGAACAGAACACCAACTCCCACTGACTAATGCCCGAGGCCGCCTCTTATGGGCACAACAGCAAAGGCTGCGGCAGTATTGGACTGAACTGAGGTTGCAAGGGAAGACTGCATGTCTCCCTGCTGGGGACCATTCTGTCTCGCACTCTGTGCTCAAAAATGTTGCTTTAGACGAATGCATTGTTGTCTTTACTCTGAAAGCGAGGTTGCAGGTTTTACCATCTAAACTTAACCTCTCCATCTGGTTTCCAGGCAACCATGCTCCTCACTGTATACATCATGGTCATGAACAAATAGCTGAAACCATGTCCCACATCTTAAATGGGTGCCATGTATACAAGGGACTCTACATAAGTAGGCATGACAGAATAGTGGATTTGATATCAAAAGACATCTCTTCTATTTTCAGGTCCTCCATCATGCTGTATAAGCATTCTACTGTGAAGCCGAGCATGTTTAACCTGTGTAACGATGATTCTGTGTTCTCTAACATGTCAGCTAACACCCCTGATGTCATTGTTGTTAATGAGAACCATAGCGAAGTGTTCATTCTCGAGGTCGGCTGTACTTTTGATTACAGCTTAGAGGAAGCCTTCCAAAGTGCTAGAATATCATCAGCTAGAGCAGACCATCTCTCAGCTAGGCTACAGATGTAAACTTTTGTTTTTTATCTTTGGTAGTCTAGGACACGTGCACAAGTTGGTTGTGAGGGGCCTGCAAATGGCCGGCCTCTCCAAAAGGAGGGCCAAACAGTTAGCAAGGTACTGCTCAATATCAGCTATTATAGGAAGCCGCTCAATTTGGAGGAGGCGTTGTTTCCTTTACCCATGATTGGTGTCCGCTGTGTTTGACAAGTATGCCATCTTTTGTTTTGTATGTAACATTGCTCTGCTTTACATGCACTTTGTAACTGGCTGTTTTCCCTTTATCTGACTGCACTGGCAGTGTTTATGTCCTTTGTACATCCTGTACTT